>NC_137899.1:93128530-93449185 GCF_963455335.1 Martes martes
CACCACACGAAGTTTGGTTTCTTCAGCGCTCTCAGTCACAGAACGTGAGGGACTATAGTTCATCCACAGTCGTCAAGGTTAACAAACGCTCAGGCCAAGTTGTCCTGAAGGTGACAAGTGGCCCTGGGGTTGGGGAATGGGGAGCTCAGTCAGTGGGAGTTGGTCAAAATGTGGCTTCTTGGCTGACTCAGTCTGAGCCCCTCCTGGTGGCAGAGCTGTGGTCGGTGAGTCCCGGGCACAGGTGCCAAAGCCGGATGGGCCTCACAGCCAGGATGACAGACACTAAAGGATAGCAGGCAGCCAGGAACTCGGAACAAGAAATGGGCACATCTGGGGTGACCTGAATTCCCTAGGGAAAAGTCTCCTGAGCCGTGACTCACCTGACAAGGAAGTCACGTTACTGGTAACATCAAGGAGCCTCAGCTGCCACCAAGAAACAACATAAATGCAACCCATAAATTTCAGTTGTAAATACAGAAAGTGTACCATATGATGATATAGTTTATGGGAGTGACAGAAGCAAACACCACAGCTGGATGTCCCGACATCCTCAGGAATAGGGACGTGCACATCCCCAGGCCCATTGGGGTTTGGTGCCATTATAATTACACAGAATGTTGCAGCAGTCACTCTCCAGGTACACAATGGACAAGGAATGCTTTCCAAATTGCAACTGCATTTTAGAGATAGAAAAAGATGAAAAATAGCTGAGTCACTTAATTACCAGCCCAGGGAAGGTCTTTAGCTATTTTTATTTATACCCCTTCCCTCTTCTAAAAGTGTTAGAACTTTTTAAAAAAAGGAACAAGGGCAACAAAAATAATAAAGGAATTTTAAAGAGAGAAATGGATGTCAAACAATAAGCAGGTTGTATGTTTGCTGCTGGGACTGAGTCCAAAACCGGGCTCCACATTTCCTGGCCTCTATGACACAGACAGAAACACAACCAGGCAGATAATATACATTACCTGAGAGGAGAACTCATCAGTTCCTTATGGGAAGAGGAGGTTCCTGGTTCCCAACACAGACGAGAATTCCCAGGTTAAGTTTGCTTAAGGCAGTGAGTGAGAGGTGGGGACACCCTTTGCTCTCCGCCCATAACCCCCAGAAGGCTAGGGGGCTGGGGAAAACTTCCAGCATTCTCCATGGCTAGTTTCAGACCGTAACTCTCTCTTTTAAAGCCTTACCCTCTTTCAAGGCCTCCACCAACTGACTGCCTCCTCCAGCCATCTCTGCCTACCTGCCTCCCAACACCCCCATCTCAATGAGGATGTTGGCACCTGGCTCATCGTAGTTTTCTCTGTTAAATTCTGCCTTCATGAAAACCAGCTTCAATCCCCAAGTAAATCAATTCTCCACTCCTCAGCTTGTGTTTCTCTCACCTCCTTGGTTGATGTGACCTCTTAAATGCTTCCAAAACACACTCCCTCCCCACCATGCGCCCTGCCACTTTATGACTGCTAACATGTCTACCTTCCAATCTCATCTCCCCAGGGCACTTGGAAAGCCAACCATGTCCCTCTTTGAAACCCCTTAATGGCTCCCTGACACCCACAGTGTAGCCTCCAACATTTTTAGGCAAGAAGAGTCTCTTTTAAGATTAATAAATAAATACATAAATAAAGATTGACCAGAGCTCTGCATGATAGGGAGTGTACTTTAATATCCATTTAATGAGAAATACATAATGACTATGAAGTCAATGGTGTGCCTAAGTGAAATTGATCTTTGTTACATGAAAGAGTAATTTGGAGAAACTGTCATGTAGATCTGGAGCGACTATATGTTGCGTGGTAGGCTTGCACGTGTTGACCGAAGTTGGGGGGCAGGGGTCTACAGTGGTCTCCAGAATGGAGTCTATGCACAGACTCCAAATTGCTTCTGATCCCCACCTGTCTCCCATTGTTCCCTCTTCCTGACTTCCTACTCACGCAACATGGAGCTACTGTACTCCCGCCAACACACGCATGCACACACAGCCTGCTGGGAATTCACTGGTACTTAATAAACACCTTCCAAAAGAATGTTGTAGAAGATCCTTAATTCCACTCTGTAGCAAAACTTGATGTGCACTTCATAAGGCTACTCATAACGATCTTAGAGAAAAGTTGAATGCATTCCATGAGCGCGATTGGGTGATTGTGTAAGTCACTATGGTCCCACTAATTTGCAGTCAGACTCGAACCATAACTAATCTAAGACTTAAGGTCTACTCTCTCTGATTTGCATTTGTCTCTTCTAGCCTCTTGCTGGGGGCTAGAAAAGAAGCAGTTCAAGGTCATGCTCTCTACAGGAAAAGAGATAAATGAGAGAAAGACCATAAATAGTAGTTTGGGCCTGCAAAGCCCATGAGCTTTGGAAGCAACCACCCAAAGAGCGAGGTAACCTTTGGGTCTTAACCCTGTGGGATAGGGGAAGGGGAGCCGAATCCCTGGGTTTTCAGTTGGTTCATTCAAAACACCGGAAGCAAGCACTCACCGTAGTCACTAACGCCACCTGCCAGTTCTCCAGCTGCCATTCACAGCGGATGACAGGAGACACAACTGCTATTAACATGATCTCCATGGCCTCAACAATCTTAAAAGAAAGAGGGAAAACACTGTGTTTTAGTGCTAGTTTCTCATCAGTTCCTCCCATGCCTGCCTGCCATCATCCTTCTAATCCTAATCTCCTCCTTCTCCTCCCCCGAGGAGGGAGCACCTATAGTGGACCCACTCAACACTGCTAGTTGGGTAAAGAAGTGTAGTAGAATTTTGGATTTCATGGATGCAATGTTCATGGTTGTATGTATGACATCTATTTATTTGCAGTGTTGCTGACCCATGCATTTGCCCTATAGCTCTAGGACAGTATTATGTGTTTGTATATGTTGGGGGAGTCCCTTAGGTAGTGGATGACATGACTAACCACCAGCATCCCCATCAACCTGGCTCTGTTGCTTCATACTCATCACTGTCAAGGTCTTAGGGCAAATAGCCTTTGCAAATGGGATTTGTGAAATAGTCTCTGATCTCAAGAAGCTGAGCTGGAAGGCAAGCTTCATGAAAACTAGAAGAGAGGAAACAAGCAAGTACAAAACAATGAGTTCATCGCCAGGAAACAAGGTCTGTTTGGCAAACCTAGCGTAAGCTGTGCTACTAAATATTTCTTTCAATAGGAAGTTTGGATATCATCCTCTACCCTATCTTACAACCCATTGTAGCTTAAGTTTATCTCCCAGGGAAAGGAAGAAGTAGATGCTAGAAAATAATTGCTGTTTGTATGGGTTATATATTATAGTACTATCTACAGATTTATAATTCAAAGTTCTGGGATGAAAAAAGTATAGTGGGGTTAGCTACTATTTGGGAATTGGAAAGGTATCACAAAGGCTTGTCTCCTCTTGGAAAGTACTTTAGTCATGTTTAGAGTACAGATAGCTAGTATGCTTTAGCCCAGAAAGTATAATAAATAAGAGACAGTGTGACAACATCAGAAGGATGTTTCAGTAATATAGAGCAGTTGGGTCAATATTTACCAGGACTCTACTCCTCTAAGTGGTCTTAGGAGGAAATAAGCCAGTAAGGGATAAGACTCTGCCCCACTCTGATATAATAACTTAAGAGGAGAAGGACACAGAGGAGCAGCAGTGTATAAGATTTTAGAGCCCTCAGAGAACACTAGGATTCAGGGTGCCTGGTCACAGACTGAGGCTGCTTTGCTGCTGTGATGTTATTACATACACCTTGGTCACGTGAGGCCCCAAAACCCAACTGTTGTTCTGACTGACCCTAACCAAGAACCTTAACAGACCATGGCCAGAAGGAGCCATGTCCCTCACTGTCAACACACCTATTCTGATGAGAAGATCCATCCAATGCAGACCATCCTAAAGCCAGGGGAGGGATTTGGTTACCATACCTAATTAAATAGTTCTGGGGGTAGGTAGAGGCAGGGAGGAGGAGGTCTGGTAAATAACCCTACCTACCTGATGGGTTGGGAAGAAGTGAAGCAGCTTATAAAACACCTGAAGACCAGAAGATATTTCACAACAACATCAAGTATAAATGTGGAATGGACACATAGTCTCCATGGATGTGGGTCTGGAGATGGACATCAGGAGTTGCCTCTACAGAGTTGATACCTATCCTTTGGAAAGGGGGTACAGCAGCACCATCTTTCTAACACAGATCATAATTAATAAAGTTACACTCCCTTTGTATAAGGTGATTTGGTTAATTTGGGAAGGTAAACAAAAAAAAAATTCTACATATTCTTTTCTCTTGCTATAAAGGAAGAAAAGACAGGGTTCCCAACATATTTGAAGGTAAAAGATGCAGAGAGTAGAACAGTGTTTAAGTGAAGGGGACCACATAACGAAACCATACTGGAAACCAAATATGTAAAACAGAAGTGGAGATGTTCTGGTTGAAAGTAGAGGAAAGTTATGATAAAACCCTCCCCAATCACACCCACTTGCCCCTTGAAATATAGAATCTTAACATTTTGGAGACTAGGTAAGACATTACTTCCCAGATGAAGAAATGTTCTAAATTGAACTGTTGATTATTAGAAAATCAGGACCAGGACACATCTGCCTTTCTCTCCATTACTGGACTAACTCCAGAGAGCACAAGGCTTTGGAGCGCTGCATCAGAACTTGCCAAGTGGTCCCTCCAGCTCACATCACTCTTTGCCTCATACTATTTAGCTGAGGGCAAGGGTCAGGGCTCTCTATTATTTACTCATTAGTGTCCTCTTGGCTATCTTTACGTCCCGCCTTAAACCACTGTCATATTGACCACTTCTCTCAGATTTTCCCTTCTGTCTCATTATCAATATCATATTCCTAACATAATCTCACTGTACCTACAACAAAAGGAGGAAGCAGTAGTGGTCTCTTGGGACAGTCCCACTGTTGGTCAAAGCCCTGGGATTGAGCTATCACTCTTCTTTTCTCAAAATAGCTGGTGGTAAATAGCAAACCCTCATAGGTGCCTCCTAAAGGTTCTGGAAATCTGTAATGACAACAGGTGTCCCATGCGATTCTTATGCACAAAATATTTGAGGACCAAGTGTTTAATTTTACTTAGAATGATACTAGTTTTCTCCTCCCTTCCCAGAGAAGGAAGAGATCTAAACCGTTTGTTTTTTTTTTAATGAATATTGAATTCCCAGAACATAAAGACACAGATATGTATTTGCTCATAACCAAACACCTGGCAAAGGTAGATGAAAATAATTTTTGAATTAACCCCCCTCACAGGGGTTAATTCACTTTCACTCCCTTTCACTCCCCTCCCTGAATGGACAGCCCAGAGCTGGAGGTCAGTGGAAGACTCTACATGGCCAATAATTAATTTGATGTAGAGATTCAAATGATCTCCAAAGAGAACTCACCCCAGTGCTGCCCATGATCAGAAAGAGGGCAATGTGGAAACGTCCAAATCCAATGGTCTCCACGGCATCTTCCACGGTGAATGTCTTTGATTCTAACAAGGAAGGGCAGAGTGAGAGGAAAAAGCCTCTGTGGGAAGGGAATATATGTGGATGATTTCTCACTAAAAATGAGGAGGAAGATGTTGGGAAACCAATTCATTATTGCAAAAATTAGTAAATACAGGAGGAAATTAAGCAGCAGCTAGAGGGTCCGAGACATCTGTGATCATCTTACCTTTTGGCTGTGACTCTGGGGTCTCCAGGCTCAACTTCCGGAGGCTAATGACGGTGACTGGCTCGGTTTGCTTGGTCGCCATCTTCTAAATGGTCCCAATTCCTCACACGGCTTCCCTAATGGAAGCAGGAGAGGGAAGAAAGAAAATATACAAAAGAGTGCTCATTTTCCTTTCATCTTCGCAGAAAGTCTGTGAGGTCGGTATTCTAATTCATCACCATCTTACATATAAGGAACCTGAGACATGGAGAGGTCAAATGGCCAATGAGACGATGGGCCCCCAGTGGCTAGTAATCAACCCTTAGTCACAGGCCAGGTGAGTTCTGGACCATTTGGCCAATAGCATCCTCTAACTGGGAGTGAAGATGGCCTTTGCTACAGACAAATAATCACAGTAGCCAGTGCTTCACGTCCCTGTGGATCATGAGGTTTCTAGTGTGTTTCTATGTAACATTTTCATTTCATCTGACAGAAAGCCAGGAGCACTTCTTTTTATTGGCTCCCTCCCGCTTCATGCGTTGAGTCCAAAGAAGGATTCTTAACTCAAGAAATCAAAAGCAAAATAAAATGAAGGAAGCTGAGTATCAACTTAGTGAAGAAGTTTTTTTCCAAATGACTTGAAGACATGGTCATTGAACTCTACACCCCTAGCGGGATGAATAGAAATCATAACCTATTCTCAGTAATTAAATTTTTAGTATTAATATTGGTATCGTTATTTTGATACTAGTACATACTGTAGGATAAAGCAAGTAGCAATTATATTAATATGATTAGGAATCAAGCTTTTGGATGTAAGAGGAAAAAGATACAAAAATCAGAGAAGTTATATAAAAATCTTACAATCCTAACTTTGAATTGGAAATATCACTATGAATTCACTACATATTTCATATATGCATATCCTAACATTATCCACTGGAAGAGTCTGGGAAAAAATGACTAATGAGCACTCCTAGAGCCCAGATTGTTTTCTTTCCTATTTCCCATTAAAAGAAACCCCGGTGCCTTAAATAAATGGCTAATTTTGGATCTGGGACAGGAAATGTGTAAATTGAGCCTGGAACATCTTGTCATACCAGATAGCAAAGGAAGACATCAAACACCTCTGGGGTTGTGACAAAAGATTACAAGATTCAACTTGAAAAGGCTCCCATCCATCAAAGATGGGACCATGTAAGCATCAAGAAGAATAATGACTGCAAGAATTGAGACACATCAAAGATATCAAAACCCATTGTTCATAGCAACACTGAAATGAAAACCTCACTGATCATCTTTGGAGAATACGAAGAAACCAACTCTTTATTCTGAAAACTAGTAAATATCTTGTCTTTCTCACACAAATTCTTTGTACTTCAGGGGAACTGAACAGTTGGGAAAGAAAATTGTTTTTTTAATTTCAGCTAATACATGCAGGAAAAAAAAGGAAGAACAGGATTAAATTATCATGACTTCGCAACCTGATGAAATAATGGATCTAGGCAATGATTACCAATGGCTGATAAACTACTAGGTAGAAGGCTGATGAAGAAATGGGCAAGAGTTGGGTAAGAATGATAATACCTGTAGCCATCGACAAATCTTATGCCACCAAAAGAGAGACCCTCAGATGTCATGTGGTCCTGATGAGCGCAATAAGAATGGGAGTGTATATCACCTGTGATGCATTCTCTTAAGATTTAAGTTCAAGCAGAATCTGGTCCCCTAGCTCTACCAATTCACACAGGAGATGAAGAAGAAACTCATTAAACCGTACCATGTGGCTGCAATAAGAAAAAATCCAGAATGTGGGAAGTTGTATAAGAGAAATGACCCAACATCTTCAATGAATAAAGGGCAAGATGAAAAGAGGAAAGGGAACTTACAGTTGAAAGGAAAAGAGACCAATCAACCAAATAAATGAGTTGATCTTATTTGGATTCCCATTCAAATAAACCAACTGTAAAATGACAACATCCAGGGAAATGAGATGAAAAAGAGATGAGAGGAAAGTCAGGGAAATGTAAATAAGTGCAGAAGTTTAATGATAGTTAAGAGATTTCTGATGACATCATTAGGCGTGACAATGATATGGCTATAGCAGAAAAAAACCCAATCCTTATATAGTAGAGATATATACTAAAATACTTAGAGATGAAATGATGTCTGGGATTCGTTTTAAAATAATTCCATGGGAGGGCACCTGGATGCCTCAGTCAGTTGAGTGTCTGACTCTTGATTTTGGCTCAGGTCATGATCTCAGTGTTGTGGGATGCGGCCCTACAGCCCCGCCCCCCACGCTCAGTGGGGGCTCTACTGAAGATTCTTTCTCTCCCCCTCCCTCTGCTTCTCCTCCCACCCCTCCTCAAATGGACAAATAAATATTTTTTTTTAAAACAAATCAGTGGTAGTGTGGAATATGATGCATAAGAAATAGATGGGCATATAGAATAAGGAATGGCCATATGTTGAAAATTATTGAGAATGATGGGTGCATTTGGGATTCATTTTACCATCTGCTTTTGAAGATGTGTAACATTTTTCAAAATTGGTAGTTCAAAAAGTGAGGTTCTGAGATTTTAAAATAACTTTTCCAATTTCAGACCGCTAGTAAATAGCAGAATCAGACCTCAAACAGAGGCATTTTTATTCCCAGAATATAGAGATAGCCACAAACCAGTCTGTAGCAGCACGTCAAGATCATTAATGTTTGCTAAGGGCCAGCTCTGTATCTTGTATTGTGAGGGCTCCTGTGAAGACTTGGAAGGAATGTCTGACATGTTCTCTGCCCTAAGGAGTTTTTATTCTAGTTGGGGACACAAAAGATACACATCAAAACAACTATTCTGTAATGTTGATATTATTTGTTTTCTTAAAACACTGTCACAGAGACACAAATATTCCCAGATGAGAGAGAGATCAATAATGCTCAGAAGTAAGCCCATGAAATCCTCCTTCCCAAGGGAGAACATGAAAAGTACAAAAAGCTATTATTTTCCCAGAGTGGAAAAAGTAAAAAATAATTGGCCTCTCTGCCCATCTGAGAGCCTGAAAATCACAATGACAGACTGCTCTAGAACCACCACTCCCTTTCCAGACATTGTCCAAACACCCCTTGGAGAGGTGTTCTTTATCTGGTAACTTTTTAAATGAAATAATTAGCAGAAAAATCCCCTTCTTTTGATTATAAAGAGGACTTCTAGACACATTAAAAATTGGCTATGACAGGGGTGCCTGGGTGGCTCAGTCAGTTAAGCATCTGACTCGATTTCTGCTCAGGTCCTGATCTCAGGGTCCTTGAGATCAAGCCCCGTGTCAGGCTCCCTGTTCAATGGGGAGTCTGCTGGAGATTCTGTCTCTCCCTCTCCTTCCGCCCTTTTCCCCACACGTGCTCTTTCTCTCTAAAATAAATAAATAAATCTTTTTAAAAATCTTGGCTATGACCATCCCATTTCAAGATGGGAAGATGAACTAGTAACGTATTTAGCTTCATCAAAGTTTGAAAACAAGACCATTTGTGAGAATTAAATAATGGTGAGGATTGTACAACCTGAAATTATACTAAATTATACTAAAATTCCCCAGATTATATACTTTTAAAATGGTAAGTTTCATTGCATGTAAATTACATCTTCCCCCTCTCCCCAAAAAGTAGTAATGCAAATCACGGCAGCAAACTTAACGACCAAAAGTGAGTCTGGCCGTTTAGAGTCTTAGAGAGTAAGACCATTTAGTTGGGTGGGGAAATAAGTTTTTCAATCCCAGTAAATTCATTTGGAGTTCAGTTACAAATAAAAGGCTCAACAATAAACTCAATCCTCAATCTTTAATCAACACTTAATCTCTCCTACCGTCAAGTTTTACAACCTCTCCTAGCAATCAAAACATGTTTACAATTTTAACAATCATCAAGCCTTACGTTTAGAAGAGTAATAAAACAACCTCCAGCCGTTCTCCTTTTGGTAGTGAGTGGCAAAAAAAAGAAACCCAGGAAATCTGCCATTTACTACTGAGCAGAGCAAGTTTTAATTCTTATGTTTTAACCCGATTATGTAGTTCCATGGGTCATAAATATCCTACATTCCTCCCTTCTCTTATCAGCAAAGACAAGCAATTCATCACAGAGGCCCTGGCAGAAGGTGTTAGGTCCAAGATAATTACTTCACAGCTTTCTTGAATGAACGCTGATCCCAGTAAGGGAGACTCCTATTTGTGAGTTCATATTTTTTTTTAAGTATTTTTAAGGAATCTCTACACCCAGCATGGGGCTCTCGTTTACAACCCTGAGATCAAGAGTCACATGCTCTTCCTTTTGGTCATGACATTGGACATCAAAAAATAAATATAATCTTCACATATAACTCTTGGCCCTAAAGGAGCGATATGGACATGGTCATTAATAAAAGACGGCTTTTAGAGTCAACATTTGAATAAAATACGTAGGCTTGATTGTGCTTTCAGAACTGACTGGAAATGTTAATTCCCTCAAGAATGAGTCCAATCATCCACGCCAAACAGGAGCTTCGAGTCGGCAAAGATGGAGGGATGGGCAGGCGTTCCACCTCAAGGACCCGCCTACGAACCAGAGCTATAACATTTATAACCACAAAAATGTAAGAGAGTAACAAAAATAAGAGCAAAAAAAAAAAAAAAAAAAGAACAAGAACAACCCAATAGCTTCTGTAAGATGAAAATCCATGCCCTAAAACTGAACATTTTCTCATTTACGTAGATACGTGAAAATTCCATGACCGTGACCACCTACATGGCAAAAGGAATGGGAGCTTGGGATGTGGGTAAGCGGCAATGAAAGAACACATGCATATGTAAACGTACACAGGAGAGGACGATATGCATGCCAGGTGCTGTAGTGCTCCGTGGGAGCTGCTGAGGGCTGACCGCACACATCTCTTCCCACCTCTGTATTCAATAACATCGCGTTGCTAATTTAAAACCAGCCGTGGTGGGAACGGTTACACCAGGGAAATCAGCAAACACTATATACATCAAGGTACCATCCCCCCCCATTATTAAACACACCACACCCCAAAGCCTCTCTTCTTCCTTCCTTACCAGTGACTCGACCTCGAGAAGGAGGTTGTATGTGATGTGGAGAACAAAGGCAAAAAAGAAATAAGTTACATTTCCTTACAACTTATAGCTTATTGACAAGTATTGGGATAGGCAGGGTAGCCTTCCTCAAGGAGTTCTATTGCTACAGTGTTAATACTTTGCTAGAACACCAGGAATTATATAAGACTGGTGAATCACTGAACTCTACCTCTGAAACTAATAATACATTATATGTTAATTGCATTTAAATTAAAAAAATAAAATCTAAGTAAAATTAAAAAAAAAGTAAAACAACAAAATACTTTGCTAGAAGCAAAAACAGCTTGATATTTGCTGGACCTCCATGATCTCATGTCTTCTATAACGTATAAAAATCCCTTTGGAGATTTCCTTTATCTCTACCTGCCCCCCACCCTACACCCCGACACCAAGATATATATTAGCAAACATCCTCCAAGCTTATGGCCCACCAAGAATACATCTGAAGGGTCTCATGACTAAGATTTTACTGGACAGCAGTAAATGACCTTTTCCTAACAGCTAGTTTCTCAAGGTCGGAGAAATCTTGCTTCCAAATTCCTTAGAGACTTACACGATCCCTAACCCCCTCCCAACTAGAAAGAGTCACTCCCCATAACATCAGTGCAACTCTTTTGGCACCGCCCGCCCCACCCCTGTCCTATCTCCCAGCTTTAATAAAAACCACCTTTTCTTGCACCAAAGAGGTCTCCAGATTTCTTTCTTGGCCATTCACTCCCGGACCCCAACATTTCAACATCAGTACGGAGTGACGTGGGCGGCTTGAAAATTTTTTCCAGGTGATCCTGATACACTGAGCCCGACCTATCCCCACCTGAAAACCATTATTCCATGCCTTCCAAAGAGTGAGTTTGTGCCATTTGGCAACGTAGCAAAAGCTTTAGAAACTGGTTTCATCTGCACTGGTAATCCCAGCTCTAACAGTTCATCCCAAGGACGTATCTCAAATGTGGAAAATGTTCTCTATATGAAGAAAAAAAAATTTTTTAAGTTTATTCAAGTCTATTTTAACAATAACAAATTGGAAACAAGCTAAGTGTAAAGAGGGAATGGTTATATAAACTGATAAGCCTATAAAACTGATAAGTTATATAAACTGATAACCTCCAGCATTTATAATTATATTTATGTAGTGTTTTTAATAACATGACAAACACTCGCTCTTGGTTTGTTTTTTTAAACATACTTGTAAAATATTTGACAGAATGGCAAAGAGGATATAAGGACCTAAAATCATCATCTTTTGTCTAAGTAGTGAAAAATAGATTGATACTGTTTTAAGTTGATAAACTAAGAAATAAAATACAACTATGTTGTTTTAACTATAAAGATAATCACCAGAAGAACTAAAAAATTTTAAAAAAACAATGAAAAGAAATGTCTCTGGGGATGAGGAAATCAAGTCAAAAGACTGTTTATTTCTGTTATAAACTCATCTGGCAACTTGACTCATTGCCATGGGCACTGAGTGCTTCCATATAAAAATTATAAGATTCAATAAAGGTAAACAGGCTATCTACAACGTATGTGTTTATCAAAGGCTCGTGTAGGTCAGGAAGGAAATAATGGAGAGGTCAAGACATAAGGGATGAACACAGAATACATCCAGCGGATGATAAATGAAATTATGTTCAACCTAACTAGTCACCATGCCTTCAAATTAAAGAGTTATCGCTTTCCCTTATCAGATTCACAAAAATCTCAAAGATTGATTACACCCTGTGAAAGGGAAATGAGCACCCAAGTTATCGCTGGGAGTGTACATTGCTACATTTCCAGAAGGTAATTAGGCAGAGATGAAAGAATATTGACTTAGCAATTTCAGCCCCAGGATTCATCCTAATGGGGTAGTCGAAAGGCAGACAAAGATACATACAAGGAAGGGCACCACTCAGTTGTTTCAACAACAAAAGAATTGAATACAACCAATGCCCACCAGTAGAGAAATGGCTAATCAGAATACCACTTAAAACCACTCAGGGAGGGGCGCCTGCGTGGCTCAGTGGATTAAAGCCTCTGCCTTCGGCTCAGGTCATGATCCCAGGGTCCTGGGATCGAGCCCCGCATCGGGCTCTCTGCTCAGCAGGGAGCCTGCTTCCCCCTCTCTCTCTGCCTGCCTCTCTGCCTACTTGTGATCTCTGTCAAATAAATAAATAAAATCTTAAAAAAAAAAAACCACTCAGGGAAAGCCTATTTAGTGTTGAGAAGCACGTTCCAAGAGGTGTTATACATAATGCATGCATATCCAAAACTTATAGGTGTGTATATACTGATCCCAATTTATAAAATTTCATTTAAATATGTATCTACCTGGAGATTTCAGAAACCATGTTTTGTCTTTCAGCACATATTTGTGGAGCACTTCTATGTATCAGGCAATAGAATACAATGACAGTGTCCCTGGCCCTGAAGGACTTCCAGTCTAATGGGGAGCAAAGGTAAGGGGTTGGGGGCGGGGAGCAGCGTGGTCCCAGGGTAAGTGGAGGTTGCTCTGGTGCACGAGGGAGGGCCTCTGCTCTACTGAGTGCTGAGACCAGGGGAGGCTTCTGTAGGCAATTCTGAGTGCAGCCCTGAAGAATGAGCGGAGCTGGCCAGACTGGAGGGTGGGGTATGAACAAGGGAGAAGAGAGTGAGGAGAAGGTAGGGTTCTTTCCATTCTTTCTTCTTGAAGCTTATCTCATTGTTTGAACGTTTAGAAAGGCGAGTTCTCTTACCATAAAAATTCTTTTTGGAAAAGCGAATGGATGGAGAGTTGACATGTTGCTCACGGTGCTGACCAGGCCACTGTCCTAAGCAGACCTGAGCCACATGCCCCCACTGCCCTCCATCACCGCCCATGACCGGCTGGGTCAGCGGTAGGTGCTTAACCCAGAGACGGTCAAATCACTGGCCGGCTGGGAGTCCACGAGCTGGCTGGCACAGGAGGCCCCATTCGATCACAGCAGTGGTTGCGCAACATTGTAAATTACACAACAAAATACCACAAGGAGCACCGACATGGCTCAGTGGGTTGAGGGTCTGACTCTTGACTTCGGCTCAGGTCATGATTTTAGGGTCATGGGATTCAGCCCCGTGTGGGGATCCGCAGTCAGCAGGGAGTCGGCTGAAAATTCTCCCTCTCCCTCTGCCCCTCCCCTGCCCCACACTCACTCTCTTTCTCTCTCTAAAATAATAAATGAATCTTTAAAATATGCCACTGAATTTTTCACTTTAAAATTGGTATAATGGTAAGTTTTAGGTTATCAGTATTTTTACCTCAAATAAATGTTGCTGGTACATATTCACCAGAAATTACAAGAAAAATAGTTTCCAATAGATGGAGGGGCAGATTATATGAACGAGCAATTCACAAGAGACTATATAAATTGTAAGCAAAACTGGAAAATTGTTCATCTACTGTAATCACTGACAAAATTAGAGTCACAAAAAACATCCTTAGGTATCATTTTTATACCTACTAAATTAACAAGCATAACAAGGAGGAAAGGACAGAGGGAGGAAGAAGGGAAGAGGGACTAGAGGCGGCAAGGAGGGGAAAAGGAGGGAGGCAGGGAGGGAGAAAAAAGAGGAAAGTCAGCAGACATGAGACTGAGATTGAATGGATTCTATGTCTTCTATCTCAGTTCTTTCTCTGAAAGTAGAAATGATACCTCGCTAGCTGTGGCAGAAGTAGCTTGCTGCCTTCCCAGGCAAGTCCTCCTTTGTACTTGGCTGAAGAGCCTGGTCACCCGGAGGCAGGTGGAGGCTGGGGGTGGGGGAGGGGCGGTGCATCTGAGAAAGCCCTTTTGCTCCTCCCCCTTTCCTCCTGCACCCTGGCAG
This sequence comes from Martes martes, assembly GCF_963455335.1. NCBI lineage: Eukaryota > Metazoa > Chordata > Mammalia > Carnivora > Mustelidae > Martes > Martes martes. The sequence continues at coordinate 93,143,097 of NC_137899.1, forward strand.
GCATCCCCGGTCATGATGCAAATAGGGACACTTTGGGCCAAGTCGGGCAAGGTGGAAGCTCGGAAGACCCTGGAACTTCTCCTACAGCTGTAGACTACTTACCTCCAGACATCTACGCGGGAAAACGATTAAGCTCTCTGTTTAAGACACTGTTATTTCTGGTTTCTGTTCCTTGAAATTGTGTGCAATTTTTTATTTTTAGGCTAGTCAAGTGTAGCCGTGTGAGAGAAGGAACAAAGAACCCCGTAATTGGCTGTGATCAATGAATTGTAAACACCAGTGCACTCACACCAGCCAACTGTGTGTAATTCTTAACTGATAAGCTTCCTTCTTCAGTACAAGGATTAAATGCGACAATGTTTATATAAGAGCACAGTTCCCCTTGCAACATAAACACCTGTGGGAGTACTGTTCCTCATCTCTGGATAAAGGTATCAACTGAATGTCTAATATTTCACCATAATCACAAATCAAATACATGCAGGGGAAGTTTGTAAATATTTTCAGAGTTATCAAACGTGTATCTCTCCAAAAACATTCATTGCTGATATTCTGCTAGCATTAGAACACACTGGGCTCAAATAAAAACTACCTAAATGGAAAAAAAAAAAAAGTTACTTGTTTTCTGAAATAGATTGACCTTATTTCAAGGGTAAACCTAAGTGGTATTAGGAAGCCATCAGGTGCGCTGCATGCCTACTGGAAAATCAGATCTCAAAACTTCTCCAACCAGTTGTATGTCACTGATACCATCCAAACCAGTCATCTCGTCATGAAAGGCACAACAAAATGGATAACTTTCACCAAAATTGCTCTGTTGTTCTACATTACTTTTTTTAAAGTAGACTCCACACCCACACTCCACTGCCCAACATGGGGTTCAAACGCACGACCCTGAGATCAAGACCTGAGCTGAGTTCAAGAGTTGGGTGCTTAATGGGCAGAGCCACCCAGGAGCCCTGTTCTACATTGCTTTAAATGGTAAAATCAGTATATTTTACAAGGGAAAAAAAAAACCCTTCCGAATTCCAGTTCAGAACAGCCTCGTGGGCGTAGGGATGAAGGAACTATCGAAGAAAGGGGCACCAGTGATGTGTGCCACACTCAAACTCCACTCAGAGAAGCAAGCCTGGCCCTCACCCAGCCACTGAAAAGTATTGATGCTCTCCACTGGTAACACTGATCTTTCTAATGTCCCGCCCCTGAAAATGGTCAAGGCCCGGGTGGGTTCGCAATGTCAGGGCACGTTGCCAAGGGATGGAAGAAACGCATGTACAAATTACCTGCAGCAGAGAAAGTTCCCGTTCCTGCCCTGTTCAGTTATTACAGGGTCGTCAATAATAGGATGTCTTCGGTGGGGTGTGTAGGGTGTGGGGCCTCAGACCTGTTGATAGGAGATTATCAGGATTTGGGCATTCACAGCTGTGCATTACAAATGAACTTACATCCAAGTCCTTAGGGAGACTCTCAAATATTAACGCCAAGTTAACACACAGGCGAGTATTCTCTTAGTATTTTCTAGAATTTCAGCCAAACGTTTCATAAAGAAAAAGTTTTCATAAAAAAGAGGATGGGGGTACCTGGGTGGCTCAATCAGTTAGGCATCCAATTCTTGGTTTCAGCTCAGCAGGTGATCTCGAAGTCATGGGATCGAGCCCCACGTGAGGCTCTGTGCTCAGCGTGGAATCTGCTTCAGATTCTCTCTTGCACTCACTGTCCCTCTCTCTCTCTCAAATAAATAAATAAAAATCTTTAAAAAAAAAAAAACCAGAAACAAATAAACAAAAAGGAGTACAAAATGTTCCACAGAAATGGGTATGAGGAACATTGCGGATAGAGCTTGTAACCTCAACTCTGGAATGGAGTGTTGGAGAAGCTGAGATGGCATCTTCTGCCGTCTCTGTAAACCATTCTAAATCCCATTTAACTCAAGAAGAGGATGGATGGATGGTGGATGGATCATTAGTCAGACCAACTCAAAAAAAGAAGAAATAACATGGGGAAGAATGTTGCCCACCTCTCACATTCAGTTGCTCAAAAACTACAATGGGAAAGTAACCCATGACCTCGCTTCAAAGAATCTGTAAGAACTGACCTACTACTGAGAGTCTACTCTGAAACTCAAAAAGGCTCACCTGGCTTTCAAGTTTCATTAAAACAGATTGTAAAGCATCGATGGGCTTTTCATTCTATTGCATTTTGCTATACTAAATTTTTTAGCCGGAAATAACTGAGCCATGGTAGAGTTTTTTTAAAACTGATCATGCTTGTGTGCATGTATGATGCAATTTGTTTCGCAATATCATCAAAAGAGGAGCGAACTTTTCATAGTCCATGAGCCTTCAGCCAAGTTCGAATGGTCCAAACCCTGTCCCCATCCCCCCCACCTCCACTTGAAAGCAGGAGAAGTAAATCCAGATCCACGTTGCCCATCGGAGTTTCTTACCTCTGTATATCCCTTGGAAAGCTTTCTAGTTTCAGGCTCTTTTGTTCACACAGCAGTTAGACCACTGGCGGCCCCTGGAGGGGCTTCTGGACTAACCTGCTCAAGCAGCCAGGCCCCCAGGTCTTCTCCTCCCTCTTTGGCTCAATTCTGCCAACTGAATTCCTTAAAGAGCAACCTTGTCTCCTGAGCATGTGAGTGACAACCCAGTCACACCCCCTTTCCTGTAGCCCTTCAGCCCATCCCTTTTTAAAGGGGAAATTACATTTCTCATGAGACCGAAGGAGGCTGTCAAACCTTGGAGAAAACCAACAGTTCTCAGGAAGGCCATGGAGATTTCTGGAAGATCTGGGGTCTAGGCAAGGGGCAGAAGGAAGCTTTGCCCTTCCAAACCTTTTCTTGAAGCCATCATTGCTTAGAATTAAAGGGCAGAAGAAGGCTGGTGATCTATCTAAGCGTAGCATATTTTTAGATAGTTGATGAGAAGGGCAGGGTGAGCTGAGAACCTTGAGACTGCCCAGCGACCTTGGCTTCTGCAGACTTACAGTGAACATTCTCATGCTGCTTTTGTCTGTTCTTCCCCTCAGGCAATGTCACTGGCTGAGTACCTGGTCCAGGCCTGTGCTTGACACCAGCCTTCCACAACCCAGAGAGGTGATCAGTCCCCCCGCTTCCTGCCGAGGACACACATCACGGTGTCAGAGTTGGAACTCAAAGATGTCAACTCTCATTCTTAGGCTCATCTTGCTTTAATCTCTGAATATTTGTGGAGCAGCCTGTTGTGCCTTAAGTTGTGCTAGACAAGTCATGACATTAACATAGAAGGGGACATGGACGCTTCCTTGGGTATGAACGATGACACTTCCATGAGTACCAGCCAACCCCACTACATAGAGGGACAAGAAAAATAGAGATCAGTCCAAAAGGTAAACTTGGATTTGCTCAGATCTTCTGGAATCTTAAGAACTAGATACTACATAGAAAGTGCCCTGTGGGGTGCCTGGCTTGCTTAGTCATAAAAGCGTGTGACTCTGGATCTCAGGGTTGTGGGTTTGATCCCCCACGTTGAGAGCAGAGTTTACTTAAAAAAAAAAAAAAGAATAATTTTTTTGGAAGTGCCTTGTAAACTGTAAAGTGCTATACCAATGTTAACAATGCTTAACTCTACTGGTATATTGACCATGAAGACTATGATTAACCTGCGTAATGATCACTCAGGCTGAATAGTTGATGACACACGTATTACTCTGCCCCTGGCTCTCAGGAGTCTGCCAACCCAGGAGCCTTAGAAATGACTTCAGGGCCCACAAACCCAGAGAGTAAGCCTGTCTGGTGGTCTCCTTTCTGGCAAGCTGTTTTCCAGAACTTTCTCAAGCCTTCAGATCTCTTCCTCCAGTTTGTCATGTGGTCACCCTTCATTCCACGGGATGTCACAATGCACAGAGCCTCATGGCCCACGTCCAGAGAGAAAACATTACCCTTTCTTTCCCACCTGTGGGGAAGATTCATGAGAAAGTTCCTAATCTTATAAAGCTTAGCCCCGGGCAAAGACAAAAGGTGGCTGAGCAACCAGGAAATGAAAGACTAAACTAAAGATAATCCTCTGGAATTAGTTTGTGTACTTCCATTGCTTAGCTGTGGCCTGTAATTACCAATACTAAATTTTGCGGGATACTTTTACACAAAGACACCTTCGAGAACAAGGGAATGGCCCAGCAGTTTATTTCCTTATGAATCATACTTACAAAATTGCAAGAAAACATCAGTGGAGCCCTCCCCGTTTTAGGATTTGACAATTACCACCCAACATGAGATCAGCTCCTCTATGACATGGTGAAGTCATATCAGATCCCGAGGCTTGGAAATAAAATGATCATGGCTTCCCGCCTCCAGCGAGCCCAGAACAATCATCCCGTTGACCTGCTGGCCCAGGCCAACAGCAAAGACAAGTTGAACTTCTCTCCCAGCAGCAGAGACTGAAGCCAGAGGCCACGGCCACCCGCGGACCTGGAGTTACTCCTCGGTGGGCCCATCCAGGATGCATTTAAAGGAGAAAGGAGAAAACTTGTAACCAGCCCCGACGTAGAACTTGTTCTGGAACTCCACCCTGCGTGGGGGGCGGGGGACAAGAAAAAGTGAGATTAAACACATAAGCTAGAGGCCAGCAGCCAAAGGGAAGAATACCCAGAACCTTGACTTTAACGTTCTTATGGCTTCTATCACAGACATCACGTGTCATCCTTTATGCCTGACGACATCAGAGAGTTCAGTTCCTCCATGACAAGGAGAGAAGCGATGTTATAACCTGTGGGGGAGGCTGTGATTCTGTCCTCTCAGTACATGGAGTGTCAACACCTTTATCAACAGTGGACATAGAGGGAGCGAGAAGGCATCCGTGAAAGCTGAGGACGGCCTGTGGGATGGACGGGCGCACACGTGCACTCAAGATTCTTGGCAAAGATTTCGCTTGAAAGAAAAATGGAAACTTCAGCAAATGTTTTCATGTTTGTAAACCTAGTGATGCCTGAGAGTCTGCAGACACATCTGTGAATGTCAAGGGCGTCCTGTGAGCGCCTGCCTTCTTCCGGGTACCCTCCGTCTGTCTGCACTTTGTAGAGGTCAAGAGCCTATGCCTTGGTGTGATTCCTGCCCTCAGCACCATGGGCCAAATGTCCCAGGTGAGCTCAGTGTGCCTCTAAGAGCCTCTCTCAGATCTGTCATCTTACCAGCAGCTGGAGGGGTCCCTTACCTTGAAGCCAGTTGTAATACAACAAACGAACATTTAAGAGAGAACGAGTAAATGGGAACTAACATTTATTATAGGGCAGCCATTATATACAGATACACACACACACACACTCACACGTACACACATATACACACATGTGCACACACCTATGTGCACACATGCATGTGCACACATACACATGCACACCCGTGTGCATACCTGTGCGCGCACACGTGTGCGACACACACGTGTGGGTACACACACGCACATACTTACACATGCGTGCGTTGCATGGGCACACACACAAATACACACACATCGTGATGTAATATTACACCAGCAGGTGACTGAACGAGGTCAGGATCTGAGGCCAGCTGGCAGGTCCCAGGCCCCAACCCCTCTCTAGTGCATGTGGAGTCCCTATGGGGCAGCCGTGCTCACCAGTGCAGTCGCAGGGCATGCAAGAATGCAGAGAGGCCCTCCATGATCAGAAGGATGGCGACCGTCAGCACAGCAAATACGGCGAAAATGATGAAGACCCCAATGAGTCCTCCCCAGCCTCGCAGGCGAAGGCCGATGTTCATCACCATGGTCCAGAGCACCTCAGACAGTTCTGGAAGAGCGAGAGAAAGAGTCTCAGCCACAGGGTTATCTTTCCATACTCTTTTCCTGGGTCTGCACACCCTAGAATCCCGAATCTCGGGTCTTGGGTGGAAAACAGGCACGTGTGCCCTAGGGCACCTGGACGAGATGGTCTGTGGCAGCTTTGCTCACAATGGAGCCAACTATAGCTCCCAGCAGCAACATGAATAAATGCCAGTGACGTCACATTACACCACAGAAGTGAAACACCAAAGAATCCATACAATATGATTTGATATGGACTGAATGTTTGTGCCTTCCCCCCAAAAATTCATATGTTGAAGCCCTACCTACCTAAGCGACGGTACTTGGAGAAGGGATCTTTGGGAGGTCATTAGGGTTTGATGAGGTCATAAGGGTGGAGCCCTCAGGATGGGATTAGTGCCCTTATAAGAAGAGACAGCAGAGAGCTATCATTACATTATTGGGTTGAGACTTGAGGCCACCCAGAAGAAAGGTCACAGTGGCATGGCCCAGAGAGAACAAGGCCTGTCACTTGCACCTGGCCACCGGGACATGATGAGAAGAAAGACACGTGGGAGCACAAGGAGGAGTACCTGTGTCTGTACTGTGCCCCCCCCCCAACCCTGAGCTCTGGCTTTCAGCTCGAGTAACACAGGGTCCTTCACAGTGGGAATGGCTTCACCCCCAACTGCTCACACCCCTACCCACTCCTCTGTGCCCTGAGTCTGCATGGGCTCTTCGCCTCTGTATGTACTAAATTACCAAAATAAAAACTGAAAGCAATTTGAGCTGTACTGTGCTGTGGTACTCATGTGGCTTCTCTTCCCTGTGGCCCTTAGATATGGCAAAATCAGTTTCCCTGAGAGCTGCTTTCCTCTGCTCCGGGTCCCAATGGGCAGGGATCTAACAGTCATACCATCCATTCCCACAGGGCCTTTCAGTGAACCTTCTCATTCACAGTAGTTCATGGGAGCCTCCCCACACACCTGTGAGAAGGCAGATGCTTAATTTCTAATGTTTCCCTCTCGTCTCCTCCTTGTACCCCCATCTTGGTGATTTTTAAAAGATTTTATTTATTTGTTTGATGGGTGGGGGGCGGTGAACAAGCAGGGGTAGCAGGAGAGGGAGAAGCAGGCTCCACAGGGAGCCCAATGTGGGTCATGGGATCATGACCTGAGCCGAAGGCAGACACCTAACTGACTGAGCCACCCTGGTGCTCCCACCCTGATTTTTGAAGTGTGTGTCCAAATACAGCCTCTTTCAACTTAGGTCTCAACCTGGCACCAATGGACACAGTTGTGCTTGAGTAGATCGCCTCTGTTTCAAGCTGCTGAGATCTGGGGATTGTTGTCACTGCAGCACATTCTAGCCTAGTCTGACTAACAGAGCAGGCAAACTACCAGAACCATACAGAAAAGCCAAGGCACGCACAGGTTAAGCTGCGGCCTGAGTTACTGAGCTCAAAGTAGTATAAGAGAAACTAGAACAGAATCAGTATTTGTTGCCACTCTACTGAACTACCTCTTCAAGCAAGTCCATTAGCATGAAGCAGAAGGCACCCATGGGAACTAGACATCTCAGGAAGTCCCAGAAAGACCCAATGGGTGGACCATGCCAGGCAGCTGTGAACCATATGGTTTTGGGGGAGTCAAATTACATCACCAGGGGGCATGGGCTGGCCAGAGGAGACCCTCCTGTCCTATCTAGTTGTGACCTGAGCCCTCCAAACCACATCTGAGATGGGACCTAAAGACTGACATTAATGCTGCTGATCACACAAGCTCAGAGATCCACTTTGGGTCCCTGGACAACCGCTTCACATGGGTGCATGTCAGTGCTCAAGTACACATATGCGGGGGCTCGGGGTGTCTGCGTGTAGATGCTTACAGGCCGCATGTATGCATCCAACTCCCTGTGTGCCTACAGAAGTGTGCACGTGTGTATGTGTGGGAGATGATGCAACATGAACATGGCCAGAGCAGTGACGACTAATGATAAGCACTTGCATTTCTGCTATAAATTAACAAACAGGCTCACTTTCATTGCTTTGGTTTCTATCCTGCAAGGACACACTTTAGCCTCGTTTGTCAGTTCCAGGGATAAAAGATGGGGATGCTGCTTTCCAAGAGCTCACAGTCTAGTAGGGAGACGGGCTGATTACAACAGAATCGTAATCACGGCTAGGACAGGGCACTCCCAGAACTCAGGGAAAGGGCACTTTCCAGACTGGGGACCAGGGAGGAAGATTTCCAAGGGTTTTGATGCCATCTGAGTGGGTTCTGAAGGAAGAATGAGATACGAGGCGAGGAGAAAGTTAAAGAAGAGAGGAATAGGGGTGACTGGGTAGCTCAGTTGGTTAAGCATCCGACACTTGATCTCCACTCAGATCTTGGTTTCAGTCAGGGTCATGAATTCAAGCCCCACACTGGGCTCCACGCTAGGCATGCAGCCTACTTAAAAAAGAGAGAGAGAAAGAGGAATATTTCAAGCAAGTGGGCTGCAGGGCAAACACACAGAAGCATCTAGAGATCACGGCAGCTTCAGGAGCCTCAGTGCAGGGCCTTATGGCCCCTGTCTCCTTAGAAGAGGAAGCTTCTAGAAGGAGCCTAACTCTGCTGATCCCTTGGTTCTAGGATTCCAGAACTATAAGATAGTAAATTTGTATTGTTTAAAGCTGCTCAGTTTGTAGTAATTCGTGACAGCAGCAACAGGAAACCGGTAACAGAGGTAACCACTCTAAAAATATAAAGTCAGGCCTACAGAAGAAAAGTCCCGTCTTCCTAAGAAAGAAGAACCAGAAATGACCCAGGAAGGCACCTCTGCCAACAAGTACTTTGATTCTGTTTCCCAGGGGCGACCTGACCGTGACCGTGAGGTCTGCTCACTCACGTGCATGAGCCAGGCTGAGGGCCCAGAGCCGGAGGTACGAGGCTGTGTTTGAAATGCAGCCCAGGCAATACTCGATCGTGTGGATGGCTTGATGCACAAAGATGTCTCCGAAATTGAACTGAAAGAGAGAGTTCTTTATTCTACTTTCATTAAGAATTCCCTCCATGACAGGTATCATTAACGGTGCACCCGTGAATAAAACATGGGCTCCACCGTAAATCGCGTCCCGCTGAACTAGGGGAAAACAAATATTAATATATTTGGAGGAAGAGAATTAGCAGCACAAAAACGGAGCTATAGTACGTGGGCAGTAACATCTCCCAGAAACAGATGAAAGAACTCCAGAGAAGAAGAGAGAATGGTCGGTAGGGCATCACGGGAGGTGGATGGGCGCTGAAGGAGGGGGAGGCATCGGGAAGGAGAGATGAGAAGGACCATTCGTGCTGAGGGAAAGGAGTCCTGGTAAGGAAAATGCACGTGGCTGGGAACACTGGGAAGGCAAGTTCTGGGGGAAAACAGTTTGGCTGGAAGTGGGAGCTTGTTTGGTGAGGGGTACAAAGGAGAGGAAAGTTCCAGGAAAGGGCAGAGTTGAGAAAATAACCTGGAGCCCATGAGGAGCCATAAAAAAACATCTGAGTAGAAAGTGACCAGGGGAGGGGGAGGGATAAAGAAGCGCTGGGGGGGAGGGTGACAAAAGGGACCAGCAGGGGCAACACCGATAAGCAAAAGAGCCTCTTTGTTGATTAGCTCGCTAATCCAGGGATGGGGAGGAAGAAACAGCACGCAGACAGTGAAACATGTTGTTGGCTTCACGCTCTCTGACTGTTGGCTTCACGCTCTCTGACACTGTGGGGACAACAGTCCGACTGGCACCATCCCAGCCCTCGAGTGGCTCACAGTCTAGCGGGGACAATGTGTGTGGAAAGTGCAATAGCCAAGAATCAGCAGGATGGTGGGGACACAGAAGGCCTTTCACCCGGGAGGGGCTGGGATCATCCAGGGTCCCGAGGCTCTTGAGTTTGAGGAGCTCAAAGAATGGCCCTGATAGAAATGGAAGATGGGAGAAGGAGATTAGTTGATATATACAGATGTGTTGCATTTCAGGCGACAGCTGGCCATACAAGTAGAATCTTCCAGCACACGGTGGCAGAGGCAGAACAGGCTCTGAAGAAAAGTCTGGGCTGGAAATGGACACCTAGGAGGTCACCGGTGGGAGGAGGGACAGTGGGAGGTAAGTCAACTGGAAAGATACACAAGGCGAAGAGCACAGAGAGAAGAGCTCCTAGCTTGGAACACATCTTCCCTGGGAGGTGAGAAAGAATGAAACTGATGATGCAGAGACAAGGTTCCGAGAGGAGTCTCCAAAAGGAGACCGGAGGAGTCACAGGGCTGTGGTCAAGGTCGGAGAGATACAGAGAAGGAATGGGGGCTGTGGTCACCCGGGTCAGGAGCTATGGAGAGAAGACAGGAATCAACATCTCTGACTCGGCAATGAGAACAGCTGGGAGGAAGCCAAGGGCAGGAATGGAGACGGAGACAGAGACCGTGGAGAGTCAAGGTAGAGGAGGGATGTGTAGGGAAGCATTAACCCCACCCAAAGAGAGGGCTGGCTTTGTCTGGGCTCCTGGGAGGCAAGCTCTGAGCTCCTAACATCTCCCGTGTGAAAGAATTTTCTTCGTTATTCATGGTGAGCCCCTGGGACCACATCTGATCGTTTCCGTGGTTGGAAGGTTGAGACATGGAGCCCTGTGTTTCCAGTCCAGTCTCTGGGGGTGGGGGGGCGCCGCTGGAGACCGAGTACAACCACTGGGCTGCAGGCCTTACGGAATGAAACTCCAATCAAACTTTGGACACTGGAGCTCAGGTGAGCTTCCTGGGCTGGCAATGCTGTGCGCCTGTTGCCAACATGTCGATGCTAGGAGAGGAAGGCCTCCCTGAGGACATAAGAATTCTAGAATTTGGGATCTTCCCAGTGTGGGATTCTGCCTCTGTGCCTCTTCCCCTTCTGACTTCTATATTTGTGCTGCAGTAAAACTCCAGTTGTAAGGCTCACACTTTACTGAGTTCTCTAAGCTGTTCTACAAATGATTGGCCCTCAGAGAATGTGAGGGACCCTGAGTTTGTAACTGACTGGTCTGAAGAGAGGGCTGGGTGGTCCTGGAGATCCCCAAACCTGTGGCTAGTGTCAGAAGTCTAGGGAGGACTTGGCAGTCTGGAGAACTGTGTCCTTAACCCTGAGTTTGGCCCACACCTGGTGTGGAGAGAAGTCAGAGAGGACTTTGAGGGGACAATGTAATCAAGCCTGTGTTTGCTTTGCCACGGGAGACCACCCCCCATGACTGCCCTTGGGGGAAGGAACCTAGGAATGGTGCCTGAAGTCGCCCAAACAAAGGCAGCTTGTTCACTGCAGAAGCAGGAGGGGAACCCTGACTGGGCAGATCCTGAGGGCAGGAGAAAGAGGAGAGAGGATGTACTGGACACCCTGGGACAGAATGAATCAGACGATGTGTGGCCTGGATTCTTGAACATCCCAGCACGTCTGACAGACTTAGTAATATGAATAGCCCCTAATATGGGTTACTCTCTGTACCTGGAATCTTGTCGGAAACATTAGATCCAGAGTCTTCAAGAATTCTAATTGACCATCCATTAGTTTAAATGAGTATTATTATTATTATTATTAGTCATTAACACCACAAAGGGAGCTCCTTCTAGCCTCCCTCAGGCTTCACAGTGGCCCTGTCCCCATCCCAGGATTAGAACAGAACTCCTGCTAAAACCCCACCCAGTTGAGGCTTATGGGTGCTTCTGGGTTGGGATAAAAACAGCCACCTGCTTCATGGGGGGAAAATGTGGCACATTCCTGAGGGGGAGTGGTTGTCCTTGAACAAAAACGGGCAGGGAGGGAGGGGGAATGAAACAATTCCTGAATTCACAGGCAGGCAGATAATGTTACAAAGATAGGTCAGGGAAGTCCCAGCAGAGCCAGGGTGGGGACAGGAGAACAAAGAGGGGATGGTGGCAGAGCATGCTCGTGTCCAGGAGGCGGGCTGGGAAGAAATAACCCGCCTTTGACTTCAACAATAGGGCCAGATTTGGGCTCAGATCTCGAGGGTTGAGGGGCACTGATTGGATGGCTCATAATAAATGTAGCCGCCTGCCAGGGGCACGGTTCGGAGACAAGGAGGTCTCGCCAACATGGACGACCTCCTATGCCAATAGATCTGGAGGCTGACTCCTCACACTCACAGAGACAGCAGCACCTGGGTTAAAATGTTAAAACACTCCTAGATTGGTTGGGGAGGAGCTGTTGTTCTTTCCTATTTTTTTTTTTTAAGATTTGTTTATTTATTTTAGAGAGATGGGGCAGAGGGAGAGAAGCTCTCATGACCTGAGCTGAAATCAAGAGTTGGACATTTAACTGACGGAGCCCCCCCAGGCACCCCAAGGAGCTGTTGTTCTGATCCTATAGACAATACCCCTCCCTTGCGACCTCCCCAACTTCCCACAACGCTGTGACTATAGGGCTGCCACCAGCACGGTCCTCCCAACCTTCCCAGCTCCACTGCCCAAGTCCTTTCTGATGGGCTGGTAGCCACACCCTACTGGTAGCCATGCCCAATTTTAAATATTTTACAATCACCCTTGATGAGATCCCACATCTAGACTCTGCACAAACTGGGAAGCCTTTGTCAACTATCGAGTCCCACATACCTCTTCTTCGTGGTCATCCTGACCCCCGTGAGCACCTGCAGAAGCCCTCTGGCCAGCACTCACAGAAGGACTGGAGTGGTCACCTTCAGTGTCCTCTGTGGCTTCTTCTTGGATCATGGAGGCCTGCAGCTGTCAGCAAGCAAGGAAGTGAAGCACTAAATTCACGCTTAGAATTAGAATTCCAATTTATTCTACACAAACTAAAGACTGTCATTAAATATTAACTATGTACCAGACACCATTCTAAACTCTCTCTGTATCACTTCATTTAGGCTTCATGACAATCTTTTCATATAAGCACAGTTATCACCTGGTTCTACAGAGAAGAAAACTACAGCACAGGAAGGTTAAGAAATGCACCCGAGGTCACACAGCTTGTAAGGCTAGTTAGTGGCAGAGCCAGGATTCAAACCCAGGCAATCTGATTCCAGAGCACATGTTTTTCTCTATGGGGCTCCAGAATGTGCCAAATTAATCCACCTTTACAGTAAACCAGTGCATGCACAAGAGTACCTTTTATTGTTAAAATATATATATACACTATCATAAAATTGTTGTACCTTGTGACCTGAGCAGCTAGATTTCTACAGGCAAAATTAATTACAAGAGATTAATGACTGCTACAGTCTGAATGTTTGTATCTGCCCTGGTTCTTATATTGAAATCTTAACCCCCAAAGAGGATAGTAGTCGAAGATGGGGCACTTAGGTCATGAGAGTGGAGCCTTCATGAATGCGTTAGTGACTTTATAAAAGATTCCCCATGCAACTCCCCCACCCCTTCCACCATGTGAGGACACAGGAGAGGGTGGCAGCTAAGAACCAGGCCCGGGGGGGGGGGAGCAGGGGGGCCTCACAATGGTGAACAAACTGGAGCCTTTGATCTTGGACTTCGCAGCCTCCGGACATGAACAATCAGTTTGTTGTTTAGAAGTCACCCAGCCTGTGGCAGTTTGTTCCAGTGGTCCAAAAGGACTAACTTAAGGACTTTTTCAACACTAATATGCTTTTTTAAAAATAAAAGCATCACTTTATAAAAATAGCTAAGAAAAAAATTCAAAGGCAAAAAATCTAGGTGTAATCAGCATGGAATCTGGCCTGGTTTTATCCTTGAGTTTGTTTGTTTGTTTGTTTGTTTGTTTTAGAGTAGGAGAAGAGGGCAGGCTCAGAAGAGGGAAGCAAGCTCCACTCTCAGGGCAGAGCCTAACATAGGGCTCAATCTCATGACCCTGAGATCCTGACCTGAGCCAAAACCAGGAGTTGGACGTTCAACAACTGAGCCACCCAGTCACTGTGAAACTTAACGTTCCACGTCCAAAGTGTTTCCTAGAATGATTTTATGGTTGGAGTATTGCAAATTGGGCATTAAGGTATTTTTACCTCTCTTTTTTTTTTTTTTTAAGATTTTATTTATTTATTTGACAGACAGATATCACAAGTAGTCAGAGAGGCAGGCAGAGAGAGAGAGGAGGAAGCAGGCTCCCTGCTGAGCAGAGAGCCTGATGCCGGGCTCTATCCCAGGATCATGGGATCATGATCACCTGGGATCATGGCCTGAGCCGAATGCTGAGGCTTTAACCCACTGAGCCACCCAGGCGCCCCATTTACCTTTCTTTCTTTAGTGGGTCTACAATCTAATATGTGCAGAGCCTTAGGCAAAGGTAAAAATGGAAGTCCACATGCCATATAATTAAATATTTAAGAATTATAAATCAAGCCCATGGACCCCTAAATAAGATATGTTCTAGTCGGGATGCCTGGGTGGCTCAGTTGGTTAAGCCACTGCCTTCAGCTCGGGTCGTGACCCCAGAGTCCTGGAATCGAGTCCCGCATCGGGCTCCTTGCTCAGTGGGGAGCCTGCTTCTCTCTCTGCCTCTGCCTGCCACTCAGCCTGCTTGTGTGTACTCTCTCTCTCTGACAAATAAATAAATAAAGTCTTAAAAAAATAAAAAAGATATGTTCTAGTCTCCTATCTTGATAAATCAAGCAAACAAGCAAGCAAGCTTCATAGGAACTTGAAAGGCCAGGTTCAAATTCAGAGTCCTACACCAGGACATGGCAGCACAGATGAGCTGTCCTTCCGCCGTAGCATGCCGCACTATCCTTCTCCCTTCTGGTCTCATCCCATAGCACGAGAGCCATGTTGTGCACACATGTGGACACTCCCACCCACGGTGTCCATGTTCCACCTACACTGCCCAAAAAGAGCTGCCCCCTGGCATGTCAGGGTCTAGTGGTACCCATGCCACTGTGTGGTTGGCCCTTTTTAGGGCCTGGAAGTGGACTCGAGTCCATTTGGACAAGAATTCCAAGGTGCCAAGTCCCAAGAGGGAGCTCTGGGTAAGCCTTCCCCTTGGCCCCATAGTTCTTTGAGCCATGGTAAAGGATATGGCTCATGTTAACATGACTTTGTCTTCCTGAAATCCTATTTTCTCTCACCCTTAATTTAAAGAAGAAAATACTAAACAAGACATAGAAGATAGTTTCTCCATTTCCATACCTAAACTATAGCCTTTTCTGGTCATTATCCAGGAGCTGGTTAAAATGAACATGGATAGGGGCACCTGGGTGGCTCAGCCATTAAGCATCTATTTTCGGCTCAGGTCATAATCCCAGGGTCCTGGGATCAAGCCCCACCACGGGCTCCCTGCTCAGCAGGGAGCCTGTTTCTCCCTCTCCCACTCCCCCGCTTGTGTTCTTTCTCTCGCTGTCTACCTCTGTCAAATAAATACATAAATAAAATGAACATGAATCATTTTGCAGAAGCATTAATACTGGACTTTGTAAACCCTAGTGTCCATCTTCTCCACTTACTAACCATCTCACAATGATTACGCTAAGTGCCCAGTGAAATCAAATGTACAACTCAATTTCAAATTAGTTACCAACAACTTTCTGAAAACACATGTACCAAGAGACATGCACAAGGATATTTACAGCAGTATTATCTGTAATCACTAAAACCAGAGACAAGCCGGGGACTTCCAGGGAAGACGGCCGAGTAGGAGGATCCTAAGCTCACCTTGCCCCTTGGATACTCCTACATAACACCCACATCCATGTAAAGAAGCCAGAAAAAGGACCCAAAGACTGTCAGAACAGACTCTCCACAGCTAAAGGTAGAGAAGGAGCCACATCAAAAAAACAAAAACAAAAAACAGTAGGAAGGGCAATGTTGTGGTTAGGAAACAAACTGACGCATGACACTATCCATGGGAAGGAGGGACACCCAGGCCTGGAGGAGGGAGAGGAGCAGGTTGCAACCAGGCACCCCAGGCACAGGGGATCCACACTAGGACGACAAAGCCCATATCATTTGGCTTTGAAAATCCGAGTGGCTTAACTTTGCAACTTCTTACAATCAGTGAGGTTTAATACAGAACTGAAAATCAGCAGGCTCCACCCTAGGAACGTTGGAGGGTGATAGGAAACTGAGGCCCCACCTTTAAAGAAAGACGTAATGAATAGCCCTGCTGAGATATAACATAAAAGCAGCAGTTTACAACAACAACAACAAAGAGGTGGGGGGATATAAGTGAAGGAGATTTACTTACTAATCTCAGAACCAGTGCTGGAGGGGGCAAGGATCTTTGAGTTATCCAAGAACAAAAGAGCTGGCCCAGGTTTTTCCTTCCTCCATCCCCCAGCCTAGACACACAGTCACCTACAGGAACCAGGGCAGCCAGCAAACATTCTCCACCCACCTTGCTAACAGTGCCCCAAACCCTACCCTACCTCCCACCATGCTTTTCTGCCAACCACCCCCTCCAACCCACCCTTGGGAGGAGTCCATCCAAAACAGCACCACAAGTATAGCCTTGTGCAAGCAGCCCCTACAGTATTCGGCACCATTCCAAAGTGACTCTTGCCCTGGGGAGAAGGGAAGATAACCACATAAACGTGTTCAATAGTGGCCCCAGCAGTAGGACTGACTGTAGGCCCAGCCCACCACAGAAGTTTCTCAAGGACAACACAGGGAAAGTGCCCTGAGGTTCAGTCCTATTGCATCTCCGGTGCATGCCTGGTCTGACCCAACTTGAGCCCAAACTGGCTCATTAACTACACAGGGACCAAACCCTGCCCACAACAGGCAAAGAGTGATTGCAGATGACTAGGCCAAAGGCAAACACAGCTCAGCCACAACAGTAGAACACACACAACACACCCAGGAGATGCCCCTGAAGACCGAGATTCCGGTGAACAGAGGACACTACAGGACCTCTTCTTCATAATACCACCACTTTCAAGAGCACAAAATGTAGCTGACTTTCCTAATACATAGAAACACACAGAGAATTAGACAAAACGAGGAGACAGAGGAATATGTCCCAAATGACACAGGACAAAATCCCAGCAAGAGAGCTAAATGAAATAGAGATAAGCCTGATAGCGAATTTAAAATAATGGTCATAAAGATATTCACTAGACTTGAGAAATGAAGGGAGGACCTCAGCGAGACCCTCAGTAAAAAGACAGAAAACTTTAAAAAGAACCAATCAGAGCTGAAGAGCTCAATAACTGAAATTAAAAATACACTAGAGGGAATAAAGCCTAAATTAGAGGAAGTGGAAAAACAGATCAGTGACCTAGGGTAGAGAGTAATGGAAATAATCAAAGCTGAACAAAAGAAAGAGAAAAGAATAATTAAAAAATGAGAAAAGGGGTGCCTGGGTGGCTCAGTTGTTAAGCATCTACCTTTGGCTCAGGTCATGATCCCAGGGTCCTGGGATCAAGCCCCGCATCAGGCTATCTGTTCGGTGGGAAGCCTGCTTCTCCCTCTCCTACTCCTGCTTATGTTTCCTTTCTCACTGTGTCTCTGTCAAATAAATAAGTAAAATCTAAAAAAAAAAAAAAATGAGAACAGATTAAGGGAACTCAACAACACTATTGAGTGTAATCATATTCACAGTATAAAGATCCCAAAAGAAGAAGAAAGAAAAGGAGGCAGAAATTTTACTTGAAGAAATAATAGCTGAAAAGTTCATGAATGTGGAGAAGGAAACAGAAGTCCAGATTCAAAAGGTGCAGAGATTTCCCCGACATAATATATCCAAGGAGGCTCACACCAAAATACACAGTAATTAAAATGATAGTGATAAAGAGAGAATTTCAAAAGCAGCAAGAGAAGAGAAAACAGTTATGAGGGAGGTCCCATAAGGCTATGAGGGGATCTTTTAGCAGAAACTTTACAGGCCCGAAGAGAGAGGCAAGACATATTCAAAGTTTGGAAAGAAAAAAACTTGCAACCAAGAATACTCTCTCCAGCAAGACTATCATTCAGAATCGAAAGAGAGATAAAGAGCTTCCCAGACAAACAAAAGCTAAAGGAATTCACTGTCACCAAACCAGCCCTACAAGAAATATTAAAAGAGACTTTTCAGGTGGAAATGAAAGATCATAAGCAGGAGTAAGAAAAGTAAGAAGCACAAAAGCAGCAAAATTAAGTATATCTATAAAAATGAATCAAGGGATTCACTAAATAAAAGGATGTAGGGTCGCCTGGGTGGTTCAGTGGGTTAAAGCCTCTGCCTTCGGCTCAGGTCATGATCCCAGGGTTCTGGGATCAAGCCCCGCATCGGGTTCTCAGCTCAGTGAGGAGCCTGCTTCCCTTCCTCTCTCTGCCTGCCTCTCTGCCTACTTGTGATCTCTGTCTGTCAAATTAAAAAAAAAACAAAAGGATGTAAAATATGACACCACACAACTAAAATATGCGGAGAGGAGAAAAGTAAACGTTTAGTACTTTTAGCATGGGTTCAAACTTAACCGACCATCAGTTTAATATAGACCGTTATATGCATAAGACGTTGTATGTAAATGTAATGGTAACCCAAAATCAAAAACTGGTAATAATTATGCAAAAAACAAAGATAAAGGAAACCAAGTATATCACTAAAGAAAGCCACCAAAAGGTGAGAGAAGAGAGCAAGAGAAGAAACAGAAAAGAATTATAAAAACAACCACAAAACAGGAACAAAATGGTGATATGAACATACCTATTAATAATTACTTTGAATGCAAATGGACTAAACACTTCCATCAAACGACATAGGGTGATGGGATGGATAAAAAGCAAGACCCATTTCTATGCCGCCTACAAGAGTCATATTTCAGACCTAAAGCCACATGCACTTTGAAAGTAGAGAGATGGAAAGATATTTATCATGCAAATGGAAGTGAAAAGAAAGCCAGGGTAGCAATACTTGTATTGGACAAAACAGACCTTAAAACAAAGACTATAACAAGAAACAAAGGACACTATATAATTACAAAGGTAACAATTCAACAAGAAGTTATGACAATTGTAAATAATATGCACCCAATAGAGAAGCACCCAAATACATAAAGCAGCTATTAACGAGCATACAGGAATCAATCAATAGTAATACAATACTATTAGGGGACTTTAACAGCCCATTTACAGCCAAACAGAAAACCAACAAGGAAACAGTGGCTTGAATGACACACTAGACCTAATAAATCTAACAGATATATTCAGAACATTACTTCCTAACACTGCAAAATACACATTCTTTTCAAGTGTACATGGAACATTCTCCAGAACATATCACCTGTTAGGCCACAAAACAAGTCTCAGCAAATTCAAAAACATTGAGGTCATAGCATGCATCTTTTCCAACCATAATGTTATAAACCTAGGAATCAACCACAATAAAAAGTCTGGGAAGAACACAAATACATGGAGGTTAATTAACAGCCTACTCAACAATGAATAGGTTAACAAAGAAATCAAAGAGGAAATCAAAAAACATATGGAGGCAAATGAAAATGAAAATACAATGGTCCGGGGTGCCTGGGTGGCTCAGCTGGTTGAGCAACTGCCTTCAGCTCAGGTCATGATCCTGGAGTCTTGGAATTGAGTCTTACATCAGGCTTCCTGCTTGGCAGGGAGTCTGCTTCTCCCACTGACCTCTCTCCTCTCATGCTCTCTCTCTCCCTTATTCTCTCTCTCTCGCAAATAAATAAAATCTTAAAAAAGAAAATACAATGGTCCAAAATCTTTGGGATGCAGCAAAGCTGTTCTAAGAGGTAAGTGTATAGCAATACAGGCCCATCTCAAGATTCAAGAAAAATCTCAAACAACCTAATCTCACACCTTAAGGGGCTAGAAAAAGAACAAATAAAACCCAAAACTAGTACAATGAAGGAAATAACATAGTTTAGAGCAGAAATAAAATAGAAACTAAGAAAACAACAGAATAGATCAATGAAACCAGGAGCTGGTTCTTTGAAAAGGTCAAAAAAAATGATAAGCCATTAGCTAGACTCATCAAAAAAGAGAAAGAAAGAGAACTCACAATAAGAAATGAAAGAAAAGGAATAATAACCAATACCACTGAAATACAAAGGATTATAAGAGAATATTACAACAAATTGGACAACCCAGAAGAAATGGATAAATTCCTAGAAACATATAACTTCCCAAAACTGAAGCAGAAAGAAATAGAAATTTGAACAGACTGATTACCAACAAATGATGAAATTTAATCAGTAATCAAAAAACTCCCAATAAACAAAAGTCCAGAACCAGATGGCTTCACAGATGAATTCTACCAAACATTTAAAGACTTAATACCTATTCTTCTCAAACTATTCCAAAAAACAGAAGAGAAAGGAAAGCTTTCAAATTCATTCTATGAAGGCAGCACTACCCCGATAAAGACACTACAAAAAAGAGAAAATTACAGGCCAATATCTGATGAACACAGATGCAAAAAATCTTCAACAAAATACTAGCAAACTGAATCCAACAATATATTTTTAAAAAATCATTCACCACAATCAAGCGGAATTTACCCTGGGATGCAAGGGTGGTTTTATAGTCACAAATCAAATAACATGATATATCATATCAACAAGAGAAAGGATAAAAACCATATGATCATTTCAATGGATGCAGAAAAAAAAATTCGACAAAGTATAACATCCATTCATGATAAAAAAAAAAAAAAAAGTGCACAACAAAGTAGGTTTAGAGAGAACAGACCTCCACATAATAAAGGCCCCTATGTGAAAACCCCACAGTGAACATCATCCTCTGTGGTGAAAAACTGAGAGCTTCTCCCCCAACATCAGGAACAAGACAATGATGTCCACTCTCACCACTTTTATTCAACAGAGTATAGCAAGTCCTAGTCATAGCAGACAACAAAAAGAAATAACAGGCATCCAAATGGGTAAATGGGCAAAACTTTCACTATTTGCAGGTGACATAATACTGTATACAGAAAACCTGAAAGACTCCACTAAAAAATTGGCATAACTGATCAACAAATTCAGTAAATCTGCAGGATACAAAATCAATGAACAGAAACCTGTTGCAGATCTGTACACTAAAAAGGAAGTAGCAGGGACGCCTGGGTGGCTCAGTTGGTTAAGCAGCTGCCTTTGGCTCGGGTCATGATCCCAGCATCCTGGGATCGAGTCCCACATCAGGCTCCTTGCTTGGCAGGGAGACTGCTTCTCCCTCTGCCTCTGCCTGTGCTCGCTCTCTCTCCCTCTCTCTCTCTGACAAATAAATAAAATCTTTAAAAAAATAAAATAAATAAAAAATAAAAAGGAAGTAGCAGAAAGAGAAATTAAGAAAACAGTCCTATTTACTATTGCACCAAAAAGAATTAAATACCTAGGAATAAACTTCACCAAGGAGGTGAATGACCTGTATTTCTGAAAATTACAAAATGCTGATGAAAGAAATTGAAGATGACACACCAGAAATGGAGATAGTCCATTTTTTCCCAGTCCACGAATATAGTCCATATTCGTGGACTGGGAAAACAAATATTGTTAAAATGTCCATACTACCAAAAGCAATTTGCAGATTTAAGGCAATCCCTATCAAAATACCAACAGCATTTTTCACAGAGCTAGACCAAGCAATCCTAAAATTTGTATAGAACCACAGATGATCACCAAGTAGCCACAGCAATCTTGAAAAAAAAGAACAAAACTTGAGGTATCACAATTCCTTATTTCAAGTTATATTACAAATCTGTGGTAATCTAAACAGTATGGTATCAGCACAAAAAATAGACACATAGATCATGAAGGAGAATTGAAAGCACAGAAATAAACCCATGAATATAAGGTAAGTTAATCTTTGACAAAGGAAGCAAGGATGTACAATGGGAAAAAAGAGTCTCTTCACCAAATGGTGGTGGGAAAACTAAATAGCTACATGGCAAAGAATGAAACTAGACCACTTTCTCACACCATTCACAAAAATAAACTCAGAATGGATTAAAGACCTAAATGTGGAACTGAAACCATACAAGTCCTAGAAGAGAACACAGGCAGTAAGTTCTCTGGCATCAGCCATAGCAACATTTTTCTAGGTATGTGTTCTAAGTCAAGGAAAACAAAAGCAAAAATAAATTACTGGGACTACATTAAAATAAAAAGCTTTTACACACCAGAGGAAACAGTCAACAAAACTAAAAGACAACCTACTGAGTGGGAGAAGATATTTGCACATGATATATCCAGTAACGGGTTAGTATCCAAAATATATAAAGAACTTATACAACTCAATACCAAAAGAACAAATCATCCAATGAAAATATGGCCAGAAGACATGAATAGATATATCTCCAAAGAAAACAGACAGTTGGCTAGCAGACATGCAGAAAGATGCTCAACATCACTCACCATCAGGGAAATACAAATCAAAACCACAATGAGATATCACCTTACACCTGTCAGAATGGCTAAAATAAAAAAACACAAGAATCAACAGTGTTGGAGAGGATGTAGAGAAAAAAGAAATCTTGTGTACTATTGGTGGGAGTGCAAACTGGGGCAGCCACTGTGGAAAAGAGTACAGAGGCTCCTCAAAAAAATAGAAATAGAACTACCATACGATCTAGCAATTCCACCCTGGGTATTTACCTGGAGAATACGAAAGCACTATTTTTTTTTTAAGTTTTTTTTTTTTTTTTAATTTGAGATAGAATGAGAGTGAGAGAGAGAGAGAGCACACAAGCATGGGGAGCAGCAGGCAGAGGGAGAAGCAGAACTCCCTGCCGAGCAGGGAGCCTGATGCGGGGCTGGATCCCAGGACTCCGGGATCAAGACCCGAGCCAAAGGCAGGTGCCCAACCGACTGAGCCACTCAGGCACCCCACGAAAGCACTATTTTGAAGTACCCCTACGTTTATCACAGCATTATTGACAACATCAAATTATAGAAGCAACCATGTCCATCAACAGATGAATGATAAAAAGAGAAAGTGATGTATCACCCATGTCATTGCATGGCTTAGTACTCCACCATAAAAAAGAACGAAATCTTGCCATTTGCAATGACATAGAGGGTGTTGTGCTAAGTGAAGTAAGTCCATCAGAGAAAGAAAATACCACATGATTTAACTCATGTGGAATTTAAGAAACAAAACAAATGAACAAAGAAAAAAAGAGACAAACCAAAAAATAGACTCTTAACTCCAGAAAGCAAACTGGTGGTTACCAGAGGGGAGGTGAGTGGGGAGTGGGTAGACTAGGTGAAAGGGATGAAGAGTTCATCTTACTGTGATGAACACTGAGTAATATAAGAATTGCTGAATCACTATATTGTCCATCTGAAATGAACAGAACACTGTATACGTTATACAACTCAATACCAAAAGAACAAATCATCTGGATACAAATATACTGTAACAAATATACTGGAATTTTAAACATAATAAAAAAATTAATTAAAAACAAAATAAATCAATATATAATAAAACTAGAACAAGTTAAATAATGATCAGTGAGCAAACGGATAAGCATATTGTGGTATATTCATACATGGTAATACCATATAGTAATTACACACACGTGCATGTCCGTACATATCTCTGGAACGTGACACTGGATAAAGGAAGCTAGGTCCAGAAGAGGGCCTATGTATGATCCCCCGTACATAATATTTAAGAACAAACGGAGCTGGCATTCCTGGCTGGCTCCGTTGGGGAAGCATCTGCCTTCAGGTCAGGTCATGATCCCGGGGTCCTGGGATTGGGTCCCGCTTCAGGTTCCCTGCTCGGCAGGAAGTCTGCTTCTCCCTCTCCCTCTGCCCCTCCCACCTGTACATGCTCCCCCCACCCTCAAATCAATACATAAAATCTTTTTAAACATAAAATAAAGTTTAGCATAAAAGGCACATGTAAATGTAAAGACATTGAGTAGAAATGCTAAGCTACATCTCTGGGACCTGAGATACGGGCGAGAGAGGAGACCTGGGTCCCGGAGGGCAAGTAGAAAGGGAGACAGAATGTGGAAGGCCGGGCTGCCCAGGGAAGAAGCTGTGCACTCACCGGCACATGCCACAGGGGCCATAGCACCGGCGACCCGCTAGTGCAGGAGTTTCCAAATGCAGGGATCCTGGGGGATAGGGTTACAGAGGAGCCTGAATACAGGGGACCCCTGCCCATATCCCTGAGGCCCAGCAGAACCATTGGTTTAGAATCTCTCCATGCTGGGTTTCCCTCAAGTTTCATAGAGGGAACGGGGAGGGGGGCCAAAGGATGAAATTATGGAATCATCTCTTGGATGTCGGTGGTAGAAATGTTTCTAACACGAAAAATGACCACCAGGGTCCTAATCAGCAGCCAAAAAGCCAACCAACAGCTATGCATTCGGAGGAGATCCCAAGGAGACAGGCCTCCCCACCATCTCGGGGAACTCCTGCTACCCAGAGTCGGGTTAGGGGGTATCATCCAAGACGGCAGACTAAGAAAACCTTCTCTGACTCCATTCCCTATGGGGTAAGTCATCGTGGGGGAAATGGGAGAAAACAACTACGCTGAGATCAGCGACTGTTTACACCCTCTGTGGAGCAAAGGCAGGAGTCGGGGGAGTCAGCTGCTCACTTAGGGGCTTCCGGACTTAAGATCATTGCATTTACGGACGGGCTGAGTTTCTAGAAAAGACGGTGGCGTCTATGTCGGCAGACAGCTCTTTGCCACCTTCCTTTGAAACACCTGGTCACCTCTAGACCACCTTCCCCCTCCGCCGCCCTTTATCAGCTGGGTCTCTCACCAATTAACCAAACAATAAACAAGCATTCTTGGCTTCGTCTTTTTTCCGGCTTGAACAGTGGTTATCACACGGGCTTCCTAACGGAGTCCACACGGCAGGAAGAGAAGCAGGGGATGTAGAAAGAGGGCGCCACCTAGGGACGGACCTCCGGAACTCCAGCCTCAGCTCCCGCTCCCTGACTCAGCCAGGTCAGTACCCCACAGATTTGAGAAAAGGAAGTATTTATCTGAAAATATCTACAACCACTTAAAACATGGGTGATCTCAGCACATTCCACTAACTCTTTTGCACTGATGTACATACAGAGCGCGAGACTGATCATCTCAAACCGCGCTCGTGTGGATTTCTACATTCTGATGGGCCCTGGGAGGTCAATCTTCCCAAATCCTATTTGATTTAGACTGATAGTAAACTCTTCTTCATTCCCCGAGTTAATGCGAGGCCCAGGAGCAGTTCAGACAAAAGGAGGAAACCGACTGAATGGGGTATTTGGCAAAAGGGAAAAAATCACTAATAAACAGAAGCTGGCTTATTTTATTTCTTCACGCCTGTACTTGCACACTTTACCATAATATAGTAAAAGCTCACAACTGAAAAATCTGATAAAAAAAAACAGCTTCCAATATTCATCAACAAGCTCAAATAATAGTAGAATACTTTTATTTTCAACTAATCACACAACCACGTTCAGACTCTTGTAAGTCATTAGCTACCAGGAGACTTGGCATACACACACATACCCTGAGCGAAGTTTGCAAAATGTAAGATTTAAATGTGCTTGCCCTTAATAGAGCATTGTTCTGGAAATCAGAAGGCCCTCCGAGCCCAGCATTCTGTTGAAATTGCAAACTTCTATTTTCAAGGAATGCACACTCCTACCCACAGTGAGGGCATGGCAACGAGTAGGCACTTACCAGCAATTTTCGATGATTGGCTCTAAGAATAAATGGCTTAATCAGAAGCATCCATGGGACAGAAATCAAGGCCATAATAACAAAGAAACTCTGGACTTCTTGCTGTAAGATCAGAATGGTAAGATCCCATCATTTCAAGGTGATCAGGCAGTGTAACTTATATGATAAATATCATAAATATGGATCATTTTAGTTGTACTTTATTTTGAGAGAGCGAAAGCATGTCAATGTATCCATTCACCTTTATGTTTTGGAATATTCCCATTATAGTCCAGTGGTGCCCAGCGTCAATCCAGGGTGGGCACTGGAAACTGTCTTACTCCTTACTCTTTGAGTACCCCTTGCTATCAACCCACCCCATATGTGAGCAAGAAGTACTCATGAGGCACATTATAAGGGCAACTTGATTTATCCCTTGTCCCGTGGGAATAGTTAGCCCCTGGCCCTGCATGAGAAGTGTGGCAGGCCCCATGACTTCACTGGTTACTCTGTAGTAGCCAAAAGCCCTTGGGTCACTTTAAGTCACAAAGTTGATCTCAATTAGCAATCATATATTCCCAGGACTAGATAATTATCTGTGCTCTGGTGCTCTCTGTCTTTCAAAAAGAAAAAAAAAAAAAAAAACTTCCTCTCAAAAAGAAAAAAAAAGCTTCCTCTCGCTCTCACTGTGGGTGAGTCACCCGCCCGGCTCTGGGGCAGCCATGTTGAACTCTCCCTGGCTGTCTCCCTCACAGCTCCCCTTGGGCTGAGGCAGCAACGGTCTTGATGCTTCTGCTGAAACCTCGAATTCATCTCACCTTATCATCCTGCTACACATTTCCTTTCATGTCTTCATGTCCCCACCTCTTATTATATACCCCCTAGTCACCAGCCTAGAGGAGTGACCCAGAGCTGCTGTTGTCAAAGAACCAGGAAGCCTGGGGAGCTACCAGAAAGGTGTGGTCCCTGGGTGCTCAAGGGGGGGAGGAAAAACGTTTGTTAGGCTTTCAGTTTTCTTCTACTGTTCTTGCCAATCTCTCAGTGAACACCAGGGGACAATTTTTATGCTGGTCGTAACAAGATTCACCCTGCTAACAGCGGGGACATCTTATCTGCTCAGTCTTCTATCCTCCTCCCCTCTGAAATGCGCAGAAGATGGAGGGGAGCCTCAGAAACACACGTCATGCTTGCCAGTTCCTGTGCATGAAGCTACCTCATCACCATCTGTTCATCTTTAGAAAAGGTTTTCCACCTCATGATGTACACAGTAGCCGAAAATTTGTATTTATCTGTTGCTCTTCTTCTTTGATATTCAAACATGGCACCAAGATGGCCACCGCAGTGTTGGGAAGGGTCTGGGTTATCCACTTCCATTGTCTTTTCTAGCTGCATGGTCCCAAAATGAGGTTATGGAAACTTCAAACAGTGTCATGATAATTCATCTTCAAAATAGGGCACAGGAAAACTGGCCAGTTCCCAGTAAGGGTTTTGAAGGGGAAAAAAAGCTGGAAAAACCATTCACTGTGCCAAATTCAGTGCACATTCCAGACCAGATGAGGACTTTAGTCTCTATGAAGGGAGTTAGCACATAAAATAGTTAGTGAGTCTGAGTCCTTTGCCTAAAAGAGAAGACTTGTTTGGGAAATCCAAGGAAACTTTCATTCAGACTCCAGCACTGAGTAAACCAACCTTCCAAATAGGTTTATTTAGTGTTCACAGTCTGGGGTGGTTCGTATACCATTCACTGAGGTATAACAAAAACGTTACAACAGTTAAGTAGGCCACCTCAAAAGAGCTTTCAGTGGTGTAGGTCTTCTCTGATTCTTATCTAAAATCTGAATTATCTTTATTTTTCATAAAAAATGCCCTTCCACAAGGCCTTTTCTCTTCTTCTTGTTTGCTGTTCCCATAAAGCAGGAGAACACAACTAGGACTCAAACACAAGAGGCTACATGTGACCACAGGAGGGACAGAGCATGTCTTCCGTGAGGACATCCAGGGTGAGCAGCCACTGGCAAGTGACAGGAGCAGCAGAGGGTCACATCGGGAAAATAGCCACCAGGACTCAGGAGATACAAGTGCGCCCTCCCTGAGTGACAATCTGCCTTCCCACAGTATCATCAAGTTAGTCACTGGGGGAGGCGAGAGGAAAACTACTTGTGTTACCAAAAGTCACTCATTGCCTGGTTTCTATATCCAGCTCCCATGGAGCATTTATGCTTTTTTAAAATAAAATATCAAGTTGGTAGTGAGGCTGACTTGCTAAGTTGATGATGAATTGCTAGAAGTGGAAGAAAAAGACACGGCAATGCAGTCCAGGTGTTGGGAGGGACAGTTCACAGAAGAAGCACCAAAAGGAAGAAAAGAAGAGAAGGCACCCCGAATCAGCCACGGAAGCTCACAAGAGAGCGTGAGTTTGGGTCTTGGTTTCCCGGGAGCCCCTGCCCACGTGAACAGAGGGACTCGTCTTCTTGACTCTCCAGTTGTCTTTCTTGCCCACCTTAGCGCTTATGTTTAGAATAAAACAGCATTACATCTTAAGGCCCTGTTTAGACCATGTGTAGTTTCAGGCCAATGAATTTGAAGGCCTGGGTTTTTTTCTTTCACCGCAAATGATGGGCAAGCCGATTTTCAATCGCACAGAAATAACCTGTCCCATGTCACCCAAATAGGAGTGGCTGGAGACCGCACCGCCATGTTGCTCTAAGCCCCTGTACATTCACCCACTCTCATAAACACCTTCTGAAACGTGAAGAACCTAACAGCCTGGAGTGGGTGCTAAGATGGCTCAGTCTTGGAAACAACTACTTTCTGCAATACCCATGAGTAGGAGGTGGACGTGACATCCTCAAGAGCCTGAAAGAAGAACAAAAGCGCATCGATACCTGATGTTCGTACAGGGGGGCGTTGGAAGGGTCGTCGTAGTTAAACAGAAACATGTTGATGAAGTGGATGAGGATGCTGGGGGCGCGCTGGGACGCGCGGACGTCGAAGTGGCACCATTTGAAAATGATCATGAAAACCAAGTATCCGAACAGACACAGGATAAAAATCATCTCAGGAACAAACTGCAGAACGATGTTGAGAGTTCTTCTGAAGTATCTGCGGGTGGGAAACACACACAGGAGAGGCGGAACAATGAGGGAACATCAAGAACTAATCATTCGTCCCGAAGCACGAAATGTTCACTTTCACATACCGCATTGACTCCCCAAGCGAGCAGCCATGACGCAGGGATGGAAAAAAGAGGAAGGAAGGATTCGAGAGAACCAGGGTCTGGAAGGTAGAGTCCGAAGCAAAGGGCAGGTCTGCAGGGAGAGCTGGTGGTTTGACCACAGCTTCACGTGCACACCTAGCTCGTATCAACACATCCATGGACACAAAGATATAGAAGGACGACTACAAAGCTTTTTCTCCCAAGACAGAGGTTGGAGAGCTAAGGTTTAAGGGCTAAACTGAGCCCCTCACCTGTTTTTAAACCACACACAAGTTGAAAATGATTTTTACATTTTTAAACATTTGACCGAAAAACTGAAAAGAATGGTTTGTGATAACGATATGCAAAAATTATATGCAATTCAAATTTCCGTGTTCACTACTAAAGTTTTATTAGGACATAGACCCACTCATCCATTGACAGATTGTCTGTGGCAACTTTCATGCTCCAACATCAGGATTGGGTAGTTGTGACAGAGACCATCTGGCCTCCAGAGCCTAAAATATTTATTCTCTGGCCCTCTATAGAAAAAGTTTGTCAGCTCGTGCTCTAAGATACAGAGAGAGTGCCACAAAGCGAAATTGAGGGGCCCCAAGTTAAAATGTCAGAAAGGGCCCCCACTCCCTTTGCTAATTGCAAGAGTTCTCTGAGGGAAAAGGGAGATCTCGCGATAAAACAGGGTTCCTGCGTCATTGAGGTCGGCCTGACACACAATGAAACAAAGGACAGACTGCTCCGGAAAATGCTTTCCGGGATCATCTCTCATTTAATTCTCACGGCCCTTTCAGGGAGGCGACGGTACCAGGGTCACTAGTCCCTAATTGTCACTAGTTGACTCACTAACTATATCTGACTTTTCGAGTAGATCTGCACTGTTGTGAACTTTCAGGTCAGAGGGCACCATGGGGCTGGCTCTGGCCAATGGAACAGAAGTGGTCTGGGTCCCTTCCGAGGGGAAGCTTAAGAGTTCATGTGCAATTGACCACTTTCCATGTTTTCATACATTAGCGCCTTTAGAAAAATAGGTTTGAGAAGTATTCCGGGACAGCCCAAGCGAGAAGCTGCTGCCATTTGGAAGAAATGACATCGAAGAGGATTGAGAATCTGAGGGCAGGTTGGCCCAAAGGTACTTATGACTCCATTTGCCCACTGGTGGGCACTAATCCTGGAAATGGCAGTGACCGAGGCCTTTCAGGTTGGGGGGCTCAAGGTGGTACGGGCTTGCCAGTCCGTTTCTGGACCCTCAAATATTTCAGAGGTGAAAAAATGTCCTCCTACTTGAGTGACCCAGCTCAGGAGAAACAGAGGTCCCACTTCTGCCAAACCAGCTTGTCCTGGCTCAAGCCAAGACATGTGGCAAAGCACTTCCCATAGGAAGAAGGAAACTCTTGCACAAAGGGACGTGGGGCCACACAGGTGGCTCTGTCACTGATCCTCAATGACAGGGTCAGACCAACAGGCAGCAAGTTAATCATGAAAACTTACATGTGATTGAAAAGGCTGAGAATGACACCAAAAACCATCTGGACAATTCCCAGGATAACTGACATCTTCATTTTGTAGGAGTTCAAGAATGTTAGTTTGTTTGAAGCCAAGTTCCAAATCTGGACAGGAAACATGACAAGAACTGCATGAGATCAGAGTCTGGAAGTTCTGTCAGGGGTGACAGCAGGACTTCTCCTGAGGAAGTCACTGTAGGGACCACATTTTCAAATTTCAATCCCATTTAACACATGCATTTTAGGCTCAAAAAAGGAAAAAGAAGAAACCCCTCATCAATGCAACTGTAATGACAAATGTGTCACAACCATCAGTGCCATTAGTGAATCTCCAGTGGCCAGAAGAAAGAAAATCCTCCATGAGTTTTCCTCCTAAGGGAAAAGACATTCTGACCCATTGTGGGGAGCTCTCACACTTGCCTCAGGTCCACTTCTTAGTGGTGGAGATTTCTGGCCCATGAATGTATCCAATCCCTTCTTGGTAACACCACCTTTTACTGTGAATTTCTACAGTGCTTGACATTACAAAGCATCTTCCCGGGTCCATCTCAAGAAGCCACTCTTATAGCCAATATATATTAACACTATGGGCAAGCCATGGTCCCTGCCTTCTCCACGGTCCCTGTTTTAGACAGAGCTGCCAGGCTTGCAAAGAGAGGGACATATGTCCTTGTCCTAAAAAGACTGACACAGAGCAAGCACCCAGAGGGGGATCGGGGGCTGGTCAGGGTTCCACGCTAGCTAATGGCCCCACATCCTCTCCTATATAAATGGTTCAAGTCTTTGCTCTCCACTCCTAACCCCTCCTCAACCCTAGACACATCCCCAGTCCTCCTGCTAGATATGTTCTAAGGGTTTGCTATACTGCACCTCAAAGGTAACAGAGCCAGGAGGTTCATCTCATTCTCCCTCCTACAATAACTTCCTCCTCCAAACTACTTTGCTTCTGTTAAGGGCTCAAAGCCCCCCTGGGCATAGCCTCAGTGCAAATGTACCCTGCCCCTACCCCAGGAATACATACAGGCAGGAACCATCTCTCACTGATTCTCTCTTTACAATGTCCTGAGCAGCTGCCGGCTAGCCAACCACCAAGAAGGCTGCCAGGAAGGCAGGCAAAGGGTCTCCAGTAACAGGTGCCCAGACACCAGAGGCATCTCTACCTCCGCCATCTGCCTAGCATTTCAGCAGCACCAGGCTTGCCCTCCAGTCTCTTTTCCCTTTGCTTGCCTGCTCACCCAGTCCCTACGGGATCCCTCAACATGCTTAGGACCCATTTACCAGCACGCTGTAGACCCAGCCAAATGTGATAAACTTAAAATTAAGTCCAGACACATACTAAGCTCTTTAAATGTACTATCATTTAATTCCAACAAAAACTCTATGATATAAATATAAATACTCCCCTTTATACATAAGAGAATTTTATCTCGGTCTTGGGGAGATTGAGTTCTTTACACATCAAGGAAGAAATACTATTACAGCAAATGGGGTATCGGCCCTACTTACGGACCAAACTCTGTTCTGGGTGTTTTATGCATAAAAATAATTTACTCTTTTGAGCAACCCAGTGAGTTAGAGCTGTTGTCATACCTATTTTGCAGATGAGGAAACAGAGACACAGAGGTGTTAACTTGCTCAAAACCATAGCAAGAAAATAGAAAAGGCAAGATCCATACACAGGCTGTCTGACCCAAGAGCATAGGCTTTAAGCCATTTTGTTATGTTCATTTATTACAAAATATCTACAAACACTTTTACAAAGACCTCTCAGCTCTGACAGCCAAATATTTTGTGATTTGATGCTCAAAAAAGTGTTGCACACAGTCAATAAATGCACCTGTAGAAATTTACATTATGTGAAAAATTCAACCCCTCATTAATAGAAGTGAGTGCTGGGGCACCTGGGTGGCTCAGCCCTTTAGTAACCAACTCTTGGTTTCGGCTCAAGGCATGATCTCCGGGTCATGAGATCGAACCCCAGGTAGGGCTCAACGCTCAGCAAGACATCTGCTTGAGCTTCTCTCCCTCTGCCTCTCCCCCTGCTTGCACATGTGTGCTCTCTTTCTAAAGTGAAAAAATAAATCTTTGGGCGCCTGGGTGGCTCAGTTGGTTAAGCGTCTGCCTTCAGCTCAGTTCATGATCCCAGGGTCCTGAGATCAAGTCCTGCGTCAGGTTCCCTGCTTGGTGGGAGTCTGCTTCTCCCTCACCCTCTCCCTCTCGCCCTCAGCTTGTGCTCTCTTCTTTCTCTCATGCTCTCTCTCTCAAATGAATAAACAAAATCTTTAAAAAAAATTTTTTTTTAAATATGTCAGTGCTAACAGAGGCACAGAGATGTTCTGTTAAAGGGGCTATCTCTGGGGGAGCAGAATTTCCAGAACAGGAGAGAGAACTCTTTCTTTTTTTATACTATTTTGTATTTATTGGATTTTTAATCTCATGTATGCCTTGTTTTGTAATAAAAAGACCAGAAATCTCAAAAATTTCAAAAATAAATGCTACCAGGAAAAAAGTTAATTCTTTTCAACCTCCCACTTCTCTTCCATCCTCCCCTTTTTCCTCCCTAACAGGTGGACAGATGACAAAACCGCTTTCCTGATGGACACCGCAGCCCAGTGTGTTCTGAGCGGTGACGATGCCGTCCTCTGTCTGAGGAGCAGAACCGGGCAGGCAGGATCTGCTGATGAGTCAGGGGTGGGCTGGGAAGCGAAGACAGGACAGTAGCGGCAAAGAGATTCAAAGCCAAGGAAGGTCAACCAGACCCTAGGATCAGCCCACTCTGGACTCATCCACCACCCGCCCTGGCTAATCATGACATTCCTTGGACCACAGAAAAAGTCTTTCAATCCACAAAAATAACAACTTGCATTCGATTTTCGCACTTGCAGTTTACAAGCTTTCAAGGACTTTACCTCTTGGGATAGGCTTACAATGCGAGCGCCTCTAAGTGCAAAGTACAAACAAATCCTGGGTGACGCTTTCTGTCTTCCTAAGGGAAGGGAGGCAGACAAGCCCGGGGAGGACTCGGGGAAACTGAAGAGACGACCCATAGATAGCAGAGTATAGCTTTAGGGCCGGTACTGTTTACTCTTAACTGTCAGCAACCAAAACCGAGGTCCCGAGATCTCTCCCACAAAAAGGGCTTAGAAGAAACATTTATTGAGGGCATCTGCCAAGTTCGGGTCTAGCCCGCTCAAGCTCATCTGGGGCACAAGGCTGCCACCTAGTGGCGGTTATGCGCCGGGCCATCACGCGTGCAGGGCTTCAAGCTAACAGGCCTGGGAGCCTTCTCGAAATCCCTTTGTATCTAAAAGGCTACCTGAGGAAGAGCCTTTGTTTCGCTTGGCTCGAATCCAACTGAGATAGCTATAACCACCACGTAAAAGTTAACGCACCCCTTTTCTTTTTTAAACTGACATCAATTCTATGCGATAAAATAAAGCAAAAATAAGAGTAAATCTACATTTTCCTAGGAAAAGAGGGACGTTACTCATGGCAAGAAAATGCCAGAGCAGGCAACTTGACCAGGATGCTAAATGACTCCTCTAACAGGCATACTTTCCAGGCAACCAAGGGCCTTTGAAAGAAGCAATCATTAACCACCAGGGGTATAAATCATCAGAGAAAGATGTCTGAGCAACTATATGGAAAATGACCCAGGGGCTAGGGAAAGGGTACAGGTAGGACACTTACTTGAGTCCTGCGCAGTGTCATAAAACCCTCAGTATATGTAATTCTATCTCAGCGTAAACTTGTTGATTCGACAGCCCCTGGCACTTTCTTCTCCTCTACCTAGAGATCTTCTCAGCAAGACGTTTTACATGATAAATATTTAACCCGAGAAGACATTATTACCGGATCAATTCCAAATGGGTATGGATTTCCAGAGTACACTCCCGGAATGGCTGGGTCCAGCTGTAAATACGGATTTGTCTCCATTACGTGTGTGCTACAGAGGGAGAAAGGAAAAATAAAAACAAAACCAGTGATTAACTAGAGGTAGGAAAAGTATACAATAGTGTCCTTGGTCATGAACTTGTTAAGCCAATCAAACCCACACTGTTGGTGCACCTCCTCCTTTGGCTCATTCAATCATTCCATGAGTGGCTACTGTGGGCCAAGGATCATGCTGGGTGAAGCTACAGACATTACTGACTGGCCCCTGAGATGCTTCATGGTCTGAGTCGCCAAAGGGCTCCTACCCCGGTGGAGTATTGTAAAAAATAAATAGACAAATAATAACAATAATAGTTAAACCACATCAGAAAATAAGTCAGGCCAGGGATGAAGGAGCATAGAGGAAACAAACCTCAGCCCAAAAACAAGCCTGCAAAACCTCCCCAGAAAGCACGTGGGCTCATCCTGGAGAACTGAACTGGCTTTCACCCATGGGCCCTCATCTCTGTGAAACTTAGCTCTCAAAAGTTGTGGTCCATTGAATGAATGCCTTTTCTTTTTTTAAGATTTTAATTATTTATTTGACAGACAGAGATCACAAGTAGGCAGAGAGGCAGGCAGAGAGAGAGGGGAAGCAGGCGCCCCACTGTGCAGAGAGCCCCACTGTGCAGAGAGCCAGATGCGGGGCTCGATCCCAGGACCCTGAGATCATGACCTGAGCCAAAGGCAGAGGCTTACCCCACTGAGCCACCCAGGCGCCCCCCACTAAAGGCCTTTAAATCAGTCTCCCAACTTGGCTCAGAAGCATGAACATCAGTGGGTAGGGATTTCTTACTCTCTCTGCAAGAGGTGGGTGTGTGTGTGTGTGTGTGTGTGCGCGCACGCACGCGCGTGTATGTGTGTGTGTTTAACAGAGCCCACGTCTATAGAGGGGCCAAGGAGGAGTAGAAATGATGAGGAACAGAGTTTTGGCAACTTTGCGGGGCTACCTAGAAATAGACTCCCTCCCTCCTACAGCCGAGGCGCTAGAGGGCATCAGAGAGCAGCCGGGGGATCCGGAAGCCTGATGGAGCAGCTCAGCCCCTCCAGATGCGTGGAAGCAGCTGTACCCGACTGGCCACTGGCCGTCTCAGACACGCACCCTCCGATGCCCCACCCCCACCCCACCCTACGCTAATGGCATGCGTCAGGGCAAATGGTTGCACCGAACTGGCAGAGACTTGTTTGTGTGTGGACAAAGAAGAAAGTCACCCCAGATGGGAGCCAACAGCGAAGTCACGGTATCTGCTGTTGAACGTAAACAAGTTCACAGAACACCAACACCAGACAAAGCCATCCTGGGACCAGGCTGGATGCAGACACAAACAAGACCAACCCTCAATCATATCTGATATCAAAATATGGACATAGAAAAACAAGGACAATGCCCAAACCACAAAAATGACCAAATGTTGCCCTCCTCCTCTGGGGAGCCAGCCCCCGGGATCCCTTTCCCACGCCCTCTTGCTGATCGGCTCAAGCCCTCCACTGGTCCACCACGTCCCCTGTGTCAGTAAACTCAGTCTGGGGGACGACGGCAGGCTTCTGGTGGTCTTGGGCTGACGAGCATTGTGACAGTGCCCCCGGTCAACTGTCGGGGAAACAAGCCCAAGACCCGGCTTGTGACTGGTGACCGAAATTCACTTGCTGGGTCCTCTACCGCTCTGATGGATGACGGCAATTCTCGTGTGTCTCTCGGTCAATGAGGTCCCGCTTCACACAGTCAGTGCCTGGGCACGTGGCTGAGCAGCCCTTAGACTGGGCTTGGCCTCCAGGAGCCTTGAATTGAGCCAGAGGTCATTCACACGTGCATAAAAGAACATTCCAGCCCACATTTGCAGAGTGACAAAAAGCCAGACTCAGACCTCTCCCAGTCACACTCCTGGGCAAATGAGATTTCATATTGGTGGTTTGGAGAAATGATGCTGATTCAACATGTTTCAGAGTCCATCGTTATGCTTAGGAATTTTCATCTAAAGAGCAAAACTAAGTAATTTGCCTTTAAATCTATGAAAGCTTTGTTCTCCTAGGCGTCTCATCAGAGTACTAATTGTAAAACAAAAACAAAAACCCTTGTCAATAGAGCCATCTGTAATTCCGGAAAATATCTTAATCTTCATTTTAATTCATACATTGTTTGTTTGTTTAACATTCCTGTCCTCCACCACAAGGAACTTAGACCCAGCAGAGAAGCTAAAGGGACACACTGACCCCCCATGACACAGCCATCCACACTCTTACCATCCGTCCAAGCTGTGGTTTGTGGGCATTGAGAGAGCTCCCGGGTCTCTCTCTTCTGCACCCATGTTCTCACCAGCTACCCCACCCCCACCCATGCCGCCCTACCCGCCCTCCTCACCTCGTCACCCATCAGGCAAACACAGGGAACCACTTTTGCAAAACTAGCCATACCCTCCTTTGCTTTTGATGTTGAATCAAGCTGCTCTGAAGCTGTCAAAGAAAACGCCCTTCAGGTGAGTCTGGGACCTTGAACATGGGGAACCAATAATTTATATAGTTCAACACCCACGTAAGCCTTCTCTCCTCAGCACCTAGATGCCCTAATTTCACTGTTTTCAATTCTTCAAAGACCTCCTTCTCCTCCGGGGAACTTGGCTTCTGTGACTGATACCAAGATGCCCCGTTTTTACCTGCTCTACCGTTAGCTTTCACGGTAACACTGTGCACTCCGTGCTCTAGAGTTAACTGAAATTTTAAAAACTATTTCCATGTTTTACAGTTACCAGTCCAGTTACTGAGGGGTGGGTTTGAGGTCTCTCGCTCAGGAGGTAAAATGGAGTTCTTTGTTGCCACTGAGGCCACCCGGACCCATGTCACTCTATAAACTTACTTCCACGTGCCGTTTCTGAACATGGGCCGGACACTCCAAGAAGAGCCAAAGATGTTGAAAGACTTGGAGAAGCAGTCGTTGTAAATCAAGCCCGTGTAGATGGAGAAGATGCCCATGAGGAGGATCAGATAGCGTCCATGGAAGAAGGTGTTCCAGATCTGGCCTCAGGGAGACAGAGAAGATGACGGTCAATGGGCTTGGCACCAGATCCCGGGGGTGGGAAGTATGTTACCAGATGTCTCCAACAGCACTGGAAATAGTCCTGGCAAGGTATGCAGGCCCTACACAGAGGGGCCATGGGACGAGGCAACATCAAAGTGATCCAAATGGAGTACACACATCATTTTCCGGAGCTTCTATCCAAGAATCAGGAAAGTCCTAGACTGGAAATTGTTATTATGGAAGCAAAGCCATATAAGTGCCACATTCTTGAAGTGATCGTTGGTTAGGAAACATAACTGAGGCACAAGCTGAGGCCTCCCGTGTCAGGGAAGGGACATGACAGTGGGCAGCCATTGTCTCAAGTGCTTCTAGAAGACAAGCGCAGAGCAGGACTCATATGGCAGCTCAATTTCACGGCAAGTCAAATCCACACTCATTTCGGGTCTTGTCATTATAAAATCGAGTCTCTGTCCAAGCACATTCCCTAGGAAGACTCAAATGCTTTCTATAATACGGAACGATGTGGGTTGATCATTCTCAGACCTGTTCAAGTGTATCTTTGGGACGTCAAATATTTATTATAGGCAACTACAGTTGTTAAAATGCTGGTCATGCAGAACTCTACTGGCCAGGAGTGGATTTTCCGACTAAGCTTGCTGATGATTAACCCACTGTGACATCGCTGAACTAGCTCTAGTTAAGACAACTTGTAATGAAAGTTTGTAGATATTCGCAAAATGCAGAACACAGCTAAAGGCATGTTTCCAGCTTATAAAATGTATTACAGTGAACATAACATGACCCTAACTTGGAAGACTGTAGACTCTTGAGTTGTCTCAACCTTCACAACACCGAGAAGTCACTTCACAAAAGGTGTGGACACTTCAAGTGTCAAAGGAAGATGTAATAGTCAGGGTTTCTTGGTGTTTCATAAGAACATGGTCATGGGCTGATTGCGGGAGAAGGGATCGGCCATGAAAAAAATATTTGTTTTTTTTGGTTTTTTTTTTTTAGAGAGATAGAGAGCATGCGTGCTAGGGAGGGGAAGACAGAGAATCCCAAGCAGATTCCCCATGGAGTGCAGGCCCAACGTGGGGCTCAATCCCAGGACCCTGAGATCATGACCTGAGCTGAAATCAAGAGTCAGACCCCCAACTGACTGTACTGACAAGGTGCCCTAGAAAAAATATTTGTGGTATTAAAAAAAAAAAAAAGAAGGCCACAAATTAATATGCACTATTTGATCCCAGTTTTAAAAAACTGTGTACAAGCACAGAAAAAATTGGAATGATGCATAAAAACATTAGTTGTGATTTTCTCTAGGTAGTTGAATTTTTGTATTTTTTCCCAATTTTTAAAAAAAAAACATATAATGCTTTTACAATCAGAGGGGGAAAATCAATGTTAGGAGAAAAAACTTAAAAATAAGATCAATGCCTTGTCAAGCAATGTACAAAAAACAAAAATGCTGAAAGGAACCACACCACACCAGCCAAAGCACTGAGCTTTGGACAGGAATTTCTGTGTTAGATTTTGGCCCTTTTCCACTCTCTGTCTTCTGCTTTTCGTAAAATATGTTGTTTCTATGGTGAAAACAACGTACACATTGTTCATATTCTACTTATTACCTCAAGAAAATGAGGCAGGATATTCAATGGACACCCACCTCATTGTTCGTCTTCTGAGAGAGCAAGTGTCTCTCATTCAGGACCATCCAAAGGGCTGCCAGTAGCATCACGATCCCATGACCACAGTCTCCAAACATCACGGCGAACAGGAAGGGGAAAGTGATGATGGTATAGGGAGCTGTAGAAGCGAGACCCACAACAGCCTGAGTCCTTCCCACAGCCACTGCGTCCCCATCAAAGATCTGTCAATCACGTTCCATGCCGCACAAGCTGGTTCCCCTGTAGCTTTCTGGTTTTGTCTTCCCTCCCCATCCCCAATCCCAGCACTTGCTTAGCTACCACAGACATCAGCTCATTGATGTCAGCATTATTATTCCCCATTTAAAAATGAGCTGAGTTTTCAAGATCACAAAATTTAATGGGATTTAAAACCAGTTTCCTGAGCGGGGGCGGGGGGGGGGAGACACTGGGTGGCTCCGTTGGCTAAGTGTCCAACTCTTGATTTCAGCTCAGGTCATGATCTCAGGATGGTGAGATCAAGCCTGGAGTCAGGCTGGGCATGGAGCCTGCTTAAGAGTCTCTATCCTTCCCTCTCCCTCTCTCCCTCCTGCCTGCTCTAAAAAAATAAACAATAAAACCACTTTTCTGTCTCTGAGTGTTTTGTATACTATTCTACTACCATTTTTTGTCCGTTTCTTCAGCATCCACAAGCACCAGGCACTTCTAGCAGTTACTCACAGGATACCCAACCTATGCAGCCCCTGCATTACAGGTCACAAGATTAGGACACAGGCTGGAGGAGAAGAGAGTTGTGGACGACATGGCTGAAGGGCAGCTGGTCTACCTCTTTGTTTTTACAGACCAGGCAACCAACATCACCATAGCTTATAGCACTAAGAATCCAGTCTTCTGATTCCAAGTCCTGTGTGTTCTCATCTCACCCACAAGACAGCTACAGGTCTGTGAAGATGCTGAGACATGACGCTCAGTGAACTGGTTAAGGGAAAAGGAACAGAACTTGACTGCCTCATCAAGGTATGGTTTAAGGGAGAACAGGTGAAATCTTGACCAAGAACAAAGCTTTCTCTAATTGTCATTAATGCAAGACAACACAGGACATCAGGGAGCGAGACAAGATTGTAGGGATGTCACACTTATAAGCAATTCACCTCCTCTGCCACCTAAGGGGTCAACCTTACCCACTTTTCATTTTCAAGCTGTCCCATTATTCAATGTATCAGACCCGTTACCTGGGTTTATTTCCCGGTAACTGCCCACACCATATGCATCTACAATATTCTGGAAGCCGGCCGTGAATTTATTGGTCCTGTTAAATGTGGGAGGAGCTGTTTTAGACTGCACTGCGGTCAGGATGGGGACCATGGAGGAGCCACTTAGTTCCTACAAAAAAAAAAAATATTGACAAAAATGTAAGAAAGAGAGCTTCGAGCTGAGTGTCAGCACGTGGATCACAGTCCGATTTGTGCCATCCTTTAAAGGTGAACTTGGGACGATTTCTTGACCTCTGTGAGACCCATGACCACATCTGTAAAAGTGAATACCTTCCTAATACTTATCTAATTTATCCGACAGGAGAGTCGTCAAAGCAAGTTGAGTTCTGGCCATTCCCATTCTCCTGCTCCTGCAAACGGACCTGTTGAGTGCAGTTCTGGGTCCTCTACTTTTCCGTTCTCTCTGCTCACTCCCTCAAGAGTTTATCCACTTTCCTAATTCTTTCCCATTCTTCCAAATGGCCCTGACCCTCCTCTGAATTCTGTTTTAACTACCTGCCCAGGCTTTCAAATTCTCATGGCCCAGCAACCCCACAGAATCCAGGAGCCTAAAACCAAACTCATCAACTTGTCCCAAAGCCAGGTCCTCCGTTGGCCTCAATGTTCCTTCAGCGGACTCCGTTCTCCAGATCCCTGAGCCTCTGGAATCATCAGACGTGTCCTTTCTCCTGGTTCAATCACTCCGTGAATCGATCACCAAATCTTGCTGCTTGTCCCTTTCAAGTCTCTCTTCTTCTTGCTCCCATCCCTACCAGCCTAGCCCCGAGCCTCACCGTCCTCCTCTGTCTCTCTCCCTTCCATGTATCCTGTCCTTCAGACAGTGCAATCCTTCTTTGATGAAAGAAAACAGAGAAGACTGCTTCAGTCATGCTACCCGCCTACACAAAAATCTTCCAAGGCCTCTTTACCTAAAGAATGAAATCAAAATTCTTCCGTTTTGGGGCGCCTGGGTGGCTCAGTGGGTTAAAGCCTCTGTCTTCGGCTCAGGTCATGATCCCAGGGTCCTGGGATTGAGCCCCACATCAGGCTCTCTGCTCGGCAGGGAGCCTGCTTTCCCCTCTCTTTCTGCCTGCCTCTCTGCCTACTCGTGATCTCTGTCTGTGAAATAAATAAATAAAATCTTTAAAAAAAAAATTCTTCAGTTCTGTAATCAAGACTTCTTCCCAATATTGACTTAGACTCTCTTCGCACCTCCACCCCCATACTTCCTTTCTAAAATACAAACTGGATTGTGTCGCTCCAGCATGGGAATAAAATCAGACCTCTTGTGCCACTAGAAGTCCTTCAGGACCACGCCGCAGCCTCTCCCTGATCTTCCTCCCATTCTTCCTCCCATTCTTTAAGCTGGCTGTACCCTCTCTCCAGCCAGAAACCTGCTCACTGATCACCCTCCCATGGTTCAGCCCAGACACCGCATCCTCCAAGAAGCACCACTGCCCTTCCCAGTCTGAGTGACACGCTCTTCTTAAGTGCCCCACTGGGTCATTATTGGAGTATGATACGGGGACATTCAAATCCCGCCTCCTGGCTCCAGGACCAGGATCAAGTTACTTCTACTTTCTGTGCCTCAGTTTCCTCATTGTACAACGGGGATAAAGATAGCCCCTACCTCCTAATCCAATCCCATCTCAAGGCCTTTACTTGCAGCCCCTCCAGCTGGAAAGCTCTCCCTCCTCTTGCTCCAAGCCAACTGCTCAGAGGGGCCCTCTCCAGTTACAGTCGTTGAATGGTATTACAGGACTTACAATTCCAAGGGCCACCTTGACATCTTCCAGTCTCACAGGGTCCCAAAGGCCAAGCCATGAGTTCCTCTGCCCCCACTGGATTCGCCAGCCACCAAGCAGGAAGGGCTCCCCAGCCAGCTCGCTCTCCCATGGGCCAGACCAGCTGCACCCTGCCTAGTCCTCCACCTCCCTACCACCCCAGAAATAAACTCAAACAATCTCCTCACGTCCTTGCATGGAAACGAGGGCCCCTTCTTCTTGCAGGAGGCTGCCCCGCATCACCCCTGCTGGCTCATTCTGCCCCCAGTGCAAGCCCCAAGTACAACCTCCATGTGGCCGTGTGCAGCGTGTGCTGTCCTCCTCCCCTGGGCTCTAAGTGCACGGGACTCACCAGCTTCTGCCAGTCTCGTGTGTCCAGGAACAGGTGATGTGTGCTTGGCCATCGGACACCATTCCCTTCTTCCCCAACAGGGTGAGTAGGTGATCAGAGCAAAGCCTCCCTCCCCTCCCCTCCCCTCCCCTCCCCTCCCCATCCTCCCCCGTCCCCCGCTTTCCTGCCTGCTCACCACCATGGCTGCCTGAAATCACACTAGTTATGGATATGCTTACTATCTGTCTTCCTTTCTAGAAAGTCTGTCGGAGAAGGGTCTTGTTCTGCCCACCTGGCCCTAGATCTGTTCCCGGGGCACAGTGACCATCAGCCGAGGTGAAGGACGAAGGCTGTGACCCCCACTAGTGCTGAGCACAGCTGTGGGCACACAGTGAGCACAGTTGTCTGGTTATTTGTCTTTCCAGCCAGGCTGTGACCTTCGTGAGGGAACAGACGGACCCACATCACCTGGATTGTGGAATCTACAGTCACAACCCGCAGAGTGACTGGCACCTCAGTGGCCAATACGCACTTGCTGAAGATCAAAGAAATGTTGACTATTGGCCTGAAAAGGAATTTCTGATCGATGCCCAGTCCTGGGTTGAGAACTAAAGTTGCGTAGATGAGGGAGACAGTCCTTGGGAGGTTCGTGGGACGTGGGAGGCTGAGAGCCTCTGAGTGCCTGAGGGGGCACTGCTGAGGCTGTCCGTGACACATCCGTCCCCTTCCCCGCTCCTTCTGCCACTCACCATGCCTTGCTCCAACGCCCTCTTGATGCGCCCGGTGTCCGCCACTGGGAACCAGATCTCGGCGATGGCACACTGCTGGGTGACGTCGATGTTGCACATGTTCAGGATGTGGTAAATGGCCTTCATCTTCTGCACTTTGATGGCCCAGGAGTGCCAGTTGGCAGCTGCTTCTTGCAGGAGGCGCTGGCGGTGAGACTCTGTTTGTGTGATGACCTGGACCGGGAACAACACACAGAGAAACAAGGAACACTCACGCGGAGCTCTGGCACTGTGGCAAGTTGGAAATCCTCCGCCATCTTGTCTCCTCCCGCCCCGGGCTCCCTCCTCTGGCCTGCCGCCCTTCCCCACCGTCTACCCTCATGAGCAGTTTATCTTCCCCTGTTGAGGTTAAAATGCTTGGGCAAAGACTGTATCTTCTTTTTCTTCTAAATTCCTCATAGTACTATTTGTCCTGGATTGAACTGTGTCCCCAGAAAAGGATATGTCCTAACCCCTGGTAACTATGAACGTGACCTTATTTGGAAACATGGTCTTTGCTGATGCAATTAACGTGAGGTCATACTGGAGTAGGGTGGGCCCTAACCAACATGATTGGTGCCCTTATAAGAAATTTGTACATCTAGG
Source organism: Martes martes (assembly GCF_963455335.1). Taxonomy (NCBI): domain Eukaryota; kingdom Metazoa; phylum Chordata; class Mammalia; order Carnivora; family Mustelidae; genus Martes; species Martes martes. The sequence continues at coordinate 93,186,456 of NC_137899.1, forward strand.
GGCGCCCAGGTGGCTCAGCCAGTTAAGCATCCGACTCTTGGTCTCAACTCCAGTCTTGATCTCAGGGTTGTGAGTTCGAGCCCCATACCGGGTTCCATTAAAAAAAAAAAAAAAAGTAGGGGTGCCTTGGTGGCTCAGTGAGTTAAAGCCTCTGCCTTCAGCTCAGGTCATGATCCCAGGGTCCTGGGATTGAGCCCCGCATTGGGCTCTCTGCTCGGCAGGGAGCCTGTTCCCCCTCCACCCCACCCCACCTGCCTCTCTGCCTACTTGTGATCTCTGTCTGTCAAATAAATAAATAAAATCTTAAAAAAAAAAAAAAAGGTAGAAATTTGGACATCTAGAGACACAGGGAAGAATGTCTTGTGTGATTCAGGCAGAGACTAGAGTGATGTATCTACAAACCAAGGAACGCCAAGGATGGTTAACAACCACCAGACACGAGGGGGGTGTCTTATTCTATTCGGGCTGCTATCATACAACACCATACTGGGTGGCTTGAACAACAAAAATGTATTATTCGCAGTTCCAGAAGCTGGAAGTCTGAGATCAGGGTCTACCGTCATGGTTAGACAAGGATCTTCTTGGGTTGCAGACTTCAAATTCTATCCTCACATGGTAGAAGGGGCAAGCATGCTCTCCGGGGCCTCTTTTATCAGGACACTAATCCCATTCATGAGAGCTCAACCCTCATGACCTAATCACCTCCAAAGGCCTCACCTCCAAAGAGCATCGCCTAGAACACTAGGTTTATAACATATGAGTTTGGGAGTGGGGGCGACACGCATTGGGACCATAGCAGAACAGGGGAGGGAGGATCCCTTCCTAGAGCCTTCAGAGAAGAGGGGCTCTGCTAACACCTGGATTTCAGACTTCAAGCCTCCAGATCTGTGAGAAAATAAATTTCTGTTGTTGTAAGCCCCCCAGTTTATGGTAATTTGTTACAGCAGCCCTGGGAAATTAATACATCTATCAAAATGCTTTATATATATAATGTCTTCGATAAACGGCCAGTGAATTAATGAAGGAGGGAATGGAAGATTTTGCCCACAAAGAACTTATTGAATGGGATTCATTTCTGATTAGTGCTACCACTGTACCCGTCTCAGCAACCTTCACCAGTAGCGCCCCAGGTCATACTCAACAGGAACATGAGTGTGGAGTAACTTCTTTTCCTCATGAAACTCTCATAAAATCTAGTATGGAGTGTTTGGGGAAAGAAGTTCAAGGGTAATTGCGTTAGGGAACCAACAATCTCCTTGACAAGTGACAAGGAAGGACTAGAGGGGATTAAGGAAATTAAGCACAGATTTTTCCCGGAAGGCAAAGATGTCTTATTCTAAGAGTTTCACAACACACACACACACACACACTCACACACCCCATCTCTAAAGATACGCCCTGAGGATCCAGAACAGTGCTAACAATTGATACAGTGGCCATGAACATTTTAAATTTAATTAAAAATCAGTTAAAAATAAAACGCAAGGGGGCACCTCAGTCAGTTAAGCATCTGACTCTCGATTTTGGTTCAGGTCACAATCTCAGGGTCGTGAGATCAAGTCCTGCATCAGGCTCTGCACTGGGCGTGGAGCCCACCTTAAGATTTTCTCTCTCCATCTCCCTTTGCCCCTCTCTACACCCCCCCAAAAAATTAAAAATTAAATTAATTTTATTTTATTATTTTTAATATTATCAGTATTATTATATATAATTTATATTATATAATTATGTATAATCATATAATATATAATGTGTATTAATATATTAATAAAATTAATTTTATTATTAAATTAAATTAAAAATTAAATAAAATAAAAATTCAGTCCCTCAGTTGCACTAGCCACATTTCAAGTGTTCTGTAGTTGTGTGGCTCGTGGGCACAGCATGGTGCTCACAGGTTAGACAGCATGTCCACAGAAAGTTCTACAGGACAGCGATGAGTATAGGGAGCAGCGTGATGTGGGCCCAGCTGCTTTTAGGGGATTCCTTTCAAAGCTTTTTGAAGCAAGTGCTCCAATCCCATAAGTGTTGAGTGCCACCCAGGATCACAACTGACCTTACAAGAGGCTGTGAATTTGGGGTGTGCTCACGTGGTGACACTAGCCTCACTCACTGTTCTTACAGAAGTAGTTGGTCTGCTCAAACAACTGGGTGAGTCAATGGAAAAAGAATCAGTCAGACAGGCTGTGGCCCAGGCCGGGCTCACAATAAAGGGCTCCTTCTGTCTGACTGGGCCGGCCACCCAACAGCTCAGTGGGGCTGCGGTCAATGCCAAGCCCAGGCAGAGCCATCCTGACATTCAGAATCACCACCCCCCAGCTTACTGAACACGCTGTTCCGGTGACGAAATCTCCCGTCGTGATCGTTGGGAGAGCGCAGCTAACATTCCAGCCCGCCTGGAAGCAAGGGCCCTGGGACATGGGACTTCATGGAAATGACAAAGGTAGCCCCCCTCGCAGTCCCCACTGCGGTCACACGCCTCAGCGCCTCACTCACGGTGATTAAATCCTCCAGCTTCACGTTGACGCCGGCCAGCATCTCTCTGCGCTCTGCGGCGGGCTCCGGGCAGGGGTAGATGGTGGCTCGGAACCTGTGTTTTGGACATTCCGAAGGTCACCGGGGGTGACCCCTGAAAAGCATGCCCCACGTCCCCTTCTGCCAAAGCCATCACTTGCGGTCTCTGGTTAGAGGACCACCTTTTTCTAGAATAACTGTCTTTTCGGCAGTCGGAAAATGAGTCCCCGTTTTGAGTTCCTGATGCCTTGCTCTGCTTCTTTATTTATTTATTTATTTTTTAAAGATTTTATTTATTTATTTGACAGAGAGAGATCACAAGTAGGTAGAGAGGCAGGCAGAGAGAGTGAGAGGGAAGCAGGCTCCCTGCTGAGCAGAGAGCCCGATGCGGGACTCGATCCGAGGACCCTGAGATCATGACCCGAGCCGAAGGCAGCGGCCTAACCCACTGAGCCACCCAGGCGCCCCTTGCTCGGCTTCTTTAAATTCAAGCTATGATTCCATTATGTGAGTGAGCTCCCCTCAAACTGACGAACCTGGGAGCTTTTTGGTAAACAAAACTACAGAATATATTACTGCAATAACGTCTCTGTCTACAAAATCATTTCTGCTGCAGTAAATGGATTCTGCAGAATCAGAAGCAACTCAGCATGAGGTGTGCCTGCTTCTTAGCAGCTGATAGAGGGCATGAGAGGAACGCACTGATGTCGTTACAATGTCTACTTCCAAGTCCTCTCTGCTCCTGTTCCCACAGCTCTTGAAGATCCGTCGCCTTTTTGCCGCTATCTGGTCAAACGCAGGAGAGTTGCTTTAAAATCCTGAGGGACCTCAAAGGAACCCCCAGTCAAGAGTACTTTGTCTCACACACCTGATCGTGACCCGCATCACCGACGGAAGAGCCACAAACAGCCGCTTACCCTTCACAGATCTTCTTGATCTTCTGCCTGAGTTGCTCTCCTTGATAAAATATGATGAATATGTTCTTTTTAATTTCTTCTTTCTGGAAAATCAGAACAGTAAAAACTATATAAATATAAATAAAATATAGTTTTATCTATATATTTAATCTGTATAAAACTATATCTTATATAACATATATGATAACATACATATGTAATTTTATATATGTGTACAATTTTTTTCTTTTTGGTTATAATGTAATAGAAATGTAAAACCCCGTTTTTAGATTTTTTTTTTTAATTTAAAAATTACAACCGGAGGGGCGCCTGGCTGGCTCACTTGGTAGAGCATGTGATTCTTGGTCTCAGGGTATAAGTTTAATTTCTATAAGTATAGAGATTCCTTAAAAACAAATTTTTTAAAGATTTTATTTATTTGAGAGAGAGAGAGCGAGCAAAAGGAAGAGAGCAAAAGAGAGAGAGCATGAGCAGGGTGAAGGGCAGAGGGAGCCCAGGGCATGACTCGATCCCAGGACTCCAGGACCATGACCTGAGCCGAAGACAAATGCTTAACTGAGTCACCCAGGCACTCAAAATAAAAATTTTTTAAAAAAACATTACAACTGGAAAACATCAGCTTCTCCCTGTTGATCTCAGTTTATACTTCTTTATGGTTGAGGGCAAGGCCACTAAGAGAGGCCAAGGCAGCCTTAAAACAACAACCCCACTCCTGGCTACACCAGCCAGACCACAGCCAAGCCCGTATTCAGCTCTAACGCTATACTTAAGAGGTGGGTTCAGAAACAAGAAACCATGCAGAAGAGAGAAACCAGGTTATTATTATAAGGCTTAAAATGAAAATAGCAGACCTAGCTCCCCAGAGTTAACTCACACACAATATTTACATTTCGAGGGTGAGTGGGTGTTTAACAGAGGTAAAGCCATGTCTAATTTTTGATTCACTGTATGTCCATAGGAACTCCGATTAAAATGCGATTCTCAAGCCCAAGTTTGATAATCCACAAGAAAGGATATATATTTTACAACCATACGTGAAATTGTTCAAGCAAAGAAATGTGCTGTTTTACACTTACTTAGTTTGGGGTAGAGGGCGGTAAAGGGAAAATAATGAAATCCATTGTTAGAAAAGTTACAACCAATCCAGTGTACCCACTACATGCCACTCAGGGCACTGGGATCAGGTATGGCCCCACTGAAAAGCCATTTGTCAGGAGCCACTAAGAGTCATGAAAATGCCCACACCCTTTAAGCCAGTAAACCTATTTCCCTGAATGTATATCAAGGAAGTAAATCAAAAGAAAATAAAAATGACATACACAGAGATGCTCATCATAGTGTCTAGATTCTGGAGAAAACTTGGAAACAAAGTCCATAAGTAGATAGACAAGGTCACATGAACTCACTGGAGATCTTGGGCATCAATTGAAAAGAAGATAAAAATGAATTGTTACTTTGACAGCTGCTCATGGGAACCCCGGGAACACTATTTAGAATGGGGGGGGGGGCGCTGCTTTACATTATTTCCAAAGGTTCGTTTTAACAAGATGCCCAGGTCGCTCCTGCTCAGGCGCACACTGAAACTTGGGGTGCACTGACCGAACCCAGTTCTTAGCTCTTGGTGAGGAAGACCCAGCAGCGACCTCATGGGGCAGGAGCGCTGCTAAGTTTCCAGGACCTGGTACAGCTGCATCTTGGAAGTATGAACAGTTGTGGGGTGTTCACAACAATGTGGGGTGCTCACAACAATCAATCCTTGAATTGACCTTTTATATATATATATATTTTTTAACAAAAATTGGGGGAAGAGAAAAGCCAGGAGAAAGAAAGGCAGTGGCTATTAGCTTCACAGAACTGAAGACCCCTGCTTCAGAGAACCACCCCCCCCCCCGCAGATGAGGGCCCCAGGAAACTGAGGACACAGTTCCCCGCAGCCCGTGACACCCACCGTGACGGGATCCTCCAGAGTCGTGTCCACCTCACTGAACTTCAGGTAGATGTTCCCTCGGCACACTCGCCACAGCAGCCTCTCAAAGGAAGCCATCCGCTCCCTGTTGATCACCCCGGCCGTGAACCTGGGCAGTCAGATCGGGAGGCGTTGCTGAGGTCCAGGGAGCGGGGTGCAGGGAGACGGCCCCGTAGGACCTGAGGATGCACCAGCACGACATGGAGACCCACTGCCGTCTGAGCACGAGGAGGACTCCCTAGCTGGCCGGGGTTCCGAGGCCACTCGGCAGCCCAGCCCCGACTCGCCCCAAGTCTCTTTTGGCCTCCTGTTTCCTCTGATGTGCTGAGACTTCCTTAGTCACCCCGATACTACAAAGTCACTTACTTGCAACTAGAAACAGGACAGCCCGTCCATTAGGGCACCCTAACTAAAGAAAGGAACTGTTCCAACTACTCAACAACAGGCTCTGTGCATTTTTATAAATAATGTACTAGAAGTGAAACAGACATACTGATTTCCATTTATCTCTACTTTTAAAAGCATCCTGGTGTCTAGATAATTTCCAGTTGAAACTTTTCATATTAACTTTAAAATGGTTACTTTCATTGGTCTTTTACTTCAAACTACGCTGATCCTATCTAACCTCCTGATCAAATGTTTTCAATGCATACCCATCCATTGTACTGGACACTGAACGAAATCCCACCATTTTGAATCATCACGCATTTTAATACCGTATTACTCCTTCTTATGGACAATGTGATCATATAGCTACCTCATTGCCAACTGCACTTCAAACAGCAAATTTCAAATCGGTCTTATTGCCAATGTAGTATTTCCAAGAGAAGGAAGCAGGGACCCATTGAGAAAACCCATCTAAATAATTCTCCCCACAACCTCCTCATGTAGGAACAACACAAACTTTGTAGTCTTCAGGCTCCCAGAATGTTAGTTTCACCATTAACAAGAAGGTAGCACTACCTTCCACTCCACCAGCCGGAAAAGGTTACTCTTGGGTTTATTACTGTGGGGAAGTCTATATTCATGTGAAATAACCCTCTTTCCAGTGGCATGTTCATTCATTCATTCACTTGCTCAAACCCTCAGGGAAATCTATCACACTCCAGGCACTCAGTTGGGGACCAGAAACCCATCCACATGTAACTTTCAGAGCAGAGTTCCACTAACCCCAGCTTTCCCGACACATAGGCAGGCGTCGCTCTTAACTCCAGGAGACCCGAAGTGTCTTCCGTAAAGAAATCATCAGCGAGGTTGGTTTCCGTCTGAAAGTCAAAGGAAACCTGCTTTCTCTTAAATGTATTTAGGCGATCTTCAAAGCTCCCTACATCGCAAAGGTTTGTCTATTTTTAACAAAACTTTAATTTTCCACAGATGGTTAACAGAATTCAAAAAGTCGAGGCGTCTTTGCCAGATCATGAAGTTCCCCGGTCTCTCACTACTGAAACCCCAAATCAGCCCAAACTCACTGTCGTGCTTCGTTCTCACTTCCACGTCTAGTGGCGTGTTTAGGGCACATATTTCCTAACAAGCATCATAATATTTTTGCGTTTAGTTCAAATTGGCACCATGTTTCACCCAGAATGCCCTCCCCCCCTCACTAACGACCTCAACATGGGAGAGAAACAAGTGTGATTTAGCATATTCCCAACCAGCCAGTTTTCAAAATGGAAACTTGAGGCTCTGGGGGAAAGGTCCCTTTAATAAATAGTCCCCAGATAACAACCTCAAAGAAGTCTTGGGTTTTCTTCAGGAGATGTTTGAGTTCAGTCAGTTCTAGGAAGCTTTTCTTCAAAGCCTGCTGGTTCTGGTTGGCTTCCTGTAATTCTCCTTCTAGTTTTTCTAGAAGAGTCTATGCAGAATGGAAAAAGAAGGGGAAGCAGGCAGACAGTACGGAGATATTTACTGTACATTAACCACTACAAATGAATAAATATTAAAGAAGAATTCAGTGTATCATAATGTAGCCAGAAGTCCAGTGGCATGTTTAGTCCAACTCGAAATAACTGTAGAGCTAGAAGCTCGATACATTTTCATCAAATAGGGAGGATTAGAAAACACTCTGGGGGGATGAGAATTAGCTTCCTAAAGAAACCAAGGCATTTGAGCAAATCGAATGTCTCTCCCCCATTTAAAACACTAAAAAAGGGAAGCTGGAGTGAATTTACATGTTGAGAATTCCTTCTGCTTCAAACATGCTGTAATGATGAAAGATAAAAAGAGGAATCTCTAGTTCTGGGTTGGAGTCTGGAGAACCAGGTACAAACAAATAAAAAAAGCTATAGAGAGAAATGTGAGCACAACAGGCGAGAAGACAAAAACAAAGAAAAAAACAATCTTCCTTCCAAAATGAGCACACAAAACAAAGCTCAAGAAGAAATCTAATAAGAAAATTTAAAAAAAAAATAAACAATCAGAACACAAATTTACATTGGGTGAAATTATTTTTATGGATTAGTCTGAAAAAGAATTTAAGGCTTTTTTTTTTTTAAGATTTATTCATTTATTTGACAGACAGAGATCACAAGTAGGCAGAGAGGCAGGCAGAGAGAGAGGAGGAAGCAGGCTCCCCGATGCGTGGAGAGCCCAATGCATCGGAGAGCCCGACGCGGGGCAGAGGCTTTAACCCACTGAGCCACCCAGGCACCCCTAAGGCTTTTTTTAGAAAGCTCAAAGAGGTAAGAGAAGGCACCACTTAAACACACACACACTCACACACACCAAGAAATTATTAAACCAACATGTCCTAAAATGAAAGAGAAGGTAAATATAAAAGGGGAATCATTAAGAAATCTTAGAAATGTAAGATACAGGTATTGAAATTCAAAATCTAATAGGTAAAGATCAAGTCTCTATTGGACACAATTCATGAATGTGCTAAGTTTGGTATATAATTTAAGAATATGAAAGCTCATTTCTCATTTATCCAAATGCCCATCAACAGTAAATGAATAAAGTTCCATAAAGTATGGTACATGCAATAAAAGAAACATTGCCCAGCAGTGAAAACAAATTAATTTCAGAAACATGAAACAACATGGTGTCTTAAAAAATAAAATGATGTTGGGGCGCCTGGGTGGCTCAGTGGGTTAAGCCTCTGCCTTCGGCTCAGGTCATGATCTCACGGTCCTGGGATCGAGTCCCGCATTGGGCTCTCTGCTCAGCGGGGAGCCTGCTTCCCCCTCTTTCTCTGCCTGCCTGCCTCTCTGCCTACTTGTGGTCTCTCTCTGTCGAATAAATAAATAAAATCTTTAAAAATAAATAAATAAATAAATAAAATAAAATGATGTAAAAAAAACAGCAAGTTGCAAAAGAAGAAACATTATGATTCCATTTATATAAAACTAAGATGTGCAAAGCTAAATCATATGCTATTTAGAAGACTAAATATGTGATAAAACTTTGAAGAAACAAGGAAAAGAAAAATACAAAATTCAGAACAAGATAATCTCAAGGTTGGAGGAGTGGGGAGGGGAAGGAAGGGGGAGGAGACGGAGGGGGAGGGGAGGGGTACGCAGAAGGCTTTAAGAGCATCACTGTGGTCAACTTTTATGTCATATAGGGTGATGGCACTAGATGTTTGTTATATCATTACTCCTTATACCTTACACATAAAAATTCTATTCTATCAACTCAATATTTAACAAAGACAATTGCCAGTAAATCAGCAACCACAATATGTGAAAATGGATTAAGGTCACCTAGTAAAAGACAGAGATTATCATGCTAGATTTCTTTTAATCTACCTAAGTGACACCCTTATCAAAGAGATTAAAAAATAAACAGTAAAACAAAGATATCCTTCAATATTAGTTTCCTTCCCCCGTTACCCTCAAAAGCATGTTAGTATCAGACAAAATTGAATTTTTAACATTTTTTATAATGGAAAATTTTACATATGTTAGGTGGAAAGAACTGCAACATGAACCCCACATACACATCACCCAACTTCAGTCACATCCCATGCCCTCCCCTCCCAGAGATAATCACTAACCTAAATTCTGAAGTTTTATTTTTTACTTTCATTTTTTTTGTTTTTTAGAGAGAGAATCCTAAGCAGGCTCCCAGCTCAGTGCAGAGCCCAGCATAGGGTTCAATCTCACAACCATGAGATCATGGCTTGAGCTAAAATCAAGAGTCGGACACTTAGCTCACTGAGCCACCCAGTGCCCCCATCACTACCTTAAATTTTGAACACTAACTATAGTGGCGCAGAGTTGGGGGAAAAAATGAAATCCCCATTTCTTAACGATTTGCTCTATCCACTTAATGATTCTATTAAAAATAATGTTGCCTTTAAAAACACTTTGGAAAATCGTGCATTATTTAAGAAACAGTTTATAATACGATAGTAAATGCAAAAAGGAGAAAATTATAATGTAGATTATGGACATATAATAATTACATAAATATATAGCTGATAAGGACAAAACCTGAAAACAGAAAAGGCAGTTTTTGCTGAGATGATGGATTTGTGGGTAGATTTTTTTTCTTTTTAAATTAATACTTCTTCTAGGATTGTTATGAAGCCTCTTTAGAAATTCTGCCAGACAAGGGCCCAAAGCCAACTGTGTACTCTAGCCAGAAGGACTCCCCTCCCTAGGGATGCTGGGGGAACACCCCACTAACTGCTACATCAGTCGAATCAGTCCGTCCCCTTGATCAATGGTTAGACAGATATTGTTACTCATAAGCTCGTGTTGTTCTAATTTCATCTTTACAGTAAATAATATCCAGGGGTGCCTGCATGACTCAGTCAGTTAAGCTTCTGACTCTTGGTTTCAGCTCTGGTCATAATCTTAAGGTCGTGGGATCGAGCCCCTGCCTCAGACCCCACACTCTGGGCAGAGTCTTCTTAAGCATTTCCCTCTCCCTCGGCCCCCCACACCCGCTCTCTCTCCCCCTCCAAAACAAATAAATAAATCTTTAAAAGCAACAACAATAAATAATACCCAAGAGGAAAATACTGAGTTGGGACTGTTGGCACATATCCAATTGCACCTTATCTAACTGGTTACGACTATGAATGTATGAGCGGGTAGAGTTTCAAAACCAACCATCAGCCAATACCAAACACATTGATTTTTTTTCTTTTTTTTTCTTTCTTTCTCTCTCTCTCTCTCTCTTTTTTTCCAATGGAGTTGCAAGCCTCATTTCTCTGTTAGAGTATCTTTATTTATACCACCAACAGCTTCAAAAATTTCAAGAATCTGAAGTTATCGTAAAAGGAAAAAACAAACCCAGGCAGAGATAAGGCTTGGCAGTGAAGCTTCCCCACCTACCTTCCTGCCTCCTTTAGTGGGCCCTTCCTTTTCTGAGGATAAAATATCCAATTTTAAAAATCAAGATCTGCAGGGCCTTCCAGGATCTGGCTCTGCCTACCTTTTGACATCCTCTCCCACTGCCCAGCCCTCCCTCCTTCCTCCACTACCTCCTCTAGAAGCTTCTAGATGGCATGGCCATATTTTTCTTTCTCTCTAAGGAACCTTGTACATGGCAGGCAGTCAGTGTTTTATAAAAGGAAGTAGCGAGGAAAAGAAAGAGGGAAGCCCGCCGGCTAGAATGTTCTTGGCTCAACATACCTCCAGCGTAATCATTTCCCGTGGAAGAGGGGTCGGTGGGGGCCTCTCAGGCAATTGAGGCACGATCTCATTTTGCATCTCATCTTCCAGAAAACCTGTGGGATGAAACCCCCACCGGAAGGCCCAAGGGGATTGTGTTTTCTAACCTGAGAAATGGATCCAAGCAGACAGCCGACTTTCAGCCGGCTCGGCTGCCCAAATTGCTCCCTGGACCTGCTACAGCATCTGGGTCCCAACCCTCCCTGCCCCACGCTGTCCCAAGAACACTTTGCCCCTACTCAAATAGGGACATGTTTGTTATAATCCAGTCCTGCAAACCACTTACCTCCCCACCAGTTCCCATTTAGACAGTAAACAGAAAATCGGCTTACGGAGGATTCTCTCCAGTGACTCACACCTCCTCACTTCATTCACAAATTTCCTTTGGAAGCTGTTCACGTTCACATTCAACTAGCATGGGGAGAAACCACAAGACGCCCGTTGGTATCAACAGCCATCAATATGTTCCCTTTGGTTTATTTTGTTGTTGTGTTTTTTTTTGTTCTGTTTTGTTTTTTGTTTTTTTTTTTTTTTAATGCTGGAAAATGTTGCTGGAATCATTTTAGGAAATATTTCCACACACAAGACGTGAGTTACAGGCAAAAACCTTGATAGTCTCACACCCCCAAATGTAATTTGGGGTTATTCTTAAATGTTCTTAAATTCTTAAATGTTACTCTTAATCCCCCAAATGCCTCAGCTCTAGCCTTCTTACACTTCTAAGAGACAGTCCTCCCACTGACACGGTTTCCTTACTTTTAGCGGCATTTACATCCCAATGAGCCTTGAAAGCCTCAGTGGAATCATGAATGCGAGAGGCTCCTGAAATTGCATAGCTGCTTCCAAAATTACCACAATCATCAACAAAACTGCTTCCTGCCCAGTAAATGTCACTGAGGAGCTACCTCCCATCGGGTCCTATGCTAGGAACTCAGGATGCAAAGACCAAGTCATGACCCTTCCCTGCAGGGGCTTAGTTTTGACCGTGATCTTCGTGAGGAAGTAAAGGGGTAAAGAGTCCAATTTTCTAAATCAGATTCCAAAAAGCTTGGTAAGGAAACCACCTCTGGGAAACAATACCCCAACATCACACTCAAGACCACGTGGCCCTAGAATAACCACCGTAGGGAGACGGTGTGCCGCAGGATACTTCGTCCTCAGACTGACTAATTAGGAAGTACTGGTTTCTGTCCTCGGAACAAGGTTTGGTAATCTACAGGCCCATCGGAGAGATCAAATTCTTCGAAGACACCACTTAGGAAAGAACGTATAATGTCGTCTAACAAGTACTGACTGTAGTAGAGCTTCAGAACATTCCTAGAGAGGAGATACATACGGAGGAAAGGAGAACAGATATGCAAATCACTTGCTCAATGTTATCCCATATCTTAGCCAGAACAACTAGAACCAAATGGAATTCCATCTATCCCGGCTCACGGCTCTTCTCCCCGCACTTGGTTCACTACTGAAAAGTGGTGTGAAAGTGACGTCTGTTCCCACCCCACCTTCCTCTGGCCTTCCAAGGATGCAGCACCTACATCTTTGAACTGAACCAATCCAAGCTCCCCAAGCTCAGCCACACAGCAATAGGCAGCCTCCACCTGGAGAAACAGCTGGGACAGACACATCTCCTCACTGCGAAACACGGACGCCATCTTGACACAGCCTTGGTCTGCGGGAGAAAAAGATGTTGGAGAGAATAAGGGCATAGAAACTTTAGATCGGAACTGGCTTTCATTGCATTATATTAATATCCAACATGAGAAAAAAAAATCCAACAGGAATGGCTCCTAATTTCAAAAATATAAACAAAAACAAGATAGCACTTTTCACCACCTACTGGATTGGTGAAGGATTAAAAAATATGATTATAGGGCGCCTGGGTGGCTCAGTGGGTTAAGCCACTGCCTTCGGCTCAGGTCATGATCTCAGGATCCTGGGATTGAGCCCCGCATCGGGCTCTCTGCTCCGCGGGGAGCCTGCATCCCCCCTCTCTCTGCCTGCCTCTCTGCCTACTTGTGATCTCTCTTTGTCAAATAAATAAATAAAATCTTTTTAAAAAATATGATTATAAACTCCTATTGTAGACAGTGTGAAAGAGCAGGCATTTTCATACACTTAGTACTTAAAGTGCAAGTTTGTGCAGCTTTTTCAGAGAGCAATATGTCAGTGTCTATCAAATTTTATATTACTCATACCCATGACCCCGGATTTCCACCGCTCTTCATCCAGACCAACTTGGAAATGTATGGGAAAATGGATGCACAAGGATGTTTCTGATAACATCGTATATAATAATTGTAATAAATGGATCTAACCTAGATATCCACCACCAGGAAAGTGATTAAGCTGACCTCCAGAACCCAGTGCAGTCAGCCAGAATGAAATAAATCTGTATGTCCTCTATAGGGAAAAAGGGTGTTCGTGTAGAATCCATTCTCATCAAAGACCCTCTGCACTGTGCTGCCACTGCCAAGACAAATTGTTTGCCCCAAAGACCGACCTTCCGGAATAACTACCACACCTCCAGAATGGGCCCCCTTCGCTCATTTCATTTTATAATGTATACAGTAGATACTGTTTGCCAGACACTGGGTTTATCCCTTCCCTGCTTTAAGTTTTCTATTATGTCTATTTCTCATAAAATAAAGCTAAAACCCTCGATTTGTCCAACAAAAAGGCTGCATATCGGGGCACCTGGGTGGCTCAGTGGGTTAAAGCCTCTGCCTTCAGCTCAGGTCATGATCCTGGGTCCTAGGATCGAGGCCTGCATCGGGCTCTCTGCTCAGCAGGGAGCCTGCTTCCCTTCCTCTCTCTCTCCAGCTGCCTCTCTGCCTACTTGTGATCTCTGTATGTCAAATAAATAAATAAAACCTTTAAGAAAAAAAAAAAAAAGGCTGCATATCTGGCTTCTGCCTTCCCCTCCAGCTTCATTTCTCTTCACGTCGCTCTCCAGACACATGGAACTTCTCCCAGAGCTCCCTCCTGCCTCAGGACTTTTGTCCACACTTTCCCCTAGATCTGGAACCTCACTCTGCCCCCTACCCATATCCCACACACCCGACATAATCCCACCTCAGTGTCAGGACCCTCTTCCTCCATAAGCCCTTCCAGACCACCACCAACACCAGGTGAACCAAGCATCCCCAGAATATAAATCCCAGAATATAAATCACCAGCAATTACTTATTTAACATTTGTGTTGCCCACTGGCTAGTAAACTCTGCCACGTTTTCCATTCTATCACCAGTCTAGCTCAACCACAAAGCCGGTGCTCAGAAGCTAGCTCCCAATGTACTGGCTGGAACCCAAACATCTGGCCTGAACCTCCATTTTTTGCCTTTTGACACCTAGATGAATCAAAACTTTTCATACTCCCCCTTCTGGTAAAGAAGGCAATGTTTCCATAGAAGAGGGACAGACATACATTAGCACCAAGCAGACCAAGAACCCAGGGTGAAAAGCCTTCTTACCCCAGCTTTGTCCCAGCAGGTCCTAGGCAGGTGTCTGCAGCAGGGCGAGGGCTGCCGCTCTCGGTGCTTCCTCAGACCAACAGCCCCCAAACATGCCCCCCCCCCGCCGCCCCTGGCCAGTGGTGTTTGGTCAGGGCTTGTGAGTGGCAGGCCGGGACCAGCCTGGCTTGGGGGTTCGTCAGGTGGCTTCCCTGCGGCCACCAGCCCCTCCCAGGACTCCTCCTCCCCAGGTGCTCCGGAGCCCAGAGTGAGCTCTGTTGTATCAACACCTGCCCGTGGGCGAGGACAAACCTGCCTCACCGGCCAGCCCTGCTCAAACCCCCACCCTCCCCCAGCCACCTGTGCCCAGGGCCACCACCTCGGGGCCCCACCGGGAAGCGGTGACTTTCTTCTCTAAGGAAAAGAACTCACCCCGCAGCCAGCAGAAGTTTTGGGAGAGGTTCCTAGAGGCCTTCGAAGGGCCCTAGAGACGACGTTCCAGCGTGTCTACGAAGCACACCAACCACTCCTTGTCACTGTAAAAATGAAGTCGTTCTGGAAATGAAAAGAATAGCACGCCCCCCCCCCCCATCCTCACAACGTCTTTGAAAACACTTTACTTTTAAAAGAGAATCCACCGATGAAAAGACACGCTTCTGGCCTGACCCAGGTAACCAGAGTCAGGGCCACATGTAGGAATCACCCTTCACTCCTATTCCTGTCTTCCCCGTTTATTGGGGCAGGCGGGGGGCTATTTTTTTGTTTGTTTGTCTTTTACTTTTTATTGTGGAAAAACTGAGGCATCTGCGAGAGTATAGAGAACTCAAGAAGGAAGCCCCACGGACAGCATCGCCTGTTGAATTCTGTATCATAAGGGCCCTCACCCGCTTCTCCTACCCAGCCCAGACTGTTTTGAAGCGAATCCCACACATATCATGTCTTTTAAAGTATTTTAGTATGTATCTCTAGAAGGTACATAATCATATTTACGATATGTGATTCCACGGTCACCCCTAGTATTTGACCAATAATTCCTTAAAATCCAATATCCCGTCAATGTTTGCATTTCCCAGGCTGTCTGAGATCTGTCTTTTCAACAACGCCCTCGGGGGATTCTTCGGCATCATCAAGTCAGAACTACTGCCTTTGAGGATGTGGTGCAGAATGGACCTTTAGCCTGGGAGGCCGCAGGGTGACGAGTGTGGGGTGATCAGCCGAGCAGGGGCTGTTTGAACCTGGGGGCGTGAACGTCAGGGCCTCTGCCGGAGCAGGTGGCCTGTGACGGGGCCTGTAGGGAAGGCAATGCTGGGTCTCTTGGCCGCAGCCACGCATCCCAACAGGGCAGAATCCCTGGCGGGCAGACTCCCCAGGGCCAAGTTCGGAAGGCTGAACTCAGGAGCAACAAGGCAGAGCTGAAGGGTTAAAACGGAAAACTACAAGGAGAATGACCAACGCTCGTTCTGCCTCTCTCATCAGGGGAAGTTGAGGCAAGGGGCAGCCCCCTACACCCCCACCCGATGCCTCCCTCCTCCTGCCCCTTCCCCTGCCTACCTCTCATTCTGCTCTTCTGTCCAGCTGGGGGTCGCTGTGTCTCCCTGTCCGTGGATGGGGCAGCTGTCCTCAAACGTCCCGGGGCCCAGGACTCACTGAAAGACACAGAGAGAAAAAGCACATCTTGAGGGTTAAGAGCCGAGTTTAGAACCAAACTGCCTGAGCCGGGATCCCAGCTCTCATTAACCCTGTGCGACCCCGGGGAAGCAATTTAACCCCAGGCTCCCAGTGCCCTTCTCTGCAAAGTATAACGGAATATTAGGTAATTATTGTGAATTAGAAGTATAGGAGGGAAGACAAACCATAAAAGACTCAATCTCAAAAAACAGACTGAGGGTTGCTGGGGGGAGGGGGGTCGGGAGAGGGTGGTGGGGAAATGGACATTGGGGAGGGTATGTGCTATGATGAGTGCTGTGAAATGTGTAAACCTGGCGATTCACAGACCTGTACCCCTGGGGATAAAAATACATTATATGTTTATTAAAATAAAAAAAAAAAGAAGTATAGGAGGGAGACTGTATTTCAAGGCTTGCTTTTTTTTCCTCCTAAAAGCCCTAAGTGGATGGTGTAGATGTGCAGCACGCTCATAGGACCCCTGCCAGACAATAAATTAATGCAATCTGTCAAAAAGGCAATTTGCATATCCTTGGACCCAGTGATCCCAGTTTAGGAACTTCATCCTATGAAAAAACTTTTAAGGTGGCATAATGTCTTTTGCAGCATCCTGTGTCATAAGTGTGTAACCATAAATGACCTGAATTCTTTCATCCATCCAGTAAATATTTATTGAGACTGTACTATGTGCTGCTCTGTTCCGGGCTCTGGGGATAGGGCAGTAAGAAACAAGGTCCTCATGAAGCTTGTGTCCAGAAGGAAAGAGACAAACAGTAAACAAGTAAGAAATTAGCAAGATTATGAAAAGAGCCAATTATAGAAGGCTAGGCTTCAGAGAAAGGAGGAGAGGCTACTTTAGATTAGCAAACTCAGCCATGGAGCTGAGGTTTAGAGGATTAAAACGAGCCGGGCTTGCACAAAAGGAGTTGGGGGAAGGGAGCCAGGCAGCAAGGAACAGCCAGCCGCGCAAGCGCTCATCCCCATAGCTAATGTATCTCTTGAGTGCTCCCCGCCGCCACTGGGCATTGTCCCTATGCCAGCAGAGCACATTTCATTACTTTACATGTGTCAATCACTTCG
Organism: Martes martes; assembly: GCF_963455335.1. Classification (NCBI taxonomy): domain Eukaryota; kingdom Metazoa; phylum Chordata; class Mammalia; order Carnivora; family Mustelidae; genus Martes; species Martes martes. The sequence continues at coordinate 93,203,671 of NC_137899.1, forward strand.
TCTTTTCAATAACCCTATGAGGTTGACGGCGTTCTTAGTCTCAAGTCACATACGAGGAAATAGAGGCACAAAAACGCTAAGTAAGTGGCTGGAGGTCACACAGCCACTCAGGACAGGCAAAGTCCCTGTTTACACCTATGCAAGGTGTTGTCTCGCAACGTGTTCAAGCAACGGAAAGGAAGCCAGTGTGGCTGGGGCAAGTGTGTCGGAGCCGAAGCAGGGGCCAAGCCAGGGGTTGTTCTGAGGGGCCGATAAGAAATTTGGATTTTATTCTAATCACACTCGGAAGCACTTGGAAATTTTGAAGCAGGGGAACGACATTCCTTACTTGATTTGCTTTTTTTTTTTTTTAAGAGTTTATTCATTTATTTGACAGACAGAGATCACAAGTAGGCAGAGAGGCAGGCAGAGAGAGAGGGGGAAGCAGGCCCTCCACCGAGCAGGGAGCCCAAAGCAGGGCTCAATCCCAGGACCCTGAGATCATGACCTGAGCTGAAGGCAGAGGCCGAACCCACTGAGCCACCCAGGCACCCCTTGATTCGCTTTTTAAAGATTTTATTTATTTATTTGTCAGAGAGAGTGAGCACAGGCAGACAGAGAGGCAGGCAGAGGCAGAGGGAGAAGCAGGCTCCCCGCCGAGCAAGGAGCCCGATGTGGGACTCGATCCCAGGACGCCGGGATCATGACCCGAGCCGAAGGCAGCCGCTCAACCAACTGAGCCACCCAGGCGTCCCTGATTCGCTTTTTAAAAAAAATTTCTTTGACTTTTGCTTCTGGAAAGATGGAGTAGAAATACTTTTTCTTCCCAATAAGTAAAACAGAAAATTCTGAACATTATATACATAATAAATATTAGAAGGCTCTGATAAGTAGAGAGAAGACCTTTTAGGAAACTCAGGGTCTGAGAAACGACAGAGGTGAGTTCTCTGGGGTTTCTTTTGCCTATTACATTCTAGGCTTGCAGCAAGATATGCAGATCGAAAAAAAATCCCAAATAAAGCCTGTTCTCTCTAGCCAAGGGATCAGGAAAGGGGCAGCCTAGCAAGAAAGAAGACTTCCAGATAATAATCACTCTAATTCAGCCGAACACCACAGAAAAAACTGTGGTCCCATGCCCATTCATGCCGGCAAAGCCCAAGTAGAAAGATAGACTTCTACCCTCACCCAGATGTACCAAAGTGACACCCCTAGTATTATGTCAGAGAAGGCCAAGTGCAGAGCCTGAACTCCCAGTCCCACCCTGTGATAATAAGGCACGCCTTGTTAGCCTCGTCAGGTGGTATCAGAAGAGAGCTAATGAGAACTTCCCCGACTGTCCATCTGTAATGGGACCACCCCCTCACTGGGGTGTGGAGGTCTTGTGAAGAGCAGTAACCAGGCACTCCTCTCCTCCCAGAGAGGGTCATATCAGCAGAGGCCTAATGAATAGAAGAATAAAGTAGGAGAAACTACTCGAGCTGATTTCAAGACTTATGGTACAGCTACAACAGTCAAGAGCGTGGTCCTGATGGAAACATAGATGCACAGGTGAATGCAAGAAAATAGAGAACCCAGAAATAAACCCATAACACACATCAGGTCAACTGATTTTTTTTTTACAAAGGTGGAACGCGTTTCAGTAGAGGAAGGATCACCTTCTCAGCAAATGGTGCTAGACCAACTGGACATCCATGGGATAAAAACAGAACCAAGACCTAAACCTCATACCCTCTGCAAAAATTAACTCAAAATGGATCATAAATTTAAAACGTGAAACTAGGGGCACTTGGATGGCTCCGTCAGTGAAGCATCCCACTCTTGATTTTGGCTCAGCTCATGATCTCAGGGTTGGGAGATCGAGCCCCAAGTCAGGCTTCTCGTCCAATGGATAGTCTGGTTGAGATTCTCTCTCATGCTCTGCCCCTCCCCTCCTCCGTGTGTGAAAGCCCATGCGCTCTAACTCAAGGAAGGAAGGAAGGGAGGGAGGAAGAAAGAGGGGAAGGAAAGAAAAGAAAATGTAAAACTATAAAACTGAGAAGAAACATAGTAGTGCATTTTCAGAACCAAGGGCTTAGTAGAAAAATTCTTAGATAAGACATATAAAATGCAATCCATAAAACAAACCAAAAAATGTTACAAAAATTTTCTATGCAAAAGATCCTGTAAAAAGGATAAAAAGAGGGGAGGCTGGGTGGTGCGTTGGTTAAGCACAGACTCTTGGTTTTGGATTAGGTCATGATCTCAGGGTCATGGGATTGAGCCCCAGGAAAGGCTCTGCAGTCACCACAGGGTCTGCTTAAGACCCCCTCTCCCTCTGTCCCTCCCCCTGCCCTCTCCCCACTCACATGCTTTCTCTCTCTCAAATAAATCAATCTTTTTTTTAAAAAAAGGACTAAAAGACTGGGAGAAAATATACGTAAGGCACGTATCTGATAAAGGACTCAACTAGAATTATCAAGTTTTCAAACTTCAATGGTAAAAAATCCAATTAGAAAATGGGCCAAAGCCATAAAGAGACATCTCACCTAAAAGGACGTACAGATGGTAACTAAGAGATGTTCAACATGACTAGGCATTAGGGAAATACAAATTAAAACCATGATGCGATACCAGTATATACCTATTAGGACAGCTCAAATAATAAATTATGACAATTCCAAACACTGGCAAAAATGTGGAGAAACTAGATCTGTCACGCGTTGCCAGTGGAAATGTGAAATGCTATACTCTGGAAAACAGTCTGGCAGTTTTCTAAAAGGCTAAACAGGCATTTTCCTTAGGACCCAGCTGTCACACTCATGTCATTTATCCCAGAGAAATGGAAACTTACATTCATCAAAACAAAAACCTATATATCAATCACAGCAGCTTTTTTTGTAATAGCCCAAAACTGGAAACAACCCAAATTTCCTACTTAGGGCATATCCATGTGTTAGAATATTACTCAGCATGAAAAGCGATAAGTTATCAATAAACACAGCTTGGGTAGGTCCCAAGGTGATTATGCTAAGTGACAAAAACCAATCTAAAAAGTCACGTGGTATATGATTCCAATCATATAACATTCTCTAAATGACGAAAATGATAGGGATGGAGAACAAACTAGCCGTTGTCAGGGATTAGGACTGCTGGGAGTGGTGGGGGGATGGTGTGTGTGCACAGGTCTCTGAAGGGATAACGAGGGAAAACTTCACAATGACAGGAGAGTTCTCTGTCTTGATTATGGGGCTGGTTGTGTGAATTCACACATGTGATAAAAGTGACATAGAACCATATACAAGCTTTATGTCATTGTCAATTTCCCCATGTAACCAATGGGGGAAGACTGTGTGAGGGGTATAAGATCTCCCTGTTCTGTTTATAACTTTCTGTGAAATCTATAATTATTTCAAAATAAAAAAAAATTTTAAGATTTTGGTAAGAGCAAGGAAGACTTGTCCTTAGCTGTCATTATACCGTGGAGAGAGGACAGAGATCAATCTCTGGAGATGTGTGTTCTAAATCAAATTAGCCCAAGAGATTTGAGCAGCCCCAGGGTGGGGGCGGGGACAGCTCCCCATCATGAGACTCAGTTTCTTTACTGCCAAATGAAGACACCAGCCAGATTGGTGGTTTTCAGACTGGTGCACAGAACCCTGGAGATTTTGCAGAACCCTTTTCAGGGGCCACTTTGCAGAAGAAGGAAAGGATAAGGGGGTTAAATGTGTGTGGTAGAATACAGAGTAGCTATTAAAACAGCATGAAAAGCGTTCTACTGACAAGGAAATGCGTTTTTGGAACACTGTTGATAAAATATTTTATGAAACAGTGTATATATAGTATCATTGAATTTTTTTCAACAGAATAATCCGCACAGAAAGATGTGGAAGGAAATACCCTGAAATCATAACAATGAGTTGGGTTTGGATCTAGATTTATGTACTTAGTCCTTTTGTTTATTCTCTGATATTTCTGTAACAAACACATAATGCTCTTGATACAGATCTTAAACCTTGGGGACAGATGGCTTGCAGATTTCAGAATGTTCTCTATTTAGAAAGTTAAGCCAGATACAGACGATATATTATATCCCTGTGGGTCTTGGGGGCAGCACCCTGTAGTCAAAGCATGTTAATCCGTCTGTACTTAAATATTTACATTCTTACTATGAAGAATCAATAGAAATCATACCTGCCTCGTGTTAAATCAGATCAGATTGTGCTGCCAAGTCCATAAAAACTGTTTTTTGTTTTTAGAGCTTTATGGATTTCTGCATTGCAAATAATAGTTGTTGTCCATAAAGAGAGAAACAATACAAAAAATTCCTTGGGGGAAAACTTGTCAGTCCTTAGTGATACAATGTTACAAAATGAAATGGCAACTTGAGCGGGCTTCATATTCACAGCTGGGTAAGTTGTAAAATAGATATGGAAACTGATCAGAGAAGAGATAGAGATAACAGTTGTGCAAGAGCAAAGATAGAAATAGGGCGCATTTCATTTCCATGGAGTATTACTGGTGCTTCGCCAAGCCAAAGGCTAAGCATCTACAGAAACTTCCAGAAGCGTGTCTTGATGTAGCCACTTACTCATTCCGCGGTTATTTTGGAATATGTCAGGCTCTGTTTCAGGCACCACGGTTATTTGGGGAGCACCTACAATGGGTCGGGCTCTGTTTTAGGCTCTGCAGAACAGCTGGAAACACAACCAAGTCACTGCTTTCGTGGAGCTTGCGTTTTAGTGGAGGAAGGAGAGACCATAACTAAAGCAGTGGACAAGTCAATAGATACTGTCTAAGACAGAGAAATCAAGAATAGCAATAGTAGCTTATTATCTGGAGATTTTGAAAGTAACCACAGGAAGAAAAAACTAGACAAAAGTAATCCTAAGGGAACAAAATTGCACATGGAAGGGAGCAGGAGACTTTATCATTATTTTGATAAACTCTTTGCACCACTTGATTTTTTTTAATTGGCATCCGTTGACTATTCTATTTATTTTTTAAAGGATTTTATTTATTTATTTGACAGAGAGAGAGAGAGGCAGGCAGAGAGAGAGGGGGAAGCAAGCTCCCTGCTGAGCAGAGAGACCGATGCAGGGCTCGATCCCAGGACCCTGGAATCATGATCTGAGCTGAAGGCAGAGGCTTAACCCACTGAGCCACTCAGGCATCCCATTTTTTTTTTTAAGATTTTATTGATTTATTTGATAGAGAGAGAGAGCGAGAGAGGGAGCACAAGCAGGGGGAGTAAGAGAGGGAGAAGCAGGCTTCCTAATGATCAAGGAGCCCAATGAAGGGCTTGATCCTAGGACCCCGGGATCATGAACTGAGCCAAAGGCAGCTGCCTAACAACGGAGCCACCCAGGCGCTCCCCCATTGACTACTTTAAAGAAAATCAAACATTTAACTAAAACTAAATTTTCATTGACAATAAGAGAAAATTATCTCAAAAGTACTGAGTAACTATGATGTGCGAGACAAGGTACAATGTGGACCAAACAGTTCCTGTTCTGGTGAAGTCTAGCAGGACAGTCAAACATAATAATCCTAATTTCGATGGCTAATATCCAGATGAGGTTTTCTATGGCCTGATGTAAGAAAAAGCCTGAAGAAATAGGTATAATTTAAATCCTCATTGTTGTGATTTATCTGGTTTACAGATTAGGAATCTGAGACGGGTGACAAGTTCAAGGTCGCTCAGCTAGCAAGTGGTAAAGCGGGAACTTGAACCCCGGTAGCACGGCTCCAAGAGCTGAGACACTCTGGTCTCAGTAATCAGATTATTAAATAACCACAGGGACAAATGTGTAATAACTGCGATGGGTACACAGAAGAAGAGAGCACAGCTCTCTGGGCTGCACAACCTGACTTTTTCCTTGGGGGAAAAAGTCCGGATATATAGGGCAAAGAGAAGGAATGCCAGGGAGTGGGATTGCACTGGTGCAACAAGCCCAAGGAGGACAGCCACAAGCCGTGGACCCTATTAAGGACTGTGGCTTATCACAAGAGCGGCCAGTGCCCTTGATGGGTCCACAGCCAGGGGCGGGGGTGGTAAATGCAGAGCGGGTGGGGAGGGAGGCAAGAGCCCCAGCAGGCAGAGCCGTGGTCCAGGCGAACCATAAGATATTGTTTTATTTTTAATATCCTGGGGGACAAAATGGAAAGCACCCAGAAAGCACATCCCTGGCGTATGAAGTCAGGAGAGCGCTGGTGTGAGTTGTCAGAGAAATGAGCTGCTCTTTTCATAAAACACCATCTTTCCTTGGAGGAACAGCTGACAAGTGATGCTTATTCAGACAGAGGCATTTGGCGGGCGCATTCTCAGAGCCGATCCAAACGATTCTGTCATTTCAAAGGAAAACAACCGACATTGTTTGTTGCCAATGATGAAATTCTAACTTTCAAGCCACAATTAAAATTTTGGAAAACTTTTATGCGCCAACAGGAACTTGACAGCTTCTCAATGCTGAGAACTTTTCTGATGCGGATATTTCTGTGGGGGATATTTATAAATGTGATTTTTTTTTGAAGTGGTTGTATGATGAAAATTGACAGCATTTGGGAGATCTGCAAAACTCAGAGAACCGATATTTCCCAAATGCCCAATTCATGATGTTATACAGCCACACTTGGGTAAATGATCCATGGAAATTACACGATTAGCCAAGGGATTATAATGAAAAGGTCAATGGTTTGGTTTCTGATTCCATATGGCACCTATGCTTTTAAAAATGACTACTTGTTAAATTTCGGGAGAGTATCAACGAAAGATATACACAACTCCCTGAAAAGACTAGTAACATTTTTCCATTTTTTATTTATTTTTACTTTTTTAAAAGATTTTATTTATTTGTCAGAGAGAGAGAGAGCACAAGCAGGGGGAGCAGCAGACACGGGGAGAAGCAGACTCCCTGCTGGGCGAGGAGCCCCATGTGGGATTCCATCCCACCACCCTGGGATCCTGACCTGAGGCAGACACTTAACAAACTGAACCACCCAGGCATCCCCATTTTTCCCTTTTTTCAAACTACATATTTATGTGAGGCGAGATTTTCATCACATATTTCAACAAAAAACATATAGCAACGAGTCCGAAAGTAAAAATAGATATGCAAAAGGCATCCAGCTGTCTTCTATTAAGTCAGCCATTAAGGAAACTTGCAAAATAAAGCAATCCCTGCTATTCTTTTCACTAAATTGTTTTGGAACATACAGTATTTTCATAAAAATAGGTATGGATCCTAACATAGAACAGGTTATTTCCAAATGAGGTCACGTTCTGAGGTCCTGAGGTTAGAACGTCACCCTATGGAAACAGGGAGTGGGTGAGAGGGACACAGTTCAGTCCACAATAAGGGGGAGGCAATGAAGTCAGGCACCGGAGTGGGAGAAGCCAGAGGTCCCAAGGCAGGACAGAGGAGATGGACCAGAAACAGAGACAGAGGAGGACAGTCAGAAGAGAAGTCAAGAGAAGAAAGTGTCTCGAGAATCATGGAGTGTTCACTGTCCTCTGGAGGTTAAGGGTGACCTTGATGGACCTCCTGCAGGGGCAGAATTTAAAGAAGCAACTAGGGGATTGGGAAGTCAGTGGCTGGTGACGAATGCCGGATACTCTCAAACTCTCTCAAGATCTCGGGCTGTGAAAGGGAAGGAGGGAGCAGGACAGTAACTCAGGAGAAAACTGGCATCATGGGAAGACTTCACTTATTTTCTCAAGGAGGAGACAGTTGATACTCGAAGATAATTCTGTTAGCTCCAGCGGCCCAGCACATCTGGAAACTGGCATCTTCCACCCCTCCTTACCCGTTAGGTGCCTGTGAGACAATCACTTTGAATCATACAAAGATGGCTTTTACATTTCCCTGCAAGTCAGTCATTTTCCTGTTGGTCATTGAGCCTCGTTTTTATGAGTCTTTAAAATTCTCAAACCAGTACTTTAAAGGAAATTGACACCTTTGGCATTGGGTCTTGAGAAAAACAAACTTCTTAGAACAGACTCAGTTCCCTCTATTATCAAATGTTTTTGACACTTACGGCTTTAGTGCCAATGGTCCCATTCTTTAGACAAGGCTGGGGCACAGTGCTCTTTGGGGCCTCTTTATACTTGTCTATGCAGGTCTCTGGCGAGGCACTTCTGTGCCCCGAGGACTTTCTATAAAATGGCTCTTGAGGAGCCAAAGAGGTGAACGGTCCACTTACACCCTTCCAAATGGACATTCTTTTGAACAAAGGGCCTCCTTTGTTCCCACGTCCCAATACAGGGGATTACAAAGGTACTGTGCTCGACCACAGGTTCAGAGGTACAAGATCACCTTACAGGAGATCATCATAATTTAAAAAACCAAAAAGGATAAGTGGAGAGCAAGCTAAAACACTCCCAAGGAGTTTAATCCAAAAATAACAATCTAGCTGCAAAAGTAACAACCCGTTTTTCCAAAAACAGTGTCTAATTTTTCTGAGCTGAATTCCGGCCAGATCACCTTCATTCATGTAATGGATTGTATCAACCACCCGCCTGGCACACTTGACCGTCTGCCAGACGCTGACCCCCCACCATCCACAATCCTTCCCGATGTGCATTCATAGAGGGAAAGTGCTAGAGACAGAGGGGATGATTTGAGGTTGCTAAAAAGAGAGGGAGTGACATTCAACATACACACACACATGCAGAAAGATGCTATTTGTTGGCAGTAATGTCCAAGAGCTCATGTCACTGCACCACACTGAGGTCAGTGTGACGTGTGCTCAAACCAGAATCTTCTCCTCCGCGTACTTCCCCATCCCCTCCTGGCTGTGGACCCTCCCCGGCGAGCATCACGGGGTACAGTGGTGCCCTGCAATGTCAGTTTGGCCCTCAGAGTCGTTCTACAACTCAACTCTACAACCCAAGATTATTCCCTAAAAAAGAAAGAGCCCCCTGACAGCCGCATTCTCCTCCCCTGCTCCATTTCTTCTTACCTCCCTCCCCTCAGCAGGCGGCCGCCTCACTCCTCGGGAGAAAACCCTCCATCATGGAACCCTCCAGCTTCCTTGTCCTCCACCTCCCCGTATCTTGGCCTCGTCTCTCTGCGTCTCCTTTCTCCAGAGCAGAGCTACTTTACACTCCGCTCCTTTCTGTCTTCACTTGCCAAGTCACAGACCGACTGGCAGTGAGATGTAGGAAAACAACATTTCCTCACGAAGAGAACAGAATGCCTCAAAGTTTGTCACCGATGCATTCTACCGTTCAGACCTCCCCATTTTGCACTCGGGAGCACCTCCCCACTTAGTTGCCTTTTCCGTAATAATATTTACCCCAAACTCCCTTGGGGAGGTTCTTTTCCACGTGATGGCCACCTCCACTTGCTTCTCCATTAACTATACTCTGTTGAACACAGAGTCACAGAATTGTACCTCTGGAGGAAAATGTAGAGATCATCGAGTCCAATCCCCTTGCCGTAGGGATGAGGAAATAACCCAGGGGGTGACAGGATTTGCCTAAGGTCCACCAGCGAATTAGTGGCTGGAAGCAGAATAAGGGCTCTAGACTCTCAGAGTCTTCACAGCATCACTGCTGGTTTCCTGTTTGTCTCTCACAGGACAAAACATCCCTTTGCATTAGGCAATACGGGTAGCAAAACCCCTAGTAGGGCTAACCTAGCCCATCTGGAGGGTCCTGGGGACCCCAGACAAAAATTTTCTCACAAAGGATTGAGGGCAACATTTCCCTGGATTTTCCCCCATGTGTCTCTCTCCCAGAGAGCCCCCACCACCTCTCTTGGGTACCATCATCACCAAGGTTACGTGACCTCCCCCAAGGTCATACAGAGGCGGACAATACAAACATGGAATCCGGGACTCCTGACTCACAGCTGGTTGTCCTGGCCATGGGCAGCCCAGACAAGTGACAGAGAGTGAAGGAAAGTTCCAGAAGCAGCCAGAAGCACACAGCCAGAGGGAAGAAGCTGGAGGCTGGGAAGAAAGGCCAAAAGTGTCTGACTCAGCTCTCTGATCCTTTTTAGTTTCATGTGGACAAACTGGAAAAGAAAAATGGGCTGAGTGTTTATCGCAAACATACAGATTATTTTCCAAAAACCTTAGCTTAAAATTACTCTTTGAGAACATACATCTCTGTTTACTAAACAAAAATGAAGCTGACCACAAGCACTGTTGGGCCAACAGAAATATTTCATACAAACGGTAAGGCTGGGAATGAAGAAGCCAGCGATTGCCAATCGTAGAGTTTTAGAGCTGGACAGGCCCTCCCCTCCCACTGTATTAACTTCACCTTAAAATGCCCTTACCTGTTTGATGCTAGTAATTCACTAACTTTTCCAACAGGTAGAGCTATCCCACAGTGGAACTGGCTGCCTTAAAAATTAGAAAGAAACAGGAGCACCTGGGTGGGCAGTCGGTGAAGTGTCCGACTCTTGGTTTCAGCTCAGGTCATGATCTCAGGGTCATGAGATCGAGGCCCACATCAGGCTCAGCACAGAGCCTGCTTCAGATTCTCTCTCCCTCTCTCTCTGACCCTCCTGCTCATGCTCTCACTCTCTCTCTCTCTCCCTCCAAAATAAATAAATAAATAAATAAATCTTTCAAAAAAAATTAGTAAGAAACCTGCTATGTGAGTCATTCTAGCAGAAGTCCAAGTAACAACCTCGAGAGGCAGGAGAGGTCAAATACAGCCTTACCAATCTCTCTAACATACTACTTTCTTTGTAGGTGAACATTCTTACTAGGTTAAGGATTGGGCCTAATGGCCTCGAGGTCCCTTTCCAACATTGAGATTCTATTTTTTTTCTCTGTCTTATTTCTAGTCTTCTTTATGTCCTGAACATTCTGGAGTGTGACCTTCTGTTGTATACCTTGGGCACCCCAAAAACAGAGGCTGTCTGTCAATAAGCAATTCTCCACACCACGTGCAACTTGACATTTAATTAGTTTTTTTGGCAGGGGGGTGTTGAGGGGAGCACCTGAGTGGCTCAGTCAGTTAAACATCTGACTCTTGATTTTGGCTCAGGCCATGATCTCAGGGTTGTGAGATCAAGCCCCACACTGGGCTCTGTGCTGGGCATAGAGCCTGGTTAAGAATCTCTCTCTCTCCCTCTCTCTCTCTCTCTCTGTGTATCCTTCTCCTTCTGCCCCTCCCTGCCTTTTTCTCTTTCTCTAAAACAAATAAATAAATAAATAGCACCTAAAAAAAATTTTTTGATGGAAAAGAAAATTCCCTGACATTGAAAATTTTCCCAGGTCACCCGGTAAGTACTGTTAAATGTAGTCTATCTACTCTATTGTAACTATATTGCTTTCTTGTGAAATACTCGAGATTCATTTATTTATTTTAGAGAGAGAGAGCACAAGCAGGAGAAGCTGAGGGAGAGGGAGAGAACCTGAAGCAGACTCCGCACTGAGCACAGAACCTGACAAGAGGCTTGATCTCCCCACCCTGAGATCACGACCTGACCCGAAACCAAAACTCAGATGCTTGACTGGCTGTGCCACCAAGGTTCCCCTGAAATATTCTTTTTTAAAAATGTATTAATTTTTTTAAAAATTGAAAAGAAAACAAACAAACAGGGGGCGCCTGGGTGGCTCAGTGTGTTAAGCATCTACCTTCAGCTCAGGTCACGATCCCAGGGTCCTAGGATCGAGCCTCGTGTCAGGCTCCCTGCTCAATGGGGAGCCTGCTTCTCCCTCTGCCTCTGCCTGTTGCTCCCCTTGTTTGTGCTCTTTCTCTGTCAAATAAATAAATAAAATCTTTTTTAAAAAGACTTTAAGATGTATTAATTAGATTTTATTTCCTGATTATAAGAGTAATACATATTCAAAAAAAGAGTAATATGCACTCATTGCAGAAAATCTGAAAGACCTATAAAAGTGTAAAGAAGAAAATAAAATTTGTTGCAAAGTGTTAATTCTAGATATGGCCACTGCCAACATCTTGATAGGATGCTTCCCAAGCTTCTTCTTTGCATATGCATGTGTATTACAAAACTGGGGTTCTACTAAATATACAGTTTCACATCCTGTTTTTTCGGCTTTGTATTGTACAGCAAGTGTTTTTCCAAGTAATTAAATATCAGTGTAAAACAGTGTTTTAAAAGCTATCTTTTATCCCATTATAAGCTGCTTCTAAGCTCTCATTTTCACAAATATTGTAATGTTGAGGTGGAGAATCTTGCATATGCATTTCTGTGCTCATCTCTAATTTCCTTGGGGAAAAATTTTCCAAAGAGTTGCACATAGAAGGAAAGGTGACCAAAATAAATTAACCCTTACAAAGTCAACAACTCAGCTATAAATATCTCAGTATTGGAGACTAGACACATTGTGGCAGATAGTTGTTGGCCCCCAACTGAAGCAACCAAACCAAAAAAAAATATATATATATATATATGACTCATCCTAAGTCTCAAGTTATTTCAAACAACTGTGTGTAATTGCAATTCTGCACACAATAAAAATAACCAGGTACACAAGGAAACACAGCGATATGAATGAAAACCAACCAGGAGAAATAATGGACCATAAAAACAGATCAATGGGGGTGAACAAATATCGATGTTATCAAGCAGGTTTTTTAACTGTGTTCACTCTGGTCATGAAGATGGAAAATGAGACCATATAACAAAAAGCTATTTAATAGTCTACAAAGTGGAAATTCTAGAACTAAAACTAAAATGACTGAAATTAAGAATCCTATGGATAATTATAAAAGTTGATTAGACACAGATGATAAGAGATTTAATAAAAGATAGGGCAGAAGAAAATATTCAGCATAAAGCCCATGAAAACCAAAGGATGGCGAATAGAGAAGAGGGTTAGAGAATTAGAGTCTACAGTGGAAAAGTCTAACCTGTGTGTAACTGGAGGACCAGACTGAGAGAGAAGTATTTGATGGCTGACAACGGCTCAATACTGATGAAAGACATCAAACTCCATATCCGATTGCCTACAAACCCCAAGCAAAACAGATAAAAAGAAACCCATACTTAAACACATTGTAATAATTCTGAAAACCAAAGGCCAAGCAAAAATGTTTCAAACAACCAAACTAAAGAGAGGTAAATTACTTACAAGGGAGCACAGTTAACAGACAGTTCTCAAAAGAAACGGTGGAAGTCAAAAGAAATAGAATGATATCTTTTTTTTTTTTAATATTTTATTTATTTATCTGACAGACAGAGAGATCACAAGTAGGCAGAGAGGCAGGCAGAGAGAGAGAGAGAGAGAGAGGGAAGGTAGGTTCCCTGCTAAGCAGAGAGCCCAATGCGGGGCTCGATCCCAGGACCCTGGGATCATGACCTGAGCTGAAGGCAGAGGCTTTAACCCACTGACCTACCCGGGTGCCCCTAGAATGATATCTTTAAAGCACTGATAGAAAAAAAGCTAAAATTTTGCACTCAATGACAATAACTTTCAAGAATAAAGGAAGAAGAGAAACATATCCTAACAAACAACTACTGAGAGCATTAATCACTCCGCAGTGGGAATACCTGAAGATTCTCTTTAAGGAGAAGAATCATAGCTGGAAGACAAGACTTGCAGAAAGGAATCTAGAACAATCAAGTGGCAAATACATGGATAAATTTAAGTAAACATTCACTGTATAGAATAGTAATGATGAGTTACCAGGATAAGAAATATATATGTGTATAGTTAAAATACATAATTGTAATGATACAAAAATCAGGAGTAGACAAGTAGTATTAAAGTTCTAAGTTCTTAATATTGTTTGGGAAGAAGGTAAAAGTGTCAATATTAGACTTTGAAAAGACAAGAATGCCTGCAGTAATCTCTAAAAATAAATAAATAAATAAATAAAATAAAATAAAATAAACGCAATCCAAATGTGGTGAAAAAAAAGGAAAAGGGGATGTCAAACAGATGGGAAAACCAGACAGCACTCAGTCAGAAGGCAATTCAAACCTAAACCAATCGCTATCAACACATCCCAGGTTCATAGGTTAAATGGCCAAATTAAAGACAAAGATTCTAAGGCCAGGTTTTTTTGTTTGGTTTGGTTTTTTATTGCTTCCATAGCTTGGCTATTGTAAATAATCTAAGGCCAGGTTGTTGTTTTTTTTTTTAAATCCTACACTACGGTTTTGTGAGGTATACATCCAAAACAGTAAGAATTTAGAAAAGCTGAAAGAAATGATGGGAAAAGGCCCAGCACTCGAAACAAAGTAAAAGGGCGGTTTAGCTGTAGTAACATCAAAGTGAACTTGATGGCACAAAGTACCACTAGAGATAGAGAGGGATACTACAAAGTGATTTTTTTTTAAGAAGGTTCAATTCACCAGGGTGTCAATTAGGCATGAGGCCTAATGACAAGCCTCAACTATTTAATGCTAAAATAGACAAAACTACAAAGAAAAGAGAGAAATCCACAGTCATCTGTCTCAGTATTTGACAGGATAAGCAGACCAGATTTTTAAAAACAGGAAGGATACGGAAGATGTAAGCCACACAATTAGCACTAATGGACTTATACGGAACACTGAACCCTACAATTGCGTGACACATTCTTTTCAAGCACTGCCAAATGTTTTCCCCAAATGGCCATACGATGCGTCTTAATGAATAACAAAACATAGAAATCCTCAAAGTATGTTCACAGATTGCAGTGCAACCTAAGAAGATGGGAGGGAATGAGATCCAGGGCCCACATGGAAGATGGCCTTTGCCAAGAAGAAATCTCCTCCATTTGTTAACCTCACTTCTGTCTGGTACCACCCCCCACCCATTGTGCAATAGTTGAATGAATTATCCCGGGAACGGTTCAAAAATGCTCCCAAATGGTGGGCTCAAGACCTTGTTCACTTTGTTACTTTGATCATCCCTATGGAGTGATCTTGGGATTGAACTCCATTTTTCTTTCTCACGCTCTCCAAATTATAGACCCATAACTGAGCAGCAGTGGGCGTGGTTAATTTCCCCCACAAACCAGATCCTGCTCAGGTGAAGCTACATGTCTCAGTCCATGTGCAAACGTAGACTGCCATTATCTTGTGAAAACAGAGCGTGACAAAGCCCGCTGCTGAAAGAGCCATGGGCCCACCTCTGGTCAGAAGTTAGGGCATATGGGGCACCTGGGTGGCTCAGTGGGTTAAAGCCTCTGCCTTCGGCTCAGGTCATGATCTCAGGGTCCTGGGATCGAGCCCCGCATCGGGCTAGCTGCTCCGCAGGGAGCCTGCTTCCTCCTCTCTCTCTGCCTGCCTCTCTGCCTAGTTGTGATTTCTCTCTGTCAAATAAATAAAATGGGGAAAAAAAAAAAAGAAGTTAGGGCATAGCAGGCATAATTGTGGTTAGGGCCATGCTTCTCTTCAGGATGGGTTCATTGGAAATGAAAGCCCCAAGTTCAAAGCCAGTGGTCTCTTCCCAGGGATGGAAGGGACAGGAAAGGGGCCTATCAGAATCACAAGGGAAGTTTCCTTCACATAAAGTATCCCACCTATAGGAGAACACTCCAGCCCACAGAATGCTGGTTTTCAGTCTTTCACCACAGGAAACACTGTGCCCTCCTCCTATTCTTTTTTAAATACAATTTTATCAGGGAAAACATAAAACTGGAGGCAGTGAGGGCCATGAAACTCCCACCATCTTGGCCAGTCCCATCCCAAACACCACCATGGAGGCTGGCCACATTTTAGCCTGGACTTTTTTTTTTGAAAGGTAACCAAACACTTAACTCAACGATTAAAAAAAAAAATAATCTTGAGGAAGTTCCCAGAGAATGTCTAGCTTTGAGCGGCACAACTTCCCGGTATGCTCTCCAAAGCAAACCTAATGTAAAATGTATGAGAGAGTTGCTAGGCGAGGTAACCATCTGCACAGAGTTATTAAGTATAGACCTGTTTAAAAAAAAAAAGGCTCATAACGGTGATATTTGTAAGAATCTCTGCTATGCAGCCCAGACTTTGGGAATCAACGAGGTATAAGACACCAATCAAGCCCATATTATCCTATTTTAGGGTAAGAAAATCCTCTCATCTGTTAAGAGAACGTTTATCTTTCCATTGACTTGCAAACTCCTAATCTAAAGCAGTCCTGGGTCAAAACATAGTGTATTAAAAAGAAAGAGACGGGGACAGATTATCATCCTTGCTCTCTCTACCACTACTCCCAGAATTGTTTTCCCTGGTATGACTCCATAGGACGCCGTCAGCTTAGATAAGTGGGTGCTACTCAAACCATCATCAACAACGACCCTAGGCAGGGCTGTTTCAAAGCTTTGCACGTCCCAGGCTGTCATCATTTCAGAGGGACAAGCACATCCAACGTATTAAGACGCACCCAACACCTTACATCCATTTCTGCTTAAATGTTGAAAACAAATTGTATGACTTTGCTTTCGAAGTCATCTTTTCCTTTTGAATGCACGGTCTGTTGTTCATATTTTGGAGCCAAGAACCTCTTTTCAGGTGTCCCGCATTTTCGAGACCCTCAAAAATGTTGTTGAACTCCAGGCACCGCTGTCATCTCTAGCATCCGCGGGATAAATCAGCCCTAGTCTCTGAGGCTTATCGCGGGGTTTACTGTGAAGGAAATGTCGAGAATAGCGTCCATCCCATTGAGTGATGTCATCTCTGTGGAGGACCCAAGGAGAAAAATGTCTCTTGTTCTGGTATCAAGAGTGGTTGTACTCACTCTGTTGTTTTTCATCTTGGGAGCCCATGAGTCATGCATCTGCAAACAGATGACCCTATCCTCTTCCCACGGGTCAATGCAAAGCTTAGAAAACATGTGTGCCATTTTGAGCTCTAAAATCACTCAGAGATCCCTCTTCTATTTCCTCCCCTAGCTTTCCCTTTGCCTCATGTCTTCCCATTCATTTTAAATTTATTTTATCTGGCTTAATTAATTGTAGGGAAGCTTCCTTCAACCCTTTTTGGACCCGCGCAGGATATAAATAAATCAACACATCGATTTCATCATTTTTTCCCAGAGAACTACCTCTGTCCCACATGTTCTACTTAAGATCCTTCTGTTCAAATAAGAGTTAACATTTACTGAGTGTTTACTACCGCTGGCTCGCAGCACTGCGGGGAAACCTGTCACGTGGGTCACTTCATTCAGGCGTCATAACAAGCCACGAGATGGATCTTAGTCCATGTCAGATAAAGAACCTGAGGTATAAAGTAACTTGCCAGGGCCACTCAGCCAAGAAAAGCTGGGCTGGAATTCCACCCCGGGCTGACTCCATGGCCACCCACCCACCCCAGCTGGAACCTGGCGAAGCCACTCCCTGGGTTCCCTTCTGTTGATTCAGGCAGATAAATGCCTCTTAATTCTGCTCCCTTTTCTCCATCCTCAGTCCAGCTTTTTATTTCAGGGCTCTTTGGATCTCTGGCTGGGATTTGTTTTTTTTTTTAAGTAAGCTTTATGCTCAACATGGGGCTAGAACTCACAATGCCAAGATCAAGAGCGGCATGGTCTACCAGCTGAGCCAGCCCGGTGGCCTGTCTGGCTGGGATTTTCGCAAGAGCGTCTCAGAGGACCTCTGAATCCAGGCCTGCCCTCTGTGGGTCTATCTTCCATGTTTCTGAAACATAAAGTTGTCCACATGTACAAGTTCCCTATAAGGTGCTCCAGTGGTAAGATAGAGGCCAGTCTGCTTTGTCTGGCATTCAGGACCACTTACGATCTGTTCTTAGTCAAACCAGACACATCCTCAGCCCACTCAGTGCTCCCAAGACAGTGACTACTCCCCGGACAAGAGGCACGCGTTCATGCCTCACGGGTCTTGCACACATACTGTCCCCTTTTCCCGTGCTTGGCGGACCACACAGATTTCAAGGTTCAGGTCAAAATGCCTTCCTTATTATGAAATGTTCACTGAACCCCCTCGTCCCCAAGCCTCCTCCATGATTTTCCCATCCTTCGTCGAGACTTTCTGGCCACACTTATATTATTGTGTTGTCATTATTCCTTTCTCTCTCTGTCTCTCTCACCGGGCCCTGAGCTCCTTGAGGACAAGGACTGTGGTGCCTGAGCCACTTCAGAAGCCCCTCCCATAGCGAATGCCCAGCACACAGCAGGGGCTCGGTAACTGAACTTTCCATCAAGCGGTAGGTCTAACGTGGATGTGTGCGCCGTCCCCCGCAGGTTAGCCTTCTTTTTTTTTTTTTTTTAAAGATTTTATTTATTTATTTGACAGAGAGAGATCACAAGTAGGCGGGGGGGGGGGGGAAGCAGGCTCCCTGCTGAGCAGAGAGCCCGATGCGGGGCTCGATCCCAGGACCCTGGGACCATGACCTGAGCCGAAGGCAGAGGCTTTAGCCCACTGAGTCACCCAGGCACCCCCAGGTTAGCCTTCTTAAAGCACCTCTGCTCCCAACCCTCCAACCCCAAGACTATAAGGCCACCACTCATTTGTACTTTTGGGCAAATTAGAAAAAAACGCCTCCTCTGGGCTGATGTACTCCAGTAAGACACCCTTACCCCGAGATGACACGTGGCTTACGTGTCCCTCCACAGAGCTTCAAACCAGCCAGACTTTATCCCTCGCTCTCTTGACCAGGCCAGCTCTTGGGCACGAAGACAGCGTACTTATCTATACATGGTGGGCCTGCAGGCCCCCAGACAATCCTCTTTCCCCTCTGTGGGCTGCCCCATCAGCTCCCACCTGTGTATGCAAACTTCAATACCCAGCCCAAATGTCACTTCTCCCGCGAATGCTTCCCCTGCTCTCAGGTAGGTTGAACCACTCTCCCGTGTATTCCCACAGCTGTAGAAGACACCCGTGTTTGAGTCTTCCCATACTGCGCCATACATCTTTCTTTATGGCTGGTCTCACTGCTGGACCATGAGTGGGATCAAGAGTGGGATCACGTTAGGCATCGTTGGGTCCCAAAGGCCTACGACGATGCCTTTCATATAAATGGGGGGTGTTCAATAAATGTTACTCTTTGGTTCAAAATCTTCACAAAGACTGTCTTTTGCCTCCTGGTTGTTTCAACCCTCCCCAGCCTGGCACACCAGTCTCAGTCTCACGGCTCGCTGGTCACTTCCCCTTCTCCCGCTCCTCAGGTCCCATCCCGTTATCTGTGCTGCGGTGGACTCACGGTGGACTCCCGAGCACCCCTTACCTCTGGCCCTTGACTCCTCTGTCCCTCCCACCTACAGTGCCCTCCTCTTCTCTTTGTGAAAATTCTATTCACCCTTCAAGGTGCAACTCCAACACCATGTTGGTCTTGAAGCATCCCATCGGCAGATGTAGCTTCTTGCTGCCAAGAACCCAAAGCACTCTGTCCTTCCCCAGTCATGCCCGAAACATTGTTCTGTGTTTGGATGACATGTGTCTGTAATGAAAGGACTTCGAGGGCGGCCATTCCCACACTCTAGCATAGTGCAGTACACATAGTAGCTGTCAGTAAATACTGGACTAGAGAGAATCAAGGATCCAGGGCTACACCGGGCAGATGAAAGCGGCAGCCAACTCAACCTCAAGGAGCTGGCAGGGCACAAAACTCCACTCCGGCCCCCTCTTTTATCAGCAGGGATAACCAATGAACTCAAAGCAGAATTGCATAAATTACCCCTCCCTTCCTCCCCCAGCCAACATAGCTCAGCTTCCCTCGTGAAGAGGTAAGAGCGAGGAGTGACAGCTGGTTTCTTTTGCTCCACCCCCTCTCTCTTCCCCCAAACACAAGCAGAAATTCACCTCTGACAGCACTGCTTTCCAGCTCCCGCAGGACACGGTCCACACGGGACACATGACACACAGCCCTCGGCGCACCTCTGCAGGGATAGTGCGGACAGACGCCTCCCTCTCCCTCTCCCTCTCCCACTTCGGCATGAAGCGCCTCACCTCTGCACCCTGGGCTGCCCTGGCCCTCGGCCTGGTCTTTGCCTCCTTCCACTTGGCTTGCTTGGCAGGTAGAACTGTGGGCTTTATTCTTGGCCACCCTGGGGAGGGGGAGGGAGAAAAGGAGGAGGAGAGGGAAGGAGGGAGGAGGGAGGAAGAGGGCGGGAGGAGGGAGAGGGAAGGAGGAGGATTCTTTGGCTAGGGTGGGTCCAGCACAAAGCAAAGAGCAAACAGCTCTCACCTGAAGGATTAGACAGGAGGTGGGGGGTTGGCGTGGGGGGTGTCCAACCTTTACCGGAGCCCCTGATCAAATGCTGGGCACCTCAGCTTGGACAGGATTAGCCACCTCGAGCGGACTTTGCCACAAAGAAAGAGGAAAAAGCAATGTACCCACGGTCTGGTCTCTCTCATCCAAGGACCAGTCTGGCCTAAAGTGACGTTTTATTGGTTTGCTGCTGTTTCCATGGTTCCTTCCCCGTGCCCCTGGCTATTGTGGTTTGCAATTCCCGCTTTGTACTCCTGATCCTGCCCTAAGGTCCTCAGTCTCTCCCTTGACCCTGTGCTTCCTTTGCAACTTTCTCAAAATCCTCAGACAGGAACGCTACCCAACGCTGTCTGCAACGCTCCCACCTTCCCCGAGCACAGGACATGTTGAGGTGTTGCCCTGTCTGTTCCCAGACGCGAGGGGTTGGTAGCAGCCCCTGGCTTGCTCTCTCAGGCTGGGCTCTGCACCCCATGCAGGGAGATATTTCTCACACTCTTTTGCTCCTGGCTGTGGCCTCTGGCTTTGATCTCTGCTCTGCAGCTCCTGCCCTGTCCTTGACAGAGTTCCCTCTCTCAAAACCATACCATGATGACCCCTCAGAGCTCTGTCTCCCTTATCCTCACCGCCTCTCCTTTGCAGGTTCAGAGCGTGAGCTCCAGCCACGCAGCCTCAGCTCAAGTCTGGCTTCCACAACTTACAAGCTGTGCAACCTTGAGCAAATCACTTAACGTCTCTGCGCCCTGGTTTTCTCATTCATACCGTGAGGATAATCATAGCGCTTATATATATTGGGTTGTCCTAAAGATGAAATGAGACTACTGCATATAAAGAACTTCTAGTAAATCAGCACAGGGTAAACAGTGAATGTTAGCATGTTTGTTTTATTTTCCAATACCGCTTCCCAAATAAATGTTTCGTTTCTTTTGTTTGTTTACCTTCATAGTGACTTGCTCATAATAGGCTCTCAAAAAACTTGACAAATTTAACTGCACTTAATTGTTGGGTGTTTCCAGCACCCAGTACTTTGGAAGTGACCCCAAGTGGGACTAGTCCCTGACTGGCTGTGCTTATGAGGGAGGAAGATGAGGTTTAAATTCTTAGAAATTATTAACTAGAGTTCAAATGATACAAAATCACTGATATTGAAAAAAATTTTGACCTATCGAAATGGCGATTTCAAATGCTTTCACATAATACCAGCAACTGATTAAATAGGTTTTTTCCATCCACTTGCTCTAGACAGGGACGACTCCCATTCGAGGGCAGAGGGGAGATGAAAGTCAAGGCCAAGGAAGTTAAGGGAAATTAAATGTGGAGGAATCAATTTCTCCAAAACAAATAAAGACCACGTTCTAAGCCATTTAGTTGTAAATAATTTACAGTAACAATCAGATTTTGTCAAGGTAATTACTATACTTCAGGCAGGACCTTGGAGTGGCCTGGGTGGGTGGGTGGCATAAAATTAGTCTGAGCAGCAATTTCATGGCTTTGGCTAAACAAGGAGTTTCTTCCTGACTTGTCCTGCGGCATGACAACAAGCTCCTTTGAAGGACACGCTGCCCTAGAAGGACACGCTGCTCTAGAGTCAGTGGGGCCTTGAGAGTTTCCAAAGTTTTTTTTTTTTTTTTTTTTTGCATCCTCAAGGAAGCTGAACAGCATATAATTAATTTCCAGAACAGTTCTTTGCAATTGACCTCTTGGTCTTGATCCACCTAGACTAACACTATCTAATAAACATTTTTTGGATGATGGGAGTTGTGGGGTGTCCCGATGGGGTGAGAGCCAGCCGTACCAATAGCGAGAGAATTCCCCCCAAGCAGAACAAAGGAGATAGAAAAGTTTACTGAGTTCACTGCAAGGGGCAGTGGGCAGGACAGCCAGGGAGAAGACTGCCGCGAGGTGGTGGTGAGGGGCTGTTGTTACAGGGCAGAGCGAGGGAGCATGGAAACAGAGAGAAATTTCCCTGTTCCAGAGAACTGTGCCTGGTTGGAATGGGTCAGGGTGGGCGGCTCTTTCGAGGCTTCATGACCCTGTTTGCTTTCAGCTGGGGGTTGCTGTGGGCCCTTTTGCCCTGATCAAGTTTCCAGAGCTCATGCCTGTTGTCTAAAAGCGGCCCCTCCAGAAATGTTCCACGTCTGTGCTGTGTTTCCCGGATGGTAGCGTTCTGGAATGTGGTGATCCAATGTGGTAACTGAGCGCTTGACATGTGGCTAACATGATCAGGAAGTTGAATTTTTAATTCCATTTTAATAAATTTAAATAGCTACAAGTAGTTGCCATACTGGGCAGAGCAGACCTAGATCACCTATCTTCTCACTCTCAGTCATGACAGGGAAAGCAGACAACGGCTTTTCGTGCTTGGGCATCTCCACGTTCATCTCCGCAGCTCCACCTCGCCCCCACAGTCTGACCGAACTTGGAGAATTCCCACCAAAGTTCTTTTTGCCTTTGTGCTCTTTACTTCCTGACCAAGAGGCAACTCTAGTGGCTGCAAATTCTAGCCACCTCTGGACTTGGTTGCATAGTGTTGCATTTTTTTGATAACCATCTGCCTGAGGTATACCAGCATGATCATCAGAAGTCAAGAATCAAAGTCAGATTTCAACATTCAGTCGTTCAGATTTTTTTTTAAAGATTTTTATTTATTTATTTGACAGACAGAGATCACAAGTAGGCAGAGAGGCAGGCAGAGAGAGAGAGGAGGAAGAAGGCTCCCTGCTGAGCAGAGAGCCCGATGCGGGGCTCGATCCGAGGACCCTGGGATCATGACCTGAGCTGAAGGCAGAGGCTTTAACCCACTGAGCCACCCAGGCGCCCCTAGTCATTCAAATTTTTGAAGGGAATTGGAGATCTTTACGGGAAGACATTCGAGCTTGTTAAGTGATCATTCTCATATAGATGAAAGAAACCATTGCTACACGTAGCTCTTTGCATGGGAAATAGCTAAAATAGAGTGTTTGGAAAGCTATTTGCAGCAAGCATTGGCCACTGAAGGGTGAGACATGAAGGAGATGAGCTGTGAAGCCCCGAATCCATGAGACATGCAGATAAACTGTCTCTGAATGACAATAGCGAAAGGCAAAGGGGACTGTATTTATTTGTTGCCATAACAACATACCACAGACTTGGTGGCTTAGACAACAGAAATTTTTTTTTTAAAGATTTATTTATTTATTTATTTGACAGACAGAGATCACAAGTAGGCAGAGAGGCAGGCAGAGAGAGAGGGGGAAGCAGGTTCCCTGCTGAGCAGAGAGCCCGATGCGGGCTCAATCCCAGGACCCTGGGATCATGACCTGAGCCGAATGCAGAGGCTTTAACCCACTGAGCCACCCAGGCGCCCCCAGAAATTTCTTTTTTGACAGCTGTGGCGACTCCAGCTGTCAGCAGGCTTGTCTTCTCCTGAAGCCACCTTCTCACGGTGACCTCACCCAGTCTCTCCTCTGCAGGTGCACGCCTGGTGTCTCTTCCTCTTCTCACAGGACGCCAGTCATACAGGATGGGGACCCACCCATATGACTCCATTTAACCTTGATTTAACCTCTTTAAAGGCCCTTTCTCCACATACAGTCACTACCGTGGGTTAGGACTTCAGTGAACTTGGACGGGACAGCTCAGTCCAGAAGAGAGGGTTAGCTTTGCTGCATGAAGTCTTAAAGTACCTAGACCGAGACTTCTATAATACTTTTGCAGTATCACTGTGAATTCACAAAAAAGATTTCAAACGCTATACCTGGGGATGAATTTTCCTACTGCCCGAGACCCTCTTTTGTCTTTTCTTCCAGAAGCGAGGAACAGCGACAACTCAACCTTGACCACCCAGCACCCAGATCCCGGAAGCCTGGAGCAGTGCCCCAGTAAGCTTCTCCTGGCTACTGGCCTCACCCCAGAGCTGGCCCTGAATCTGGGAGGGAAATCGAAGCCTGCTTGCTTTCTCTTGGTGGGGGTCTGGTGGCACAGTGCCTGCCTGGCCTTCCTGTGCCCTGGTGTGGTTTGTTCATGGTCCCCAGAACTTCCTGCATAGCACATTGAAAAAGCTATCTCAGCCTTGGCCTTGATGTAGGCTCACAGTCTTTGGTACAGATGGCTTTCATGACCCATCCATAGCAGAGCAACCAAAGACACATTAGAAACTTAGAAGGCGGAAAACCGTAAAAATCCACCAGTCCAACTTCTGCCCAACGCAGGAGCTTTGTTTTGACACTCTTTGCATATTTCTGTCCATCCTCTGCTTGATTACTCCCAATGGCAAGGAGCTCAGTACTTCCTAAAGCAGGGAGCATTGTTACCCTGTGTCCAATTCATAGACAGTGTTGTTTTATTCTATGTCTGGCTCCCTTTCTGCTGCCCTCCCTGGGTGACCAAACGGGTTTACCTCTGGGCATTTCCAAAGGAGGGGAACAGGCGATAATAATAGGTAGAGATTAAGTTCACGGCTTTGGATTCCTTCCGACTTGGGTTTGAGTCCTGTTCTGTCATCTGGGGACCTCTGGTGAGTTACTGCCCCAGCTCCTTCATGGGAATAGTCGCTGTCCCTCCCCGGTTGAGGAATGAATGAGGGAGTGTGTGGGAAGCACCTGACACAGTGTGTGGCATCCTTCAGTGAACGCTAGCTCTCCTATGACTATGACCCCTTGCTTGTTCTTACAAACCTCGGAGGAGGAGCTGGGTGGGCGGGTGCCATGCGCCCTGCTGTTCTTGCTCTCCCTTCCCCCCCCAGACGTGGACTTCTGCCCCCAGGCGGCTCGGTGCTGCCACACCGGCGTGGACGAGTACGGCTGGATCGCGGCGGCCGTGGGCTGGAGCCTGTGGTTCCTCACCCTCATCCTGCTCTGCGTGGACAAACTGATGAAGCTCACGCCGGATGAGCCCAAGGATTTGCAAGCTTGAGGCTTAGACCCTGAGCCCTGAGCACGTTCGGTCGCCACTGCCACTCGACTGCGGGTCACCACGGGGGAGGGGGAGGGAGGGGTGCAGCTCCAGGTGTTGTCACCTCCGCACTGCGGTGACTTCCACAAGAGAAGGAAGGAAAGGGGGATCCGAGGAAGAAAGGCCAGTGCTGCCCCCCAGCGAAATCCACAAGGCGTTCGTGCGTGCGGAGCCCCGACGGTCTCTGTCTGGATCCCCTCGCCTCTCCCCAGGGCTCCCGCGCGCCGGCCGAGCGACGTGACTTTGACTTTTGTCCGCACGTTCTTGGGAGCTAAGCTCAGAACCTTCTCATCCCTAACAGGCCATTGTGTTCCATCTCTCGGTTCATTCAAGGGCATCCCCGGCATTCCGAAATGTGGGACTCGCCTTGGACGGGCCCAGCGTCCTCCCCCCGCCGCACCCCCTCGTGCATTGCTTCTCCCGCTCTTGTTCTTTCTTCAACATTGTCCTCCACGGCGGTCCTGCCGCACCGCCCCGCCGCAGCCCGGCTCTGGCCTTCCTACATCGCCCCTGCCTTGCCTCAGGCATTTTCGGTTCTGTCCTCACCGCGGTCTGGCACGTCCTCCCCACGGGGTCCTCCCCACGGGTCCTCCCCACGGGGTCCTCCCCAGGGCCGCTGTCAGTGCGGTGCTGTCGCCCCCTGCGGACGACCTTCTGTGAAGCCTCACCCCTGAACCTCTCACAGGGCTGGCCTTCCACTCTCCTTGGCGGGTCTGTCTCCCCCGCGCCTCCGGGACCAGGCCTCCAGGGACCCTGTCCTTGTCCCAACATCTCCCACGTCCTGCTGCCAGGCCCTCCGCCTCCAGATGTGGAAGCCCAGGCCTCAAAGTCCAGCCCAAATGCCTTCCCTCGTAGCCTTGGGGGACCCAGAGCTGGTGTTCTCGGGGGGCGCCTGCTCCGCCCTGAAGTGCAGTCCTCATGGATATACAGTCAGGGGATACTCCGTCCCACTCCTGGGGAAAGTTCCTCCTAATGTCTGTCCCACGAATGAATGATGAATGAATGAATGAATGAATGAACGAACGAACCAATGAGCAGGTCCTGGCCTGTGATGAATTTATGACACTCATTCCGGTTAGAGAACTTCACTTTTCTAGAAAGGGTTGAAATAACCCATCTCCACAGAAGCCAGCTGGTTTGCTTCCCGCTTATCCTGCACAAGGATGTTACTGGTCACTGGGAACATGGGGGGGGGGGGGTTGTGGGTCAGAGGAGAGGAGAGCAGGTTCATCAGAAGGAAGGAAGAACAAAATGACTCTTCTTATTATGAGACACAGCGGCCCTGTGTGGCGACACATGTATTTAGACTGAACAACCAAATAATTATGCACAAGAAAGTGAGGGGCCCCTGAAGAAGCATTTCCTAGGTTCTTTCAGAAAATCTAAGTAGATTTCCCCAACGGTGGGAACTGAAGGAATTTTGCCTGGCTTAGTCTGCTCTTTTCTGATTCTCCGTGGTTTAATCAATAAAATGGATGGATTTACTGTGCCCCTGTGCTAAGCGACCCTGTGAACAAGTGTCTGCGTGACGCCCCGTGTGATGTTATGAACACACACGAGCAGGTTCTGCTTTTTTAGCTGTTTGAGAAGAGTTTCCACAGGATGTGATGGTTGAAATACTTAGAGATGGAGAGAGTCAGTAAGGACCCCCTGGGATTTAACATCTGCAAGCATTTTTGAAATAAAACAGTGTGACCTCGTGGTGAGAACACGACCTCCGAAAAGCAACAGAGAGAAGGGAAATGGAGGTTGATGGCTGGCCAATGTGAACAAAAATGAGTCACTTCACCTTGGGGAATGTCAGCTTCCTAAGTAGAGAATGTAGGAATCGGACACAACCGTGGTTACAAACTCGGTTGCCAAACCCTGGAGGGCTAGCTGGGGGTGCCTCGCGGAAGGGGTGGGTGTGAGGCCGGTCCTTGCCATCACAGCAGCATGGCTCTTACCTCCTCTAGATACCAGAGCTCCCCAATAATTTCATTTGCTCCTTTATTATTATTATTATTATTTAGAGAGTGGGGGAGGGGCAGAGAGGGAGAGAGACTCTCCAGTGGACTCCCCACGCGGGGCTCGATCTCACCACCCTGGGATCATGACCTGAGCTGAAATCAACAGGCGGACCCTTAACCAACTGAGCCACCCAGGCGCCCCCCTCATTTGCTGCCATAGAAGCAGAAAGCCAGAACATCCCCTCGGATCTGGGCGACGTGAAGGTACTTAGACTACACCGAGGTGAGTGATACGTAGCTGCTGTCACTGTCACATTCAAATGCAGGCGTGTTGTGAATCGCCTCCCTTTCCTCTGTACCAGAGCAAGGACAGACCAAATCCAAGTAATCGCTCTTTTCTCTGAGACTAGACCGAAAGACAAGTTACGTAATTTGATGGCTAGTCTTTCCAGATGCCTCATCTCAGCTCTTCCCTCTGCATGGGATCTCATTACTCTATCCAAGGAAAGACTTGTCAGTAAATTAAAGGGAAAACCAAGTACCAGCTTCCGGGGACCTAGGAACTCCCTGGTATAAAGCAGCAGGCAGGACCCACCTAACAGTAGATGTGCTTTTCATCTAAGATTTTTGCTTTTAGTAGATGGTGTTGCCCCCACAGGCTTGTCACAGGCTGGGTGACGCAGAGTCCACACTGCTTGGGGCACCTCTGTACCAAAGTGGGCTGCGTAGAAACAGAATATTAAACATTAAGGTGTGGCACAATTATCTGACTTTAAAATCTATTCCTTTTTATAGATGCATGATACCCAGGGACAAATAAATCAAATATATATTTTTTTAATTAAAAATAAAATGTTAGGAGTGCGTGGGTGGCTCAGTCAGTTAAGCGTCTGCCTTCAGCTCAGGTCATGATCCTGGGGTCCTGGGATCGAGCCCCACATCGGGCTCCCTGCTCATCGGGAAGTCTGCTTCTCCCTCTGCCCCTCCCCCTGCTTGTGCTCCCTCTCCCCGACCCTCTCTCTGGCAAATAAATAAATTAAATCTTTTATAAAATAAAGTAGTATACCATGCAAGATTCATCAACAACAAGTCTTAGGCTACCTTTCCATGAGAATATGTGTAAATACACTTTCAAACTTAGAGAAATAATAATCTAGAAATGTTTTTCATGAAAAGCAACTTTCTCTGCCTGAACCCTGGCATCTATTTTAAGATCACATATACAGAATATGGTGTGATCGCATTGGTTTTCATCGGCCTGTGGTAGGAGGGCCTTACAGACAACCTCTGTCTGGCATCTCCTTCCAGCCTTACCTAATCGAGCCCATCCTTCACACTTTCTTCCAGAACAATCTTTCTAATACCTAAATAAGTGATCAAGGCACTCCCCTGCCTGAAATCCTCCTGTGACTCCTGACAGCTGACAGAGTAAATCCATACTCTTAGGATGACCCCTAAGGCCTTCGGGGATTAGATCCCCAGGTATTTCTTTAGCTTAACGTTTACATATCCTTCATGCAAACCCAGTTGTGAATTATTTCAGTTCCTAAACATGCCAGGTCTTTTCTATCCTCCCCCTCTTTGTTCTTGCCATTCACAGGGCCTGGAACATACTCTTCCCAGAAGGCAGATTTCTCATGAGCCAAGGGAGGCTTGCACTCACCTGCATGCTCTCCCGCCCCAGGCCCATTACCTAATTTTGTATTTCTAATTCTGTATTTTTTTTTTAAGAGGGCCTTTTTAGTTGTATACATGTGAGACCCCGTGAACTTGAACCTTGCCCTTCTGCTCCCCCTTCCCTCTTCTGATTGGACTCATTTAGGTTCCTGGAAGTGGTCTTTCCAGTCCGGCTGACCCTCGTCCCTGGATAGATGGACACGTGTACCACCTCAAGGGCCTGTGCTCACCTTCAGGGCAGCACAATGACAAAGTGCTCGACCAAACTCTAGCCAGGCTCCTCTTGATCCCTCTTCTCAACTAGGCCTCAACCCTGGCCTAGAAAAACCACAGAATCTCAACAAAAACCATTTTGTCTGCCTTCTCCCCACATATTCAAAGACTTGAACGAACACTAATATAGCTTCTAACAACTCAAGGCCACATCCCCAGGATGACCCTACTCCCACCCCCTTAAAGCACTTGCCTGAGAGTGCTCAAGGCTGACAAAGGGATTGACCCTTTGTTCTAACTGATGTCTGACAGTAGGCATCTGACCACCTTTTCTTAGAGCATTTACTAAAAGGGACTTACAAGCATAAATTCTTCCTCTGTCCCTTTGAAATATATGTACCTATTTCAACATCGACATATCTACCTATATATCTATCCATCTATATATCTGTTACGACCAGGATCTGGAAGCTATTCCTTTAAAATGTAATCATCAGGAAGGACAGGATCCTAACTTTGATGACTGACAGCTGGCAGACACAGCTGGCCTAATCATCAGCATTTACACTGACCAACTTTTTGCACTTCTCACTTCCCTGACTCTACTGAGCCCCAGCTCTCCCCACTCCCTACTCCCTCTTTCCTCTGTAACACACCCAGTCACTCTGTACAAATCAAAGTTGAGTTCATATTAGACCCTCTTTCCCTACTTCCCTACTATAATAGTATATTACGAATAAAATCTGTCCTTAACCACATCAGTGTGCGGCTTTTTTAAATTTTTTTAATCTTTGACAATGGCGCATGTTGGAGGATACTATCTACCTAGTCTTTCTCATGGGTCTCTTGGAAGACCCATGTGTCTTTAACCTCAGATTCCTTCCACCTTCCCAAGGCGCAGATGTGCAGCACAAACTCAGTAAACATTTGATGAATTAGTGATTCAGACGAGACCCAAGAATGTGACCTGTGCCAACAGCCACAGTAAAGAGGTAGGACTGTGAAGACAGAGGAGGAGGCTCTTGGGAAAATTTGGTGTCTCAAGGTTGGAAAAAAATTTTAATTATTTTTCCATAAGTTTATAATAAACATATATTTAAGTCATTTGTGGAAATGAGTAATGGGCAGGTCTACCCACCAATTCTGTGAGGCGAGACAATGGACAAGGACCAGACTGTGTATAAAAATAGGAATTTGACCCACAATCTGCAGCTACCAGCCCAAGAAGCCAAACCACTACCTGTGTAGGAAGGTAGTCTCGGACACCAACTAGTCTAGGAAGTCAGACTACCTTGTGTAGCACCCAAGCCAGGAAGGCAAACAGCTTCCATAACAATCAGCCCAAATAGCCAAAGATTTGGTGAATAACAGACAGCTTCAGTTAATTAATTTTCAGCCCTGCTTCCAAGTCTGGACCATCCAGGGAAAGTGAAATGTGTACCCCTAACCAAGCACACAGGATGCCCCACTCCCAGTCAGCCCACCTGCAGCTGGCCCACGCCAACAGTCATAATCAGGGCGCACGGAAGATCGGGAGCCTTCCCCTCTTCAGCTGTGAAGCTTTCCCACTTTCCTGCCTGCCTCCCAGTGACTACCAGATGTAAGGGATAGAGGCGAACTCCCTGGCGAGAGTAGACTCTGAATGAATAGCTTTGGCTTCCCATTTGGGTGGCCCTCCTTCATTTCCACGGCGACATTTTGTTCAACTCTTTGTTGAAACACCTGTCCTGTTCTTTATACCTTGAAGGAGATCTTTTTACCTGGGAAGTTCCTGTTACCCCATCAAAGGAAGGAAACTACCAAGAGGGATAATTATGGGCTAAACTCTATCCCCTGCAAATGCTGATGTTGAAGTCCCCAGGACCTCAGAACGTGATCTTCTTCAGAAGTAGGGTGCTTGCTGGTATAATTACTTAAGATAAGTCACACCGAAATAGGGTGGGCCGCTAATCCAGTCTGTTTTTTATATAAAGGGGAGATTTGGACCCAGACCTGCCCACCAGTAGAAGAGTATGTGCTGAAGGCAGAGATCAGGGTGACACGTCTACAAGCCAAGGGGTCCCAAAGATCACTAGTGACCCAGCGGACACCAGAGGAGAGGTCTGGAATGGATTCTCCCCCTCAGCGCTCAGAGAGGGCCAGCCCTGCTGACATGCTGATCTCAGATTTCTAGCCTCTGAGCAGGGAAACCCTCCGTCTCTCTCCCTCTGTCTGTCTTAGCCACCCAGTCTGTAGCAGTTGTTACAGCAACTCTAGCAAACTAATACAGAGCATGAGTTGTTGAAAAGAGCAGTTTCAACTTGAAACAAAGTGCAGCCTGTTTTCAAGTGCCTGTAATATACAGACCACAGACATGTGAGCAACTAGATAGGTACGCAGGAGGCAGTGCCCAGGGAGTGTCCAGCTACGGGAGTGTTCAGTGATTCCCCCATGCACAAGACACCCGGGCAGCCTGCCTGCCCTTCCCGGCATCCCATCACACCACATATGACCTGCCCAAGAACAGGGCAAGAGGGTGGAGACCCTCCTTGGGAACTGCTACTTGAGGTGATGGATGCCAGCCCCAGGCTCACACACATTCCCTGCGCCCTGCCAAGTCAGGATTCCATCCGGACTTATCTGTGTGAGAGCTGGGAGCTGGGGAATGAAGCAATGCGGGCTTCTCATACTGGTCCTGGGGCAGCAGGAATCCCCTTCTGGTAAACCCTTCTAATAAGCCCATGCTGTACACACAGCCGTGCACACACTTGCAGAGGGCATTCACCAGCACCTTGTCCCAGCCCCACTCTGGGGGCCAAAAGCTCACTTCCATCCTCCACCTGCCCCCCCGACACTGCTGAGTCTGTGTCCTCACCTTCTCTGGATGGCAGAGAAAAGGAACATGGAGTGTTTGAGAAGCCAACACGGGGCACCCTGGAGTCCAGGGTACACCTGATCAGGAGGGCCATGGGGTCACCAAGGCTGCTGCCCACTGGGATCTGGAAAGCCCTTCTAGGGTAGCTCAGGTTGTGCATATGCACTTACTCCATTTTTCTTGAAGAATGGGCACCTTTTATCATTTGCATAGAGGTGTCCTAGGAGCCACCAAAACCTAAGAGTGGGCAAAAAATGACACATAAGATGTAACACATGGTTTCCATTATAGGCTTGTCTGGTACAAATTCCCCAGAACTTTGTCTTGTACAAAAACCCCAAAACAAAGCTTCGTATTGTTATGAGTGATAGATTAAGTACAGAGAATACTCAATTATACTTCCAAGATGCTCAGATAAAATATTCTTTTGGAAACTGATTTGCAAGCTACGAAGCCATGAAAAGACATGGCGGAAACCTAAATGTGTATTACTACATGAAAGGAGAAATATTACCACGTGAAAGAAGCTCTGTACCGTATGAGTCCAACCACACGACATTCTGGAAAAGGCGAAACTATGGAGACAGCGAACAGATCAGTGAACAGATTAGTGGGGAGACAAGAATGAATGGGAGGAGTCTATTTTTTGAAAAACCAATTTACAAGAATCTGGGAGAATCTTATTGCTCAAGAGAAAGGTGATAATGTATGCATCAAGTTAAATACACTTGAATTTAAAATATTCAACATAGGACTACTAATGGACGGACGCCTTCTGTATCTTACGCATTAACACCAAATTTTAATGCCAAAATTAGCTTACCAAGTCCATTCTTAGGATCACTGAACAGATTAAAATGGTAAGTACCCATTTATTCTTAAGAGAACTGTACTCATTTATTTATGGATTTGGGGAAAATGTATGCTATATTCCCAGTGTTAGACCCAGCCTGCCTCAAAAGTTTCATTCATTCATAGCCTACATTTTCCTCCACTTTTCTGTGTGTCTGTGTGGGGAGGTAGCTCTGACTCTATCGTCAGCAACCAGTACCATTCATGTTACTCCTCAGTCGCCTTTATCCCCCCTAGGCCTCTCTCCGTCTCCAACTCCCATTCCATAAGACAACCATAGGGGTCCCCCTCTGTGCTCTTATGGATTGGGAACAATTATTTTAAGTTCAGTTGTTTTGAATTTACATAAACTAAATTTCATCCTGCCTCTGTGCTCCCACAAGAGTAATGTTTTTCAGATCTTTGACCCTACGTCCCTATGTCCAGAGCCTCTAGCTGCCCGCACAGGGTTCTGCATAAGCCATCACGGTTCACCTCTCCCTTCTCTGGGAGACGCACTCCTAGCTGGGCTCAACCCCCACTTCCGCCCTGCACCACCATGAAAATCCTTACCTTCTCCCTTCACGGGCCTGTGAATGTACTTCCTTGGGAAATATTGCCAGATACAGTAATGCTGAGTCACAGGAGAAATATATTCTTAATTTAAGTAGTACGGGATAACTTGCTTTTTAAATTGGCATATAGATATTTCATTCAATTGTCCCAGAAATTGAAATTGACTTTTTATTATTTCTTTCTACCTGCCAGTTCAGGAGAGACATCAATCATGCCCATATGTTTTACCCAAAGATAACACGCACAGCATTCCCACTATTAGATATTGAATTCAACTTACTGAATTCAATTTTATTTTGACTCTGAAGACAGAATTGCTATTGATTTGTATTAGAGTGAACATTTTTCTTTTTACGTGAGATTTTTAAAGGTTGGCTGTAAATATAATTCTAGGCCAGTGTGCATTTTGCCTGATTAAAAATAAAATTTGTGGCCCCGTTACCAGATTCCTGGCTCCAATGCAGTCTTTTCACTGCATCACGATCCTGGCCAGGATCGTGCCAGGTTTAGGGAAATGTGAAGGAACTGTTTTTGTTCAAAAGAGTTGGCTGTTGACTTTTTGGGAACTATGCGTGAGACCACACCACACCACAGGGTGTTTCTGTCAGAATGAATGAAAATGTACACACTACTGGTCAGTTCTATAAGTCCACCCTGGCAATGAGAACAAACAATAGAGCAGATCCTAAAACCCAGGTTTTGTGTTAAGATGCTGAGAAAACTTTCAGACATCATGACCTGTGAGGTTTATACAGAGGATATTTTGGTCCATTGTTATTCTTTTTTAAGATTTTTTATTTATTCATTTGAGAGAGAGAGAGAGAGAGAGAGAGAACACAAGAGCATGAGCAGGGGTAGGGTCAGAGGGAGAGGGAGAAGCAGACTCCACACTGAGCAGAGAGCTGGATGTGGGGCTCGATCCCAGGACCCGGGGATCACGATTTGAACTGAAGGCAGATGCTTAACCAACTGAGCCCCCCAAGTGCCCTTTTCCATTGTTATTCCATAAAATGCTAGATCGTCCATGCCGGGGGGCCAGGTGTTTTTGTAATTTTAAAAAAATTGCTTTTAGTATTTTAAAGTAATTTAAAATACTGGCGGGCCCAGTCAGAAGAGCATGTGACTCTTGATCTCAGGATCATGGGTTCGAGCCCCGTACTGGGTGTAGAGATGACTTAAAATAAATAGGCTTTAAAAAAATAAAATAAGATAATTTCCACAGACTTGCTACACCATTGCAAGTGTTAAATTCTTCAGAAGACAATGACGTGTCTGAGTATCTCTAATTTGCTTTCAGAGAGAGCAGCTTTCCAAGCCATCCTGGATAAAGCCACATGGAAGGCAACCAGCTCAACAGGAACAAACAAACCTCTCACCTCCAGCTTCCCAAGGGTAATTCCCTTAGAAGAACCCTAAGGTATGTGGGGTGGGGTAGCGGCAAGGAGCCAGGTGGACAACATCTATGGGGCAGGAGGAATTTGCATGTAAGGCAAATCAGATCTCCACGATGGTCCAAAGATAACATTATTATTTTTTTTTTATCCAGAGACGTTTAAGTTAGCATTTAATGTGATTACATGAATTACCTTTATGTGCATCTATGGGTTTCAATGAAACCCAAGGAGATAATATAAGTTGGCTGAAGTCACATTAGTCTAAACAGCTCAGCTTGGATTAAAAACAAACAAACAAAAACCCGATCCTCTCCAGGTCTGGAGTTCTTTAAACCCTCATCACCAAGACTGCCTTGGATACTGGACGATATAGTGAGTCACAAAATCAGAGTTAGAAGGGACCTTAGAGGCCAGTGGGCTCCATTTCTCTCCTCCTCCCCCTCTCTCCTTCCCCGCCTCTCGCCCTCCCTCCCTTCCCCTAGTTTCTCTCTTCCCCCCGACCTCTTTCTCTCATACACACTCACACTCACACACACACTTTTTAAGAAGGATGTGTTCTTGCTCAGTGACTTCCAGTAAATGATGTTCATCACATTATAAGAGACCCCCTTAAAGCTCATATGTAATGAAAATGTCCACAATTTATGACCTATTGCTGATAATTTGTCTCACTAAAAAATAATTCAAAGGCAAACAAAGGTAGAAAATAATCTGAAAAATAGTTATTTCTAATATTTTGCTATTCTACGTAATGTAACATATTAGAAAAGGCCACTAACAAAAAATAGGGCTAAGGTAAGATAATATTACTATGGGTTATTAGAGAGATATAAAATGATAACCATGAGAACTATGTGGAAACCTTTTTTTTGGTCAAATTATAAAATATTTTAAATATAAATATAGGGTGCCTGGGTGGCTCAGTCGTTTAGGCATCTGCCTTCAGCTCAGCTAATGATCCCGGGGTCCTGGGATTGAAACCTGCATTGGGCTCCCTGCTGGGCAGGGAGTCTGCTTCTCTCTCTCCCTCCTCCTGCTCATTCTCCCTCTCTCTCAAATAAATAAATAAATAAAATCATACACACACGCATATATGTATATGTATACGTATATGTATATAGTTTTATTTTCTCAACACTGGTAAGAGGACAATAACATGTATTCTCCAAGTAGACATTAGGGATATAAATTGGCCCAAGAATTCCAAAAAATAATATAGAAGAAGTCTCTTTAACTCTACTCAGACCATTCACCTCAGTAATTTCACTTCTAAGAATTTATTCTAAGGAAGTAATCTGAACGTCAGACAACTTAAATACAAAGGTACTTAGCCCACCATCATTTATAACAGCAAAGCATTAGAAACAACCAAACATTAACATTAGGGAGATGGATAAGTTATGGTAGATCCATAGAAGGAATATTATGCAGAAAAAAAAAATACCTAGCCCCTTCCACCATGGGAGGATACAATGAGAAGTCTGCAACCTGGAAGACAGAGGCCCCTCCCCCTACCAAGCTCACACCCTGATCTCCAACTTCCTCCTCCAAAACTAATTATGTGCTTCCTATTTAGCCAAGAATGATGAACAAATCAGCAATTTCTTTGCTGAAATGTTAAAAGAAATGGGAGTGCCAACTACAAATTTTTTAAAAGAAAGAAGTGTAATCAAGTTGCCAAGGGAAAAAATGCTTTCAGTAAAGAAATGAACTCAGATACACGGAAGTTATAAGATAAACAAATGACAAATTACATAAGAATCTGGAAAAAATATGTCTATATAGACATAAAATGATGGACAAAAATGAATCTTTAATGACACAAGAGAATATTTATGACCATGCTAAAGAAAGAAAACAGGATAGAACATTGTATATATAATATATCCCTCTACTGGGTATAAGAAAAGGCATAGGAAAAGCCTGGAAGGGATTTCACTGAATTGTTGAGGGCTGTCTGAATATATTACATAGTAAACTTGAACAACATGATGAGGATGTGTATGTCTGGAGGGCACATTTTTAATATGTATTTAATTGTGAATTAGATATACCACGTCTTCCAACTTTTTAGCCCAACATGTAAAGAGCTTGGAACTCTGGTATAAAGTCCTTACATTACCTGTGAAACAGTACAGTGTTATCTGCAAAAGGACTTGGATTAGTCATTAATGTATATTGCAAAGTCTAGGGCAACTGCTTTAAAAAGTAAAAATTTATATGCTAAGAGAGGAGAGAAATGGAATGATATAAAATGCTAATAAAATTAGAGGAGGCAGAAGAAGAGTGGAAGACCAAAACACAAAACAAAACAAAAACCCAAAAACAAAGAACAAGGTCTATAGATGAAAACAGTTAAAAATAGACCAATAATCACTTTAAATGTGAATGGTCTAAATACCCAAATAAAAGACAAAGACGATCAAATTGGATTAAAAAAACAAGACCCACCTATATGCTATCTACAAGAAACCTACTTTAAATATAAAGACAGATAAAAAGTAAAGGGATGGAGAAAGATATACCACGCTAACTAACTAACGTTAAAAGCTGGAGTTAGCAAGACAGGAAACAACGTGTGTTGGAGAGGATGTGGAGAAAGGGGAACCCACTTACACTGTTGGTGGGAATGCAAACTGGTGCAGCCACTTTGGAGAACAGTGTGGAGATTCCTCAGGAAATTAAAAATAGAGCTTCCCTATGACCCTGTAATTGCACTGCTGGGTATTTACCCCAAAGATACAGATGTAGTGAAAAGAAGGGCCATCTGTACCCCAATGTTTATAGCAGCAATGGCCACAGTCGCCAAACTGTGGAAAGAACCAAGATGCCCTTCAACGGATGAATGGATAAGGAAGATGTGGTCCATATACACTATGGAGTATTATGCCTCCATCAGAAAGGACGAATACCCAACTTTTGTAGCAACATGGACAGGACTGGAAGAGATTATGCTGAGTGAAATAAGTCAAACAGAGAGAGTCAAGTATCATATGGTTTCACTTATTTGTGGAGCATAACAAATAATATAGAGGACAAGGGTAGATGGAGAGGAGAAGGGAGTTGAGGGAAATTGGAAGGGGAGGTGAACCGTGAGAGACTATGGACTCTGAAAAACAACCTGAGGGTTTTGAAGGGGCGGGGGGGTGGGAGGGTGGGGGAACCAGGTGGTGGGTATTGGGGAGGGCACAGATTGCATGGAGCACTGGGTGTGGTGAAAAAACAATGAATACTGTTACGCTGAAAAAAAAAAAAAGCTGGAGTAGCTATATTAATTTTAGAGCAGACTTCAGAGCAAGAATATTTATCAGAGATAAAGAGAAGCACTACAAAATGATAAAGGATCAAATTTTCCAAGAAGACATAACAATCCTTAATGTGTACACTCGTAACAATAGAGCAACAAAATATGTGAGGCAAATACTGATAGAACCACAAGGAGAAACAGATGAATCCACTATTACAGTTGGAGACTTCAACACTCCTCTACCCATAACTGACAGACCCCGCAGGCAGAAAATCAGGAAGGACATAGTTAAACTGAACGGAACCATCAATCAACTGGATTTAATTGACATTCATAGACTATTCCATTCAACAACAGCAGGCAACACATTCTTCTCAAGCCCACATGTAATATTCACCAAAATAGACCACATTCTGGACCAAAAAACACACCTTAAAAATTTTAACAGAATAAATACCACCATGTCACTCAGTCATTATGTTAGCCCAAATAACAGACACTATTAATCTGAATGTATCTTACCAGCCATTGAAAATGAACCAGAGTCCATCTTTAAGCAAGCACAAAATTAGACAACTTATCATGAAATAAAATAATGTTTTGCTACTAAAAAAAAAATAAAAATAAAAATAAAAGAATCCCTGAACTTCTAAATCAAAACAGGGGCACCTGGGTGGCTCAGCGGGTTAAGCATCTGTTCAGGTCATGATTCCAGGAGCCCCACGTCGAGCTCCCTGGTCAGAGGGGAATCTGCTTCTCTCCCCCTGCCCCTCTGCACCCCCCATGCCCCCGCTCATTCTCTCTCTCTCACTCTCTCTCAAATGTTTAAATGTTTAAAAAAATAAAAGAAATGGTAACATACTCACTTGGAATTTTTTTTTTCAGAATCAAAAATTCAATGATCTGGATCTGTGCTATGCTGTTTTTCTTCCTTTACACAGTAGAATAATATCCCTGCTCTTCTGAAGGTTAATTTCCCCCATTATGCTCTGAATCCCAGAACCTCTCACTTTTTCTCTGTTTTCTGCATTATCAGTGATAACCTCCCCCGCTCCATGGGTCAACCCCGTCAGCATACAACATATTCAGTGCTGGTCACTTTAAGGTTTCCAATTAGCAAATAAAAACACAGACACCTAGGTAAATCAGAGTGTCAGATAAACAACAAATAATATTTTAGTATGTGTGTCCCATGCAATATTTAGGACATACCTAAACTAAAAAAAGTATTCTTTGTTTATCTGAAATTCATCTTATGGGTGCCTGGGTGGCTCAGTGGGTTAAAGCCTCTGCCTTCAGCTCAGGTCACCATCCCAGGGTCCTGGGATCGAGCCCTGCATCAGGCTCTCTGCTAAGCGGGGAGCCTGCTTCCTCCTCTCTCTCTGCCTGCCTCTCTGCCTACTTGTGATCTCTGTCTGTAAAATAAATTTTTTAAAAAAGTATAATGAAATTCATCTTAACTGGTTTCCCTGCATTTTATTTGGCAACCCTTGTCATGTTCCCTACATCCGTACCTTCCAGTTACCACCCCATTTCTCTTTATCCCTTTTTGGCCAAGTATCTGAAAAGAATTCTCTAAATTCACCGTTCTCTCCATTCCCATCTCCTAGTCCTCTGTCAGCCTCCCTCCAAGCTAGCTTCTTTCTCCAGTACGCCACAAAACTGCTCCTGTCAAGGTCCCCCACACCCCCATGTTGTGTATCTGTAACTCCCCATTTGGAGCAAGGGATTTGTCTGTCTTATTCCCCAGTGTATTACAAATTCCTGGTGCCTACAATAGTATCTAGCACATAGCTGGCAGTCAATAAATCCTTGGGGATGCATTCACGCATCGGTAGTATGACCATACAATCTAGTCCATTTTCGGTGAATGTATTTGCTGTTCCATGAGGTTCATGGAATTAAAATTGTTTGCTCTTATGCACAAGTGATATACCGAGTTCTAACTGTATAAGTACATTTGTAAACCATTAAATGTTATTCATAGCTAGTTTTCCAAGACATACTAAACAATAGCCTCCCCTGCCCCCAGCCTAATGGAGAAGGGGATGGAGTGTTTTTCCACTGTACTGATTCTGGAGTCTTAGAAAAGGACTGGGTGAGCTGGAAGACTTCAGCGCCTGGACATGCCCACCCTTCCGCTGGAGGCCTTGTGATGGACAAGCTCATTGCCATGGGAGACAGGTTCTCACCAGGGGCCAATGGGAAGGGCTTGCAGAGAATGGCTTTTCTGTGTGAACCTACTAAGCATTAAGTTCCTTCTTTTAACGGGGCCAAGATCTACTTTCTACAAAATGTTAGTTCTGTCTTCCAGCATACCATAAAGCAAGTCAATCCCTGTTCTCATGACACCAGTTTGGATATTTGAAGACAGCTATGCTTCCTACAAAGCCTTCGCTGCTCACGATAAACACCTAATTTCTTTATTTCTTCCTCAAACGACATGGATTCCCATCTCTCCATTCTAGCTCCTCCTCTCCCAATCTTTCCATCCAATTCATAAGCATTCCTTTCAAAATATGGCACCTATACTTTTCAAATAACAACCAAGGGAGATGGAAATTCTTATATCCCCTCACTGGGACAATATATTTCTATTTATAGTGTCTAAGTCTGGACTGATCTTTCAGATATGCACAGCACTCCTAACATGTCTGTTAACACCCTCAAATCTGTTCCTATAAAGTGCTGTTAGACCATACTCCCTTTATTCTATATGTATATTATAGATTTTTTTTATCCTAGAAGTAGGACTTTAAACTTAGTAAGAATAAATGAAATTTTGATTTTTTTTTTTTGTGGCCTGTGAGGTAGCCTGTGAATATCATTTAACTTTTTTTTAAAAAGATTTCTTTATTTTAGAGAGTGCGAGCATAGGGAGGTAGGAGCAGAGGGAGAGAGAGAATCATAAGCAGAGTCCCCACTGGGTGTGGGCCCCGATATGGGGCTTGATCTCATGACCCTGAGATCATGACCTGAGCCAAAATCAAGTTGGATGCTTAACCAATTGAGCCACCTAGGAGCTCCACATTTTGACTTCTGATTGCCGCCCATCACAATACCATCCTGCTAAATTTTGAAAATATAAAAATATAAAAAATATAAAATTTAGCAAATCACTCTGAACTCATC
The DNA here is from genome assembly GCF_963455335.1 of Martes martes. NCBI lineage: Eukaryota > Metazoa > Chordata > Mammalia > Carnivora > Mustelidae > Martes > Martes martes. The sequence continues at coordinate 93,244,491 of NC_137899.1, forward strand.
TATGTGAAGAGCAAAGAAACTAATTTCTGAGGTCATGGGCCCAGTAAACTCAGAAGGTGAAACCTTAGTTATTCAGAAAAGTGTCGAGGCACAGAGGACTTTGTCATAAGCCATAGGCCACTGACCCTGTGGAAACAGCTGAGATGCTACTCCTGCTTCATCCAGGAGGAGACAAAGTGCCAGCCAGGGCAGGAAATGCATTGTGCAGAGCCGATGTTTACGCCTAGTTAGTCAGTTAAGGAGAGCCCCACCATCAAGGAAAAGACACTGAGGCACATGCTTTTCACAACGGTCCCTCAAACACAGTTTGTGTACTGAAGTCTAAGTTACCGAGCATTAAGGCTAAGGGCCAGAAACAGACTATTATTCTCTGGACCAAATAATGCTTTCTGTCTATCCATGAAGCCCTCTATCTCCAACACCAAGCAGGAGGTCCCTGCAAAATTCCAGGGGATGGGTCAGGGGTCTGTTAGGCAGCACCCCCTGCTGGCATGCACATGGGCAGAAAGGGTTGGGCCTCTCAAGGTCATGGTGCCCTTTTCCTCTAGCAGTTAGAAAACCTGCTGCTGAAGGTCTTCAGACACATTTCCCCATCCTTCTTTCCAGGTGACCTCCAACACCAACTCTCATCCTTCTGCCCTCCTCCCAGCCCTCCCTCTGTTCTTGTGTGCTTTGGAATCCTAACCAATAGTTTATGGTAAAATCAATTAGAAAGCAAAGCATTCTAATCAGTCCCAATCACAAGATTAAGTTGGCTGAGATTTTTTTTTAAGACCAATTTTCACAAAATTTTGATCGCTGTATTTCTGATGGTGGAGTTGTTTTTATTTTATTTTCTTCTCTTTTGCTAATCTGCTCTTTGACCAGGAAAGACAGAACACAAAAAGGTTAGGGTTACCTGGCTACATATAGTAATAGGATATTCTGATTTAAATTTGGTTAAAATTATGTCTTTTTTAAAAAAAACTTTACTCCTTTGTGTATAAAATTCATCTCACAAGGAATCCAGAAATAACAGTACTGGGGAAATGTAAGACAGCAATCTGAAAATACACTGCCTCTTGGCCTTCAAACACAGGATAACTCCCATCCCTCACAGCTTTAGGAGGATCTAAAGGGGAAGAGATACTTCTGGATTCTGCTAAAAGTAGAACATCCTTGCTGCTCCTCAAAAGCAGCCATGGTGCACAATACCGTTGGCAAAAAAGACCAACATTCACTGGTACTGAAATGCGGCAACTCTATTTCTGCTTTTAAGTCTCTCTCGCTCTCTCTCTTTCACTCTTTGTATTCTTTGCTTTAGAACAATCTCAGAATTTTAAAATGCTGGATGAAGGAAACCAACCACTGATATCATCACATCACAGAATCAAAACTTAAGTACTTACACTAATGCAGATTTCAAGACACTGGTACAAGTATCCAAGACCCAGCCATTCTAAAACAAGTTTACAGTAAGATATCCGGCTATGTTCTCTTTTACGCTTCTGTAATACTATCCTTTGGCATGAATACAACAAAAAATAGTTAAACTACACAAATGTGGGTTACCTGGACTTGTGGTTGTAATTTTTCGGGTCCTTAACCCTGGAGAAATCAAGCATACACCAGTCTCCTTATTCCTCAGAGGGGTATAGCAAGGAATGTTCAGGAAATCTTTAAAGGAAAGAAGTTACTAAACAAACAGTGCATGGTCCAACAACAACAAAAACATTTCATTAATTTGATTATCTAATTCAGACACTGGACCAAAGGCTCTCTCTTTGTATTGCTACTATTTCGTGTTTTCTTTTTTTTTTTTTTTTTAAAGATTTATTTATTTATTTGACAGAGAGAGATCACAAGTAAGCAGAGAGGCAGGCAAAGAGAGAGAGGGAGGGAAGCAGGCTTCCTGCTGAGCAGAGAGCCCGATATGGGACTCGATCCCAGGACCCTGAGATCATGACCTGAGCCGAAGGCAGCGGCTTAACCCACTGAGCCACCCAGGCGCCCCTATTTCGTGTTTTCTTTTTACAGTAAGCGGCACTTGGCAGGTGCAAAGTGTAAGGGGAGACAGAGGGGAAAGAAATGCCAATCGTGGTTTAAATTCATATTCATGTCAACTCCGTGTTCAGGCTCTGGGCATGGGACCAGCCTGACCTTTCTTTCACAACTTAGCTACTTCCAGTAACTCCTTGTTCTTCTATAGTTTTGAACCTATTTACGTGCAGAATATATAAAATCTCTAAGGGGAACCAGTTGCGGCACTTAGTCTACATTGTATTTTGCTTGTTCTTTTTTTTATCTAAAGCTATGTTTATTGAAACACGAGGACATATTAATTAAAACTGCCAGCTAGTTGAAAATACTAGAGTGCATTTGTTTTAAAATTCCCTTATTTTTCCTTCAAGGATTAATATTTAGTTTTGTCATTTAAAACATACTTTCCTTAAGGTCTCTTTCTTTTTTCTGATTTTTAGGTCCAAACTCTCCTTTGGTTGATCCTATGACTTCTCCTTCATGGAGGTTTATTTTCTGCCAAGACTTGGCTGTTGTTAACTGTGGTTCCGACTTCCAACAGGAACCAGCTGCTCTGAGAAGCATGGCAGGGGCTAGGTGGTGGGTGCCCCCAGCAGGTTCACATGAGCCTCTCTGCACAGGGTCCGGCGGCCTCCTCTGTACCAAATTTGTAAATTTTTAAACCATTTTAGATGTAGAGAAAAACTGTAAAAGTAGAGTGTTTCTGCATGTCCCCTGAGAGAAGTCTTAGTAGTCACAGTAAAGTTAGCAAAACCAACAAATTAACCTTTGTACAATACTGTTAACTACCCTATGAACTTGATTTGGGTTTCATTACTTTTTCCTCTAATGCCATTTGTTATTGTTCTTGTGGTTCCCGGATCCTATCCATGTTTCCACATTTCATGCCATTGTGCTGTTGTCCCGCATTTTGTTCCTTTTGCTTTTCTCAGTTTCAAGGCATTATTGTCTTGGGTTTCATAAACAACTCCAGGTTTACCCTATGTCCCTCCAAGACTATGCAGACTTTGATCTTCTCCTTTATCATTCTAGATTGTAGAGACCTAATCCTTTAATTCCAAAATGAATCTGCTCTTAGTGGAAGCATCAATCTGATTAGTGGGAAGCAGAAAAGCAAAACACAGTGGGCAGAAGCGGGTGGTACCAGCCAAGGGAGAAATGAACAGTTCTGCAAATTGCACAAGCAGACTAGATTCATTTCGACTTAACTCCTTAGAAAATGAAGGTCCTAGGTGTTCTCATCAGGGACACAACCATTAGAGGAAGAGATCATTTCCTTCTACGATCACACTTTACGAATGAGAAAATCACATTACAAAGGAAATAAACAGAAAAGATCGTTTGACACCAATTATAGCATTTATTGACATTTCCATTTAAAATGCTAGGAAAGCAGTATAAATTGTAAACATGGAAACCAAACACTTGCATAAATTATTTCAAAAACTCTACAGCACATTAGAAAACAGGGCAGCTAATCGAAGGGTAGAAACATAACTGACAAATAGAAGGGAGGGTTCGATTACTAAATCATATACCCACGCTGAAATTTAAGTGCCCATTTGAGACCAGCAAACCATGATTGTCAAGTTCAAGTTGCAGTATCGATGCCACGGGTGGCCTCAATTTACTCTGCATATTTTCGTACATTATCACTCACAGTCCAAGAATGAGCGCAGGAAGAGTCTGAAGAACATGGACCTTGACAAAGTAGGAGGAGACCGGTGGGCATCCCGGAGCAGCTCTGCTGAGCCAGGGTAATGAACCCAATCTCCATACTCCCTCAAGGATTCTCTGGAGGAGGGCCAAGATGAGTGTTTACCCCCCTTTCTGCAATGAGCCCTCTGGTGTTTACAGCGAGGGCATTCATCAGTGGAGTCTCCTTCTTCCCCCACATGAACAAGAGGAACAGTACAGGGGGTCTGGCTTGAACTTGGTCCTGTACTATTCCTAACTTGCACACTTAGGAAGTCAAGTCATGAATGCCTAAAACGGGGGCACGAGACCCTTCATGATGCTCCAAGATGTCCAGAAACGTTTCGGTGGAATCGGGGACCGAGCGACTCAAATCACTGCAATGTCTATCTCTGTCCCTTCTACCCTTCACTCTTTCTTGAAATGTGAAGTGGCCCCAGAGCAGAAAAACTTGGAAGAAGAAGGAAAAGCAAGGATCCTGTAGAACTACCCTGTGGGAAACTACTTTGGACTAGACCACCTCAGATTAAGACATCCATTCCTTCTCTCACTTGCTCGCTGGTTCCTAACTTTGCTTCGTATTTCCAAGGCATTTAATATTTTCCTAAATTTCAATGCTGCTGCGTGTTCTTGAGATAAGTTCTTAAATGTACTGTTAACACGCATGAGCATGGAATTAGGATCGTACCGTGAGGTTTCAGTTTTCAAGTCTTTTTAATACTAGGGAGGGGAGTCCTAAACACTCAAAGTCACTTCCAAGAATATCAAAAGAAACCTAAAATATACACACTTCTTATTCATTAGGTAGTAAGTGTGAGCCTATTACATTTTATGAGTATGTTACAGCAGCTGCTCTTAGAGACCCCTCTCACCTGTTTTAAGAATATTCATTCATGGGTTGGATTAAGTGTAAAAATGAAGTTCAGGTTACCATTCCATAAAAATGTGTTTTGTGATCAAATGGTCAGTGTGCAGGTCCAGAAGTGGACTCCTTCACGCTCCCATCGGGGACAAATGTGGATAAGCAGGCTCTGGAGACTGGCTTTGGAGGTAGAAATGGAATGGCTAAAGCTCACCTTGAGCTGAAGTCGGTATGGCCGTTAAGACTGGAGGCCCCCTTCTCGCCTGCCTAGAACCTTAACCAGATTTCCTTTCAACCAGAAAATGCATTCATGTCTAAGAACCTAATATGAAAGGGAAAGAGAAGTGTATTTAATGATTAATGTGTGAATTACTGCAAATGCAAATCGCTGTCCCAGGGACTGGTTTGGCCACTGGAGCACTAAGAAGGGCAATGCAGTAAACTCTGACCCTGTACACAGTTAAATGGGAGGCTCATAAAACACAGAATTACCTGTTTCGGCCCAAAGCCTTCAGGTACACCTTCACCTGCGCTTTGCATCACAGGCCTCAGGCCCTGAAAAAATCTGGCTGGCAAAACCTGCTTCGTCTGGTGCTCAAAAGCCATGTCCCACCAAAGGCAAAACATATTCTGAAATCAAATAAAATTTGGAGAAAATTGTGTAGACGGCTACAAAGAAGTGGAATATATTTATTTATAACCTACCATGCTCTGCAAAGGACTTAATGTGTTTGAATGGCTGACCACTGAGAGCTGCCTTAAGCAGTAAACCTCGGTGGAATTCTTACAATATTTTCATACTTTACAACTGGTCCTTCAGCAGTTCTTGGCACTTCTCTTCCCTCCTGCAGCCTGGATCTCGTGCTGTGCAGACCTTCTTCACAGACCCAGCCACTGTCTCACTGTATTCTTGCAAACACATTCTCACAGCCCCATTTCCTCCTCTTGTTTAATTAGAACTCCCTGTATGGTGCAGTTAGGGATCCTGTCTCCATATTGGAGCAGATCAAGTTCATTTTCAAGGACAGCTTCATCCACTTTCTCCATCCTTCACCACGCCCATTCCCAGCTCTTCCCTTGCCATCTCACCAGCTCCCCCATCTTCATTAAAGTAGCTTTAGAAGTGGGCTTCTCCCCGGGATCCCATGGTTTCCAAATGTGCAACATCCCTTCTCCTGAGTACCCAATGCACTTGTGTATTTTCAGTGAATCTTACTGTTGTTCACACCACATGATGTATCTGTAGCTTCCATCTTTTATACCCAGCTATGCTATCTGATTTAGATTCTAAGCTCTAAAAAATAATGTTGACATTTTTGGTGCTAGAAACGGCAAAAATTCAGGTGCAAAAAGATGTTTGATAAATGACGTTTTAAAGTTAAGGATGAAGGAAGTGAATTTCAAGCAAATAGAGAAAGAGGAAGAGGAGTCACATGGCGCCCTTAGTTCTGCTCTGGTTACCTCCATGTGAAGTCATTCACTGGTAGATAACAGCATGTCGGGCTGTCCAATACCAGTTCAATCATTCAGATAACATTTTACATTTCACCTAGCTTTGTACACCCTCCTCGAGGGTTGTTTGCACACAAGATCATATCTGAATCTTGAAACAATCAATTCTGGGAGGTGGACAGAAGAGGTCTGTCCTTATTTGGCTGATGGGGAGAAAGAGGCTCAGGAAGGCACCCGACACAGCAAGTTGGTGACAAAGTAGACTCTGAAAATGATCTCCAACCCTCTCTGAAATTCTGACTCAACCTAATGGCTTGCATGATTACCACCAGAACTTTTTTTTTTTTACTATTATTATTTTTTTTAATCAGAGAGAGTGAGTACAAGCAGGGGAAGTAGCAGGCAGACAGGGAGAAGCAGGCTCCCTGCTGAGCAAGGAGCCCAATGTGAGATTCGATCCCCGGACCTTAGGATCATGACCTGAGCCAAAGGCAGCCTCTTAACCAGCTGAGCCACCCAGGTGTCCCACCACCAGACTTAAATTAGGAAAAGAGAATAGACACAAAATTTGACTTTTCATTTTAGAGTACTTCAGTTAATGGAACTCCAAAGCCACACAAGATCAACATGAGAACCTTTCTTTTAAGTAGATCATGTTAACCGAGTGTCCAAAGACCCCCCTGGGTGTGGTGCTCCCAACAACAGTCAGTCTGTCCTGAGTTTGGTGACAGGAAACTGCTGCAGGTGTTCAGAGGAAACAGGTGCAGAGTGTGCTTTACAATCAAAACAAGAGTGCTGGTGATCCCGTGAGCCTGCCCACACCACACCACACACCACCGGTTATCCTATGTTATCTTTGGTCATGATATTAGTTGACAAGTCTATCAATTCTAAGCATAACAATACAGGTGGAATCCTTTTATACTAGTCTGAAAGGCATCAAAATCACTACTGCAGCCCTCTAGAAAACAGACACCCATTTCTGGGATGTACAGAGAAGGTAACCATTCTTAGCACACTGTGTGCAAAGAGGACACTGAGCAGAATGGGAGGAGGGGCCTACATTTACTCCATTTGCTGTCACACGACCTGAATTTACTGTAAGGTGTCCGTAATAAAATTCTGCTTGGCTATCTCAAATTCCTAACATATTCAGGAAAGCTGGTATTTCCCGAATACTGGCACAGAGGAAGAAAAGGCTACATTTAACTTCCCAGAAGAAATATTCCCTGTATCATCAGACTGTCTCTGACCGGCTTCATTAAGGAAGCGCTAAAGCATGATTGTGGCCCCCAATGATTACAGTTTGGAAACCTATTTTAGCTGTTTCAGGGTTCTTAAAATTTGTTACAGATTTTGATTCATCTGAGCTCCAAATCTCTGTTTATCTGTCATTCATCAAAAGTATTAGTGGATGTAATAAAAAAGGATTCCTAGTGGAAATCTGTCATGGTTTTCTTCTGTGCTTCACTCAGGTATCAGAAAAAAGAATGGCCCTTGTTATTATATTCCTTATTCTAGCTTGGGAAGTAGGGAAATGTTTACTTCAGGAGTGAATCTCAAGACAGATGATACCCTCTGTCAGGCCCCAAGAACATAAGATGGTTTTAACAGTCACTCAGTGGTCATGTACAATAAAATCAGAAACCAGGAGCAACTCTTGCCTTTCCCTTGTGGTCCTCAAAACTCTTCTTTACATTTCTTGATTTATTACTGAGAGGCTGGATTGAACTCTGTTCCATTTCCAGGTCTTGAACACAGAGAATGTGATTACTAGAAACGTACTTGTGAATAACAATTTTTGGCCCCGGTAGTTTTGGTAAATAATTTTTTTCTCATTCACACATAATTTGTGAGCAACTCATCAGCCAAGAGCAAGGATGAGTTATGACCTCCTGAAAGCCTCCTTCTGTACGTCTGACCTTAATGACAGCATGCACCGAAATGGGATGTTGTTGGTACTTGCATGCGCCCAATTAATAAACAGCAAATACAATTAAGAATGTAAATCTAAACTTCAATATGTATTCTGAACAACCAAATAAATATTAAACTTTCCCCCAGGCCCCCCCCACCCCGTTTGGGAGGTTGGTTGTTTTTTTCTTTCTAGAACAAAATGACACCTTCAGCGTGTTCTTCCACTGCAAAAGCCAAAGTTGCATTTCACAGACATAAAGGTGGAGGGGGCCTCGGAGCTGTAGCACCAGAAGAAGGGAAAATGCAGATGATGGCTTCTTTTGGAATCATCAGGCTCTACAATCTATCATTTGGTTTCTCACTAGTAGCTTTTTTAATTCCCAAACAGTCTTAGTATTTTTGTTGTTAATATGACTATTAAAATAAGTTCCTATGGAGAAAAAGAGGGAAATCAAGCTGTTAATAAAATGTCTTCAAATCTCTTTTCTCAGAAAACAAAGCAGCAAGTTCACCATACAAACCAGTCTGAATCACACCTTCCCACGGAAATGCTCGATTCTGTTCATCCCTATACCATCTACACATTTCCACCTTTGACCTTGAAAAAGGAGACGAATTTAGTGATTTTTTTTTCTCTCGTTAGCTTAGGTTTGTGGTTTGCCTTCACGAAATGCTGCTGGCTTTTGGCCAAAAGTATGTACATGTCGACTACAACCCAAGTGGTCAAAAAACTGCCCACTGATTAAAAGCATCGTGAGCCGTCCGGTGACTTATGGCATCCTCTAACTTTGCCGCTTGCTCCCTCGCACGGGCACCCAGCCCAGGAGATGCGCCTTCTTCTCACCAACACCCATTTCGTTGATTTCCGTTTAGTCTTGCTTCCACAGGAAGCAGATACTTGGCAAATTTGCAAGGCGATGCCGATCAGCTGTGGAAGTTCTGCACGGCGGTCTGTTTCTGGGAAAGCCGGAGCAGCTCCTCGCGGATCGCTTTGATGAGTGAAGCTGAAGAGTGGCCGGGCTGGAGGTCTTCCGTGGAGCTGGTGGTGTAAGTCAGCCCCGCGCCCTGCAGCCCCCTGTGCGGGAGGTTCCCGGGAGGAGCGGAGGGCTCCCTGCCTGAAGTCCTTGGCACCTGGAACAGCGGTGAGTTAGAGTACTCTTGATGTCCAAGCACGTGCGTCTGAAAAAACACAGCAAACATCACTGGACCTCCCAGGGAAGCGCAGGAGGGAAAATCCCATTCAAACTGGTGGTGGCCGGGCTCCCGGGACTCGAACTCCTCCTGCCCACCTCCCACCGAAGGTGGCCCACCAAGAAGGCCCCCGGGATGGAATATAGAAACTGTGGAAGAACTTCTGGAGGGAGAGCAGTACAAAAAAGAAAGTCCTGAACTTAACAGGTGCCTATTAAATACTGGCTTCAAGGCAGACAGAAAGAACGATGAGGTTGGCCAAGTCTTGGTGCCCCTGTGTGTGCAAGGGAGGGGCCCCCTGGGAGAACAGGAAGGGACCTGGAGAGCTGGGGTGCCCCGTGGAGGTGAAGGGTCAAATGAGAGTATCTGAGAGCTGGAAGAGACGAGCAAGTACTTGGTGAGAGACTGACAAGAACTGCTTTGCTCTGGGACTCGAGCCCTGGGAGGGTGTGCGTGTGACACACATGGGGACCGCAGCACGTGAGGAATGTCACAAAATCATTTTCTACTTTATTTATGTGTATCTACTGACTCTTCTGCACAGCCTTTTCTTTAAAAAGTTACCTGCAGTAAGACACACAACAGTTTTGCTTATATTTGCATAATATAAAGTAATTGGGCATTCATTGGACTAGAATTATTGTACTTCTCAGTGATTTTTTCGTATTTTTTCAGTGAAAAATCTCTCTTTAGATATATACATGAGTACTAAATCAGTGGTTCCACTGATGTTAAAAAGTAAGTCTCCTGGTAAACATGGCATTCAAGCCCTCACGTTTCCAAATAGTGATAAAGAGTCAGTGTCAAGTAAACACCGGGTTTGATAGGAAAATCCTAAATACCTTATGAAAATAAGTTAGGTACAATGAAGGCAGAAAAAGGTCAGCAAATGTAAAGCAGATACCTGAAATTCAAAGTATAACAATGTATCTTATTAGAGGAAAATTATATTCTCAAATTAATTTTCTTTCACTGAGTAGTAGAAGCCTCCAGTCAGGAAAATAATTTAGTGCATTTGCTGGAAAGACATGTAAATGCACGTAAAATTCTTGAACTGAGGAGGAAAAAAAACTGAGGAGAGCATTTGTGTCTGTATTGATCCCATTCCTATAAAGGAGTGATCAAAGGGATGAGAAGCCTCTAAGAGAAACTGTGCCTTGGGACCCCCAAACTGTGAGCTTATGGCTGAAGCAACTCCATGGGGGGTCATAACGGAAATGATGTGGATAAGCCCATAACAAACCATAAACGGTGAGCAAGTAGGTATGTAAGATCATGCAAATTTACCCAATAACACCAAAGATCAAGTCCAGATTGTAGTCACCTAAAGGTTCAAATTCACTACTTGAAAGTCAAAATCACTGAGTCAGAAAGTACAACTGCAGTTGCCTGCAGCCAGGGGGGAAGGGGCAAATGCACTTAGTGTTTAATGAGCAAAGAATTTCCACTTTACAAGATGAAAAATACTATGGAGAGGGATGGTGGAGATAGTAGCGTGACATCGTGGATGTACTTAAAACCAATGAACTGTATACTTAAAAGTGTCTAAGATGGCAAATTTTATATTATGTGTGTTTTACCACAGTATAGAAAAATTTTAAAGGTAGCTGTTATAGGTCTCTGTCCAGATTTTCTGTAATGAGTATCACTTTTACTATCTTTTTAAAAGGTTATTTTCAAAAATTCACTACTTTAAGCCTGAAATCTGCCTCAGGTAAAATTATATACTTTCTGTAAGTTCAGTGTAATTACTCACCCACCCTGGGTGGGTGGGAATTCACTACGTACAAACTGCAAGCAAAAATACACTCACAGAGAAAAGGGAGAGAGGTTAAAATTTTTATTTATGTAGGTTTTAAAAAGGGATCCTCAAAGCAGAAGCAGCTAAATTTAATGATTATGTCTGAGTTTTCAGTGATGACCCAAACGCAAGATACTCACAGCCTCTCTTCGGCCAGCTTCATCCTCCCCATATGAAGGCCAGCCGGGTCCCCCATACTGGCCGCCTCTGCTAGGTGGGATTTCCACTGGCTGGGCTCCAATTCTGCTTGCAATTCCCACCTGTGTCAGGTGCTGAATCTGGGAGCCTGAAGGAACACAGTGGGGCAGGCTGGTCACCATTTGCTGGGAAGTGAGGCTGCCCGGCAAGAGACTCCGGGGTGTTTTGTTTTGTTTTTAGATTTATTTATTTGAAAAAGAGAGGAGGGGCGGAAGAAGAGGGGGAGAGAGAGAGAGACTCTCCAGCAGACTCCCTGCTGAGCAGGGAGCCCGACAGATGGGCTCAATCTCACGACATGAAATCACGACCCGAGCTGAAACCAAGAGTCGGACACTTGTGCTCAAGACACTTCGGTTCTGACCATAGCTCTTCCTTAGGGACAAGGGATACAAGCAGTGTTCAAACATGGCACCAATTCTATCTCCAGAGAATCACATTTCCTATGGAAAACAGACTGTGAGCTTCTTGGTTCATGGGCTCTTATTTCCATTGAATACAGCGATGTTCTTATTTTCCTGGCTAGACATCAAAGGACGGGGTATAACGGCTGTAATAGAGGGCCCTTCCGTTCATTTCTATAGAGGTTACAAATAAGGATGCTCTTACTTAGAAAAAACGAGTGAAAGGTTTTGGAGTCATAAAGAAGATGTAAGCTAGTTCCTTCTTGCTTGTGGCTTTGAGACTCACAAGGAGAGAAAATACAATGTGCATTTTTTTTTCTTAAAAGGCAGCGTGCCTATCTCTTTCCTTTCAGAATGTTTAAGTACATTTATTTTCACTATACTCACATTTTTCCCATAACTTGGCTATGTCATAATTAAAAATTTAAGGCCCCCTCCCCCCAGCTTCCCCAGTGAGGTATACTGATGGCTGACGCGAGGAATCTCTCTAGGCTCATGCTCCACACGTAGACACACTGTCGTCTCAAGTAGCTATGAAGGCTGGGCTCTAAATGACCTATTTTCTCCTCCATCAACTTTTGCTATATGGATATATCCCTATTTCATAGATTAAGGGAGGACAAAAGTGATCTTTAAGCACTGTGAAATAAAATACTTGTACCCAAAAGCTTCTCGGATCATAAAATTCATCTGTGCTGTGCGGACCGGTCCTACAAGGTTCAGAGATTTCACAGAGGTAGGGGAGGTGGGCATCTCCACCTTTCAGTTCTCTCCTACTTGACCTATCAAATTAACAGCCTCCATTAACCAAATACATTAAAAAAAAAAAAAAAGGAATACCACAATTTTATTTGGATATCTAATAACTAAAGGTCAGAAAAAACCTGCCAGGCTCCTATCAGAGCAATGTACCCTGCAGAAACTCTTGCCAGTTACTGAAGTTTTATATAGTTATTAAAATTATTAGGACCATCAGTACTATTTGCCCAACACACATTCAGCAAATCCTGCAGAGAACAAAAATGCAGCACACTGTTCTCCAGCATTTACCAAGGTGCAGACAAGTACGTAGACAGAAAAGCATACCTTTGTGTTAAAACTACAGTGGTAGTTGAAATCCTAATTGAGACACAATTCTGTATCTTGCTTTGTTAACTTAATGTTACAGCACAGGCTTTCCCCACGATGCAAGTGGGGCATCACACGCAGGAAACCTGGGTTTGCATTCCAGCCCCACCACTGTGACCTTGGGCAGCTGGCTACCACTCCCACTGAGCCTTGATGCCTCAACTCTCAAATGGGGATAAAAAATCCACCTCATGATGTTATTTCAAGAACTGAAAGAGATAAAATAGGTCAAGTACCATAAAAGTAAGAGGCAATTGGGAAAACTTAAAACCCTCTTTTTTTTTTTTTATTCTTTCTGAGCTCTTCATTTTTAAAGAGCTGCACAACTGGGGACTTCTAGGGAAGACGGTGAAGTAGAACCTTAAGCTCACTTCATCCCACAGACACACCTAGAGAACACGCACATCAGGGTAAATAACCCGGAAAATGACCCGAAGACTGGCAGAACAGACTCTCCACAGCTAAACATAGAGAAGGAGCCACATCAGAAAGGGTAGGTAGGGCAGAGATGCGGTCAGGAACCAAACCAACCCTCCAGACCATCCTCAGGAGGAGGGTCACGAAAGCACAGAGAAGGGAGAGAAGACTCCAGCTCAGGCACACCAGGCACAGCGGGCCTGCACTGGGAATACAATCCCCATATCATTTGGCTTTGGAAACCAGAGGGTCTTAACTTCACGAATTCTTATAATCAGTGGAGTTTAAGACCTAGAACTTTAAAAATGAATAGGCTCAACTCTGGAAGCCAGAGAGTGAGAGGAAACTGAGTCCCCACCCTTAAAGAGACAGTGCAAAAACAGCCTCACTTTGAAACAGCATAGAGGCAGCAGTTTGTAAAACACCTGGGGTATAGAGATGCCACTTCCCTGTCCACCACTCCCAGCCTACATATATGTGACACCTGTAGGAACCAGCACAGCACAAATACTCTCCACCTAGTCCCTAACAGTGCACTCTGCCCCCACACACTTCTGTGGACCCACCCCCTCCAACCTGTCCTTAGCACCTCTCCAAAGAAGCTCCAGGTTCCTCCCCAGGCAGAACTGAGAAGCTCTGCTAACACTGGGCACCCTGTTCCTGTATCCTCCTGTGGACACACTCCCTCCAACCCACCCTTGGCAGGAATCCATACAAAGAAGTGTCACAGCATGGCAGTAAGCAAGCAGCCCTGACGGGGATCAGCACCACTCAGAAAGGGATTCCTGCTCTGGAGTGAGAGAAAGATAACCACACACACACAGCAGTCCAACTGGGACCCCAGCACTGGGCCGGGGGCAGGCATCTGTTGTGACTGCAAGCCCCGCTAACCAAGGAAAGCTTCTAAGGGGACAACACAGAGAAAGTGCCCTGCAGTTCAGCGCTACTGTATCTCTGGCAAACACCTGGTCTGACCCAAAACAAGCCCAGTGTGGCCCCAGACGGCCCACTAACAAGGGTCCAAGTCTTGCCCACAACAGGCAACAAGAGCCATCACCAACAACTGGACTGAAGGCAAAGTGGCACAGCCACAACTGCAAGGGGCACCCTCACACAGGAGGTGCTTAGGAGATACCCCTTAAGCACCAGGTTCTGGTGAACAGAGGATACTGCAGGGTACTACAGCACCTCTTCTTCGTAAGACCACTACTTTCAAGAGTAGGAGATAGAGCTGACTTTCCTAACACACAGAGACAGACACAGAGAGTTAGACAAAATGAGGAGACAGAGGACTATGTCCCAAATGAAAGTGAGGACAAAATCAGAGCAAGAGAGCTAAATGAAAGAGAGATAAGTAATATGCCAGATAAATAATTTTTTAAAGATTTTATTTATTTATTTGCAGAGAGACAGAGATAGTGAGAGAGGGAACACAAGCAAGGGGAGTGAGAGAAAGAGAAGCAGGCTTCCCACTGAGCAGGGAACCTGACACGGGACTTGATCCCAGGACTCTGGGATCATGACCTGAGCCAAAGCCAGATGCCTAACAACTGAGCCACCCAGGCACCCCACCAGATCAAGAATTAAAAAAGTAATAGTCATAAAGATACTCACTGGACTTGAGAAATGAGTGGAGGAGCTCAGTGAGACCCTCAACAAAGAGATAGAAAACATAAAGAATGAATCAGAGATGAAAAACTCAGTCACTGAAATTTCTGGAGAACAGAGTAGTGGGAAACAATCAAGTTGAACAAGGGAGAGAAAAAAAGAGTCATAAAAAATGAGTCTAGAATAAGGGAACTCAGGAACACCATCAAGTATAATATTTGCCTTATAAGGATCCCAGAAGAAGAGAGAGAAAAGAGGGCAGAAAATTTATTTAAATAAATAGCTGAAAACTTCCCAAATCTGGGGAAGGAAAAAGAAATTCAGATCTTAGAAGCACAGAGAGCTTTCAACAAAACCAACCAAAGGAGGTCCACAACAAAACACATAGTAATTAAAATGGGAAGAAAATTGTGATAAACAGAGAGTTTCAAACAGAGCAAGAGAAAAGAAAACAGTTACATACAAGGGAAGCCCCATATAGCTATCAGTGGATTTTTCAGTAGAAACTTTGCAGACCAAAAGGGAGTGACATGACATATTCAAAGTGCTGAAAGAAAAAAAAAAAAAGCCTACAACCAAGAATACTCTAACTATCAAGGCTATGATTCACAATACAAAGCGAGATAAAGAGTCTCCCAGACAAACAAAAGTTCAAGGAATTCATCACCACTAAACTAGCCCTACAAGAAATGTTAAAGGGGACTCTTTGAGTAGAAATGAGACCATAGCAAAAATAAGAACAGTAGGAAGTACAAAAGCAGTACAAATTAAGTATATCTATAAAAATCAGTCAAGGGATTCACAAAATAAAAGGATGCAAAGTATGACACCATTTACCTAAAACATGGAAGGGTGAAGAGTAAAAATGTAGTGCTTTTACAATGGGCTCAAACTTGAATGACCATCAAGTTAAAATAGACTTCAAAATGCATAAGATGTTATATATAAACCTAATGGTAACCACAAGAAAAAAAATCAGTAATGGATCTGAAAAAAATGAAGAGAAGGGAAATCAAGTGTATCACTAAATTAAGCCAGGCCACCATGAGATAAGAGAGCAAGAGAAGAGAATAGAGAAGAACTACAAAACAACCATAAAACAAGTGACAAAATGACAGTAAGTACATACTTATCAATAATTATTTTGAATGTAAATGGCTAAATGCACCATTCAAAAGACATGGGGGGGTGACAGAATGGATTAAAAAAAAAACAAAAATATGCTGCCTACAAAAGACCCATTTCAGACCTAAGACCCATGCAGACTGAAAGTATAGAAATGAAAAAATATATATCATGCAAATGGAAGTGAAAAGAAAGCTGGGATAGGAATACTTATATCAGATAAAACAGACTTTAAGACAAAAGCTGTAACAAAAGACAAAGAAGAACACTACATAATCATAGAGGAAACAATCCAAAATGAAGATATAACAATTGTAAATATTTATGCAACCAATATAAG
This sequence comes from Martes martes, assembly GCF_963455335.1. NCBI lineage: Eukaryota > Metazoa > Chordata > Mammalia > Carnivora > Mustelidae > Martes > Martes martes. The sequence goes on from NC_137899.1 coordinate 93,260,645, forward strand.
AGCACCCATGGGGCACCTGGGTGGCTCAGTGGGTTAAGCCTCTGCCTTCAGCTCAGGTCATGATCCCAGGGTCCTGGGATTGAGCCCCTGCACTGGGCTGTCTGCTCAGCGGGGAGCCTGCTTCCACCCTACCCCCCGCCTGCCTCTCTGCCTACTTGTGATCTCTCTGTCAAATAACTAAAAATAAAATCTTAAAAAAAAAAAAATAAGAGCACCCAAATACAGAAAACAGGTATTAACAAATATACACAAAGTATCGATAGCAATCCAATAATAGTAGGGAACTAAAACACTCCACTTACATCAATAGGATAGATCATCCAGACAGAATATCAACAAGGACACAGTAGCTTTGAATGACACATTAGACCCCTGGGATCTAACAGATTCAGAACATTCCATCCTAAAACAGAATACACATTCTTTTCAAGTGCACATGGAACATTCTGCAGAATAGATCATATGTTAGGCCACAAAACAAGTCTCAACAAATTCAGAAAGACTGAAGTCATACCAGGCATCTTTTATGACCACCATGCTATGAAACTAAAAGTCAACCACAAGAAAAAAATATGGAAAGATCGCAAATACATGGAAGTTAAATAAAATGCTGCTAAACAATGGATGGAAAATCAAAGAGGAAATCAAAAAACACATGGAGACAAATGAAACAAATAAACAAACACAATGGCCCCAAATCTTTGGAAAGCAGTGAATGCAGATCTAAGAGGGAAGTTTATTGCAATATAGGCATATTTCAAGAAGAAAATCTCAAACAACCTAACCTTACACCTAAAGGAGCTATAGAAAGAACAAACTAGGGACGCCTGGGTGGCTCAGTTGGTTAAGCGGCTGCCTTCGGCTCAGGTCATGATCCTGGCGTCCTGGGATAGAGTCCCACATCGGGCTCCTTGCTCAGCGGGGAGCCTGTTTCTCCCTCTGCCTCTGCCTGCCACTCTGTCTGCCTGTGTTCTCTCTCTCTCTCTCTCTCTCTCTGACAAATAAATAAAAATAAATCAAAAAAAAAAAAAAAAAGAAAGAACAAACTAAACCCAAAACCAGTAAAAGGAAGAAAATAAAAAAGATCAGAGCACAAATAAAGTAGAAACTAAAAACAAAAACAAAAACAAACAGAACAGATCAATAGAAACTAGGAGCCAGTTCTTTGAAACAGTCAACAAAATTGAAAAAACTTTGGCCAGAATCATTAAAAAAAAGAAAGAAAGAAAGAAGGAAAGAAAAGACTCAAACAAAACCATAAATGAAAGAGAAAGAGTAATAACCAACACCACAGAAATACAAAGGATTATAAGAGAATATTATGAAAAATTATATGCCAACAAAGTGGACAATCTAGAAGAAATGGATAAATTCTTAGAAACATATAACCCCCTTGGGGCACCTGGGTGGCTCAGTGGGTTAAAGCCTCTGCCTTCGGCCCAGGTCATGACCTCAGAGTCCTGGGATCGAGCCTCGCATCGGGCTCTCTGCTCAGCAGGGAGTCTGCTTCCTCTCTCTCTCTCTCTGCCTGCCTCTCTGCCTACTTGTGATCTCTCTCTCTGTAAAATGAATAAATAAAAATCTTTAAAAAAAAAAAAAAAAAAAAAAGAAACATATAACCCCCTAAAACTGAATCAAGAAGAAACAGAAAATTTGAACAGACCAATTAACAGTGATGGAATTGAATCAGTAATCAAAAAAGTCCCAACCAACAGAGAATCCAGAACTAGATGGCTTCACAGATGAATTCTACCAAACATTTTTAAAATTTTTTAAAAAGATTTTATTTATTTATTTGAGAGAGAAAATGAGAGAGGTCAGAGGGAAAAGCAGACTCCCTCTGGAGCTAGGAGCCCGATGAGGGGCTTGATCCCGGTACTCCAGGATCATAACCTGAGCTAAAGGCAGTCACTCAACCAACTGAGCCACCCAGGCACCCAAACATTTATTTTTTTTTTAAGATTTATTCATTTATTTGAGAGAGATGGGTGGGGAAGAACAGAGAGAGAGTGAGAATCCCAAGCAGACTTCCTGCAGAGTGTGCAGCCCATAATGGGGCTCAATCCCATGGCCCTGAGAGCATGACCTGAGCCAAAATCAAGAGTCAGACACGTAAATGACAGAGCCACTCAGGTGCCCCAAATTCTACCAAACATTTAAAAAAGAGTTAATACCTATTTTGTTCAAACTATTCCAAGAAAACAGAAGAGGAAGGAAACCTTCCAAATTTATTCTATGAGGCTAGCATTACCCTGATAAAAACATCTCTCTCTCTCTCTCTTTCTCTCTCTCTCTCTCTCTCTCACACACACACACACACACACACACCAGGCCAATATCGCTGATGAACATGAATGTAAAAATCCTCAAAAAATATGAGAAAGCCAAATCCAACAATGCATTTAAAAAATAATTCACCACAATCAAGTGGGATTTGTTCTTAGGATACAAGGGTAATTCAATATTGCCAAATAAATCAATGTGATACATCACATCAACAAGAGTAAAGAACAATATGATCACTTCAGTAGAGGTAGAAAAAGCACTGGATGAAGTACAACATCTATTCATGATAAGAACCCTCAAAAAACTATATTTAGAGGGAACATACCTCAACATAATAAAGGCCAGATATGAAAAACCCACAGCTAACATCATACTCAATGGTGAAAAACTGAGAGATTTTCCCCTAAGGTCAGGAGGGAAAAGACAAGGATGTCCACTAACCACTTTTATTCAACATAGTACTAGAAGTCCTAGCCATAGCAATTACACAACAAAAAGAAATAAAAGGCATTCAGATTGGTAAGGAAGAAGTAAAACTTTCACTATTTGCAGAGATATGATACTATGTATAGAAAACCCCAAAGACTCCACCAAAAAACTACTAGAATTGATAATTTAATCAGTAAGGTCACAAGATACAAAATCAATATACAGAAATCTGCTGCATTTCTATATATAAATACTGAAGTATCAGAAAGAGAAATTAAGAAAACAGTCCCACATATAATGGCACCAAATATAATAAAATAATAAAATACCAAAAATAATAAAATACCTAGGATTATTCCTAGGTACAACCAAAGAGGTAAATGACCTGTATTCTGAAAACCATACAACACTGATGGGAGAAACTGAAGACGACACAAGAAAATGTAAGATAGTCTATGATCATGAATTGGATAACAAATATTGCTAAAATGTCCATACTACCCAAAGCAATCTACAGATTTAATGCAATCCCTATCAAATATACCTATCAAAATACCAACAGTATTTTTCAAAGAACTAGAACAAATGATCCTAAAATTTGTATGGAACCATAAAAGACCCTAAACAGCCAAAGCAATCTTGAAAAAGAACAAAACTGGAGATCTCGCAATCCCAGATTTCAAGATCTACTACAAAATATACTGATCGAAATAGTATGGTACTGGCACAAAGAGACACATAGATCAGTGGTACAGAACAGAGAGCCAAGAAATAAACCCACAGTCATATGGTCAACTAATCTTCAACAAAGGAAGCAAGGACATGCAATGGGAAAAAGACAGTCTCTTCAGCAAATGGTGTTGGCAAAACTGGATGGCAGCATGCAAAAGAATGAAATTGGACCACTTTCTTATACCACAAACAAAAATAAAATGAGAATCAATTAAACACCTAAATGTGAGACCTGAAACCACAAAAATCCTAGAAGAAAGCACAGGCAGTGACTTCTCTGACATGAGCCACAGCAGCATTTTTCTAGATATGTCTCCTGAGCAAGTGCAACAAAAGCAAAAATAAACTATTGGGATAAATAAAAAGCATTTGCACAGCAAAGGAGGGTGTTATATACGACCAATGAATCGTTGAACACTACATCAAAAACTAATGATGTACTATATGCTAGCTAACAGAAATAAATAAATAAATAAATAAATAAATAAATAAATAAAGGCAACCTATGACCTGGGAAAAGATATTTGCAAGTGACATATCCTACAAAGGGTTAGTATCCAAAATATAGAAAGAACTGATACAACTCAGTACCAAAACAAAAACAAAACAAAATAAATAATCCAATTAAAAATGGGCAAAAGACATGAACAGACACTTCTGCAAAGAAGACATCCAGACCCAGAAAAAGATGCTCAACATCACTCATCATCAGGAAAATGCAAATCAAAACTACAATGAGATATCATCTCACACCCGTCAGAATGGCTAAAGTAAAAACAGAGAAACAACAAAAAACAAAAAACAAAGCAACAGGTGTTGACAAGGAGACAGAGAAAAAAGGAACCCTTGTGCACTGTTGCTTAGAGAGCAAACTGGTGCAGCCACTCTGGAAAATAGTAGGGAGTTTCCTCAAAAAATTAAAAATAGAACTACTCTACAATCTAGTAATTCCACTAGTGGTATCTACCCAAAGAAATGAAAACATTAATGCAAAAAGATATATGCACCTCTATGTTTATAGAAGCATTATTTGCAATAGCCAAGTTATGAAAGCAACCCGAGTATCCAACCATAGATGAATGGGTAAAGAAGAGGTGGTATTAAAGGGGGGCACGTATTGCATGGAACACTCGTGTGGTGCATAAACAATGGATCTTGGAACACTGAAAAAAAATTTTTTTAATAAAAAAAAAAAAAGAGGTGGTGTGTGTATGCGCTGCAATATTACTCAACCATAAAAAAGAATGAAATCTTGCAATTTGCCATGACACGGATGGAGCTAGAGGGTGTAATGCTAAGGGAAATAAGTCTGTCAGAGGAAGATAAATATCATACAATTAAACTCATGTGGAATTTAAGAAACAAAACACATAAACAAAGAAAAAAGAGACAAACAAAATAACAAATTCTTAACTACGGAGAGCAAACAGATGGTTAGCAGAGAAGGGAGGTGGGGGATGGGTGAAATAGGTGAAAGAGATACACTTACCATGATCAGCACCGAGTAATGTATAGAAATGCTGCATCACTATACTGTATGCCTGAAACTCATATAACCCTACATGTTAAGTATACTGGAATTAAAAAAAAAAAAACTAAAATGAAATTAAGGAATTAATTAATAATAAATAAATAGATCCACAATTTACTCACTGATTCCCTTATTACTAGGCATTTAGGGGGCTCATAATTGTTCGCTATTATGAATAAGGCACTAATAAATATCTTTGCACATGTAGTTTTTTCTAGTATTTGGATTTCTTTGGGGAGGAGAATCCTAGATTCTCAAAAGTGGAATTTCCAAATCCAAAATTCAGTAAGTCATGTCGCCCAGCTGCTTTCCAAATGTTCAGTGGTTTATACCACCACTGAAAACAGAATAATTATAGCTGATATTCACTGAGAGTTTACATCATGGCAGGCACTATTTTGAGCCCTTCATATCTTTTCTCTTCTGTAATCCTCAAAACAAGGACAGGAGGTAAGTACTAACACATTATGCCCATTGTACAGAGCAAGAAATCGGATACTAATGTTGTTACACTACATTACTATGGAAAGATACAACACTGATATGGTGCCTCACCATGGTTTTAATGTGCATTTCTTTAGTAATTCTCAAAACTGGGCATTTTTCATATGTTTACTTTCACACTCCACACAAATATTCCTTCTGTGAATTCATTCTTCCTGTCCTTTGCCCATTCACGTTCTGAAGTCTGCCCGCTTATCAATTTATACGAATCATCCTCTAATAAAAACACTTCATGGACCTATCTATCTGCTGAATACTTCCCCAGATACTATTTTCCTTTTGCTTTTACTAATTTTTAGACATAGACATATTTGACCATTTTACACAGTCAGAAAGTATATCTTAATATTTTCTATCACAAGTTTTTACATAACTTAATCTCTTATTAGAAATTACTAGAAAATAACATCCTTTTCAAATGTTCTATATGTATCATTTCCCTATTCTTCTAGAGTAAAGATGGATAAGTCTGAATTTTGTTTCGGATATGTAATACACAACAATGTTCCAATAAGCAATGATTAGCAGGAGAAACAAAACTGACTGTAACCAGGGCATGTGTAGAATACATGAAATCCCGTCAGACATCCAGATATATTATTTGTTTGGTTGACTGATAATGCAACATACAAGAACTTCCAAAGAAACCATAATGGGTAATTATCCACCAATTATTACAAGTTTTGAATCGGCTTAAACTGGTTCCTTGATGACATTATAAAGGTACGGATCATCCAGGAAGTTAGAAAATAGTAAAAAAAAAAAAAGATAAGCTATTTAATATGTCATGGCTCCTCACTAAAGCTTCCAACAGGACGGTGAAGAAATGAAAATAAAATAAAAAGGAAAACAACAGAGCGACTGAGCCCTTGGAATAAACATAGATAGGTAGAATGAAATTTGAGGATTTTTCAGAGTATGCTGAGCTGTATTAAAAAAAAAAAAGAAAGGGCTTAGAATCTTAGAAACTCCACAGAAGCTTTGGGAACCATGAACAGCCGTTCATAGTATCAACTGTTCTTGAGATGGGGTTCCACGACACGAAATAGCAATTTTAATTAATTAATTAACTTTAATTAACAATCATATAATAATTAATGATAATTAATTAAATTTAATTAATAATTATTTAAAAGCAAATTTTCATTCTCAGGTAAACTGCTGGGGCAGACCAGCCCAGTGCCATGTAGGAACCTCAGCTCAGCCCTGCTGGGCACTGCCTGTCACCTATGAGCAGCAACCTTCGTCACGAGGAACAAATGAAACAAAAACCTCCCTCAGGTCACTGGCCAGCAATGTCCAGAGCTGCTTATCACAAGCTGGAAAAATGCCTTCTTTAAAACAAACACTGTTTTAATGCCACACCAAGAGCCCAGCCAGAGATCTTTCAGTGTACCATGAGAATTTAGACACGTCTTCCCTGGAAGAGGTGTGCTGTGAATTCCAGGTGAAGGGACAGCTTCTGAGACACAGACCCAGGAACAAACCAGAGGGCATCAGTCCTGGGATCTCTCAGTCACCCTCTCCTCCCACCTCCCCTGCCTACACCTCCAGCAGGATCCAGGGGAAGGCGGCCCAGACCAGTGGAGGAGGTCACCGAACACCGGGACACCGAAATGCTGGGAAGTCTGACACGTCCTCCGCCAGACTGTGGCCGAATGCAAGCTAAACAGCCCCATGTACCTGTAGTGCCCCCGACAGGCCGTGGCCGGGCCACTGATGGCACGTCCTCCGAGTAGATCCCTCGGGCGGTGAACGGGGCTTCAGCCGACGTCTGTGGCTGCTGGGGCTCCGGGGGCACGAGTTCCGAAGACTGTAGCAAACCGGGGCCAAAACCTGGTCTGAAGGCAAAGCAAGCCCAGACATCAGGACCACAGGTCCCCCCGGCTCTGGTATTTGACTAGTGCCACCCTCGGCCCTACAGAAAAGGAAGACCTCTCTGCCTAGCGGTGGATTATCTGTCTCCTTGCCTGGAACGCGAGCTCCCTAAGGGCAGAGGCGTTTTCTGTTTGCTCACGGACATATCTCCAGTGCTAAGAACAGTGCCTGGGATATAGCTGATGCTTGAGAAATCTCTGCCAGATGACTGAGGAAGAAATGCCTTAGCTCCCAGACCCCATGAACGTGCAGGCGAAGTTCCAGCGCCAGAGCTTCTCCAGCATGGGACTGAGTGGTGGTTCCCAACCTCAGCTGCACAGTAGTATCTTTGAAAAAACCCCGATGTCCATGCTGCACCCCAGCCCAATGAAAACAGATTCTCTAGAGGTGGGACCCAGATAGGGCAGTTCAGAGTTCCACTGACGGTCCTGATACTAAAGGCTGAAGACCAGTGCTTCAGGTGCGGGTTCTCCTACTTTTTGGTCTCAGGACACCTTTACACTCATAAATTACTGAGGACTCTTGAGAACTTCTGTTTATGTGGATTATATCTACAGATACTTCTTGTATTCGGAATTAAAATGAAAACATTTTTAAATACCTATGCCTAAAATTAATTTAAAAATCACAATATTAAGCATCTTACCCATTAATATGTTCTCATGAAATCAATTATATTTTCTAACTCCTCCCTCCCCAAAAAAGAAGTGAGAAGAGTTTGACTTTTTTTTTTTCAAATCTCCTTAATAGAAAACATCTGGATTTTCATATACTTTGTATTCAATCAGTTGCTGTCAGTTAGAAATCCCACTGATTTATTTTGCACTTTGAACGGACCCATGCATGATTTTATGACATAAGTCATTTGGAAAATCTGGGTTCGCTGAGTTATGCAGACTTCCTAGATATTGATACATCTCATTTGGTAGTACCAAAAAAAATTAATTCATTAATATCACCACTGAGCTCAGCAAAACAGTCTTTTAAGTACTAGGAAGTTGTCAAGCGCCCAGTGGCAGACAAAAATCAAATTTTCACTTGAAAGCTCAAATTTTATCATTGACAACAAATCCTGTCAGTTATTTTTCTTGAAGTGACAGGCTCACTTCCTTCATTCTCAAGACAGTGTCTGCCAAGCAGCGCAAGTCTGAATAACGATGTCTGCCAATTGACAATGCAAACGGAAAACCAAGCAGCAGTACAGATCAGTTCTCAACACAAACACCTGAACAGGTGCTTGTCCTTCAAAATTCCATACTGTACAAAGCGCTTTATATGTATTTCCTCTTTTGTCCTCTTTTGTGATTAAAGACTCAAGGGTTTACTTTTAATAAAATTAATAATTTGTACTACTTCATCAAGGACACGCTAACATAACTAACAAACTGGCATTTTTAAAAGTCGGACTGCATGGTGGTGAGGAATATGAGGACATTCAGGCCATTTGGTGCCTCTGCCTTGACTCGGGTTAAGGCTCCAGCAGTTTCATCCACCACGGCTTCTGCCCCTCAGTATAGGCATCAACACAATTAAAAAAAAAAAAAAAAAGGTCAAATAATGCTTTAATATTATTATGAAACACAGTTTTGACTTCAGAGACCCCACCCACCCAAAGGGTGTCGAGGACCCTCTAGGGGTCTGAGAATTCCACCTTGAGAACCACTCTTCTAAAGAAACTCAAGAATAAAAAAATATGATAGTCTAATTATAGCTCTTTGCAAATGACAGTCAACCAGTAATCAACAGATCAAACTAGTTTGACGAGAACACAGACTGGTTTGCCCCTACCCTATAGTCTTATTTCTGGAGCACCTCCTGTCAACTGAAGCCCGGGCTATTTATATTGCTATCTGTAGATCACTGCTACTGTTTTAGGTTGACCTCGGAGAGAGATGCCTGACATTTCTGACCTTACGGATCTGAGAGCGTAACACGAAAGCATGTTTCTCCTTCCACACCTGTATCCTGCAGTTCACCTAATCAAGTCATAATCTCTTGACCACCTACCCAAGAACTAGCTCTTGCCCTTTAGTTATTTCTACTTTACCCAGTTATCCTCCTCCTGGCTACATGTGCACCCTTTTTATCCTAAATTGTGTGTACACAGTTCAGTTGGATCCCAATCCCCCAGAATCCTTTAACTTGAGTAAGCATAAAATTGGCCATCCAAACCAGAATGCCTTTGAGAGTCCAAGTGATTAATAATTACACTAAAAAACAGGTGTAAACTGAACTGAACTGGGCAAACCAGATCAGATCACCCCCCATCATTAACTTCGGCCCCAGATCACCTAATCTTCATGCGCTCTCTTTACTTTTGTTGTTTTTGGACCATGAAGCAGTGCCTGGGCTGGGGAGGGCATTGGGGGAGAATAAAACAAGCCCCTCTGAAAATGTGGGCAAAGAAAGAACAGAAAAAAATGAGGAAGCAGGTAACATTCCTACTTCTTCTTTGTAATTCCTTTGTAATAAATCATTTGTCCACTCCTGTGGATCTGCTTATGGACTCTTTATTCTGTTCCTCTGGTCTATTTGTCTAGTTTTACGGTGATAGCACAATGTCTTCATTACCTTATAGTAAGTTACAACCTTTAGAACAGTCCTCACATATTATTCTTTTTCTCAAAATGTCTTGAGTATTACTGGCCCTTTGCATTTCCACATACATTTTAAAATCAGCTTGTCGGTCTCCACATATTTCTTTAAAGACAACAAACTACGAGGATTTTGAATGGGATCAAAATGAATCTGTACATCACTTACGGGAGACTGATATTTTAAATGCAGTTAGTTGCCCAATCCATGAACACTTTCTTTACAGGGCTTAGCTACTTTTTGTGAGGTTAATTCTGAGATATTTTATATTTCTTAATGCTATTTTGGGTAGTATCTTTAAAAGTTTTTATTTTGTTTGTTGCACATAAACAGAAATAAAACAGATTTTTGTATGCGGATCTTATACCTAGCTATTTTGTAATTTATCTATCTTGTTAAATTCTCTTAATTCTAACAATTTATGTGTTGACATTTGAGGATTTTCTTCTCTTTTTTATTAACATATAATGTATTATTAGCCCCGGGGGTAAAGATCTGTGAATCGCCAGGTTTACACACTTCACAGAACTCACCATAGCACATACCTTCCCCAAAGTCCATAACCCAACCACCCTCTCCCTACCCAACTCCCCCGGGCAACCCTCAGTTTGTTTTGTGAGATTAACAGTTTCTTATCATTTGTCTCCCTCCCCAGTCCCATCTTGTTTCATTTTTTCCTTCCCTACCCCCCAGTCCCCCCACTTTACCTCAACTTGACATTTGAGGATTTTACTTAAAAAAATATATCATTTGAGAATAATAACAGTATTATTTCTTTTCTTGAATTCCTTAATATTTTTGTTTCTTTCTTTTTATTTGTTTCATTATATCATCTAGACCCCCAGGGCAATGTAGACCCCCAGGGCAACAGAGGTAATAGAAGCAGCTATCTTTGTCTTGCTTCTACTCTCAAAAGGAGAACTTTCAACATTTCAACCTTAAGTCATATTTGCTGAGATAACTCTTATCAGATTAGACAAGGTTGCTTCTATTCTCTGCTTGCTAAGATTTTTACCACGAATGGATGATGAATTTTATCAAATGCTCTATTTAGTGAAATGAGATTTCCCTCTTTTTTTCTCCTCAAGGTAGTGAATTAGATTGGCTGATTTTCTGAAATGTTAAATTGCCCTTGCATTGTTGGAATAAATCCAGTTTGGCTGTGATATGATATCCTCTCATATACAATGCTGGATATGTTTGCTAATATTTGGTTTCAAGTTTCTGCATCTATGCTCATGAGTAAAACTCATGAACCTTTAATGTCTTCTTTCCTGCAATTTCCCTGTCCTTGTCTCATCCTTGATATCAAGGTTATGCAGTCTTGGGGCATCTGGATGGCTCGGTTGTTAGTGTCTGCCTTCGGCTCAGGTCATGATTCCAGGATTCTAGGATCAAGTCCCTCATTGGGCTCCCTGCTCAGCAGAGAGCTTGCTTCTCCCTCTGCCTCTGCCTGCTACTTCCCCTACTTGTGCTCTCTCTTGCGCTCTCTCCCTCTTTGTCAAATAAAAAAATAAAAGATAAAGGTTATGCAGTCCTAAAGAATGAGGTAGGGAGCATTCTCTGTTCTTATACTCTATAGATAATTCATAGGACACTGGCATGTGTACTTCCTTTCGTGTTTTTGGTAGAATTCATCATTGAAGCCCAAAGTTTTCTTTGTGGGAAGAATTTTAGGAATGATTTCAATTTCTTTAATAGTTATATGATAATTTAGGCTTTCTTTCTAGAAATTTTCCCATCCATCTTATTTTGAAAAAAAAAATTTTTTTTTTCAATTTAATTTATTTCTTGATAAGTTCTAACCCCAGCATGGGCCTCCTATCACAACCCTGAGATCAAGGGTCGGATGCTCACTGACTGAGCCAACCAGATGCCCCAGAATTTTTCCATTTAAGAATTTTTTCTTAAAGATTTTATTTATTTATTTGAGAGAGAGAATGTGAGAGAGAACATGAGACAGAGAGTAAGCACAAGCAGGTGGAAGGGGTAGAGGGAGAAGCAGACTTCCTGCCAAGAAAGGAGCCAGATGCAGAACTAGATCTCAGGACCCTGGGATCATGACCTGAGCCAAAGGCAGAGGCTTAACTGACCTACTTTCCATTTTAAATTTAACAAAAATGCGTTCATAAAATCTTCCTAACCTCTGTGAAGTCTTTTTAAAAATCTGTCAAAATCTTTTTTGTTTTTCAAAGATCTGGATTAATATGTCCTTTTTCATTCCCGTCAGTGATAATGATATGCAGCTTACTTGCTCAAGCTCTCCAGGGATTTACCAATTTTATTAGCTTCTCTCAAAGAACCAACTTCTAGTTTTGCCAATCTCCCCTATTATGGTATTTGTTTTTCTATTTCATTAATTTCTTTTTATTTATTAATTTTTTTTCGATTTTATTTATTTGAGAGAAAGTGAGCAAGAGAGACAGAGAGAGAGAGCGCGCACAAGCAGAGGGAGAGGAGGAAGCCCAACACGAGGCTCGATCCCAGGACCCTGAGATCATGACCTGAGCTGAAGGAAGATGCTCAACCGACTGAGCTACCCGGCGCCCCTTTCTTTAATTTCTATTCTTATTTTTATTATTTCCTTCCTTCTACTTACTTTAGGTTTAATTAGATGTGTGTGTTTTTTTTTAACATTGAGATAGATGCTTAGATCACTGGTTTTCAGCCATTTTTCTTTTCAAATATATTTTGATTCACTTAAAGCATCAAACTCCCCCCTGAGCATGCCTTGAGATGTATCCCACAACTTTCACTATGTCGAATTTTTAAGACTCCAAGCTGCATGAGTCTGTCCAAAGTCCTGCTCACCTTCTCAGTTACCTCCTTTGGAATCAGCAGGTGCCCCTGGGAAAATTTTCGCCCAAAAGGCAGGGCTCATCTCTCTGGATTTCCTGGATCTTGGCCCCATACCACTTCACTGTCCTGTTAGCTATCTGGGTTTGGTTTTGTTTTATTTTAACATCTTGTCTAGCTTTTCTAGTTGCCCTCAGCAAATTATCTAGTCTGTCATTATTGGAAGCAGACCTTAAATTTCACCTTTTTTCTCCTCTTCAGATTAGCCCGAGAGAACACACAACTCTGAAGTTTTCATCTGCTCTAAATATTAGCTCAAAAAAGTGAGTTTACAAAATTTTTAAAAGTTTATGTGAGGAAGTCCTAATGCATTTTCTCCTAAAAACTTTACCTCGGCAATGGGCCTGTTGGGGGAGTCATTCCATAGTCTTCATATCTCTGGAAGAAAACCAAAAGATGAAGATTAACATTCCACATTTATTAGAAAGTGACAATAGCAAACATACAAATTTGGGTTTGCAGGATTGACTCTCAAGAGAATTATTTTCTCATAAAACAGCTGGCATGTCATTCTGCCATCAATAACGCCAGACGTTTCAGCCTGGGGAACTGAAACTACCATGCTTTAAAAAAAAAAAAAAACAAAAAAACCCACAACTCATGTCTAGACCTTTCTTTCTTTTTTGAAAATATGAGTAACAGCCTCCTGGTCTCTGTTTTTCCCTACAGGCGCATTCTCTACAAATCTGTATCTTCTGCTAAAAAGATAGGCCTTTGTGGTCACAATGAGAACAAATGACTCTACCCGCATGAGCCCCGATGTTCACCAGAGCCAGTGGGTTTCCAGCAGCAATCCAAACACACCCACAAAACTAAAGTATGTGAGTGTTGTACTATGTTGTAGAACATTGTGAAAAGAGAAAGAATACAACAAGAACCAGAAGTTAGACAGATGCTTAAAGATGAGGTTAACACTTTCAGTTTCTGAAACATGTCTGGTTCCAAGGAGTCTCAGCCATACTCCTGTCCTTATGTTCTACCCAGTGCCTATATCCATCAATCAACTCTTTTTACTTGAGCTAATCTCAGCTAACCATGTGTTCTTTGGCTAAAACAACACCGATACGGCAGCAAATTTAAAGAAACATGTATCTATGTTGTGTTCCTCGTGATATCAACACATCCTGACTCTAACATTCCTGGGACTCCTACTTCAACACTCCTTTCAACAGCAGTGAATCGCTATTTGGGAATCAGATTTAACAAGCAGTTACTCTGGCCAGAGTCCGTCCAACTGCAGTCAGCTTGAACCAACTGGTTGTCCAGGATCCATAGCTTCAAGTGAAGTTACTAAGTCAGCCATGCTTCTGAACCTGCTCTCATATTAGATATATTTTAAGCTGCCATTTAATGAATTAGTATTTTGTGGTAAGCACGATGAGTGCTAACTCTGGCCCCAGTAACAGAAACAAAGGGCTCACCAGCTTCGTTTTATAGATGAAATTAACGTACAAGGAAGTTAAGTAATTTCCTCCTAGTAAGTCTTTCTGACTCAAAAGACCAGGTTTTAACCACAGCACTGCAAGGCCCATGGTTCCCAAACCAGATATACCCCCCTTGAATAAATCTCTACTTTGTGAAGAAAAGTAGAGGATTTGGAGTCAAACAGACTAGCCAAGCTACTCAACTTCCCTGGGCCTATTTCCTGATGCCAAGGAGGATAGAATGAACCCTATACCTCATACAGTTTGAAGGGATTATTATGTATGAAACTGTGCTTAAATTACTTCCATCTTCTGACCCTCTCTGCTTCCACCTCCTTGGCAGAGGGAGGGAGAAGAGAACCTTGTACATTTCCCCAGCTGAGGTCAAACAGGCAAAGGGGATTATGGAAGAAGGGAAGAATAGAAGAAGAGGAGTTTCGATTCCTTCTCAAATAATTAAAGGGAAAACTGAGACCAGATAAAGATTATTCACAGTGGTCCCTGTTTTTCAGCCGTCTTGATTTTTTTTAAACATACTCATGTGCAAAATAAAACAAAACAAAAAAGATCAAAGTTTACATACCAGGATTTCAGGAGGTCCAGTAAGTGATAAACTAACAGAACAGTGAAAACGAGCCGTCTACTCTACCTGTTTTGTTATTATGGTACGAGGGATTTCAACTTTATTGTAATCAGAAAAAGGAAGTGATTTTTTCAGTAGTGCATGCCCCAGTGAAAAGGATTAAAAAAAAATCAGAGACATAATGATAGGTGTTTAAGTGGGTCACAGCTATATAAAACTTTGGGCAACATAATAGAATGTTAAGGTTTCAACCAGTGATATCAAATGAAATCCCATTTTAATGCATCCCTTCCTTCTATTCAGTATAGAACAGGCAATAGAGCAAGAAAGACATGTTAAATCGTTGGTGGAGACTGGGATGGGTCTGCTTATAAAATGTTCAGACATCCATACTTGGTACTTAGAAGACAGCTCCAGAGAGGTTAACATTACTCAGGAAAGCTATAGCCATCACCTATTAAGTAGCCTTCTCGCCAATGCACAACTAACACCCTTACACTGGCAAAAAAAAAAAAAAAAAAAAGGATGAAAAAATGTCATTACATGGTAAATAAGGTTCACGTGGTAACTGAGGACATCCTGAGATCTACATTATTATGTTTTTACTGTAGTCAAAGGAGGGAATAAAGGGTGATCAGGTTCCTCCTGGCAACAAACAGTAATTTATGACCAATTTATAAACATCATCAAATTATATTAGATATGCACAGATATAGCCAATGATTTTGCTTTTCCACTAGATTAAACAGCTATCATTATCAAAACAAATAAGGGTAATATCCAAGGTCTAGGACGAGAAAACCACTCTCTTAAGAGTGTTTATAAAAATCTTGCTATGGATTTGAGTTCCTGGTTAAGATGGTAGATTAAGGTGTTATTGTGGATTGTTCATCTCCAAAATCTATGAACAATGAAAAAATAATAAAAATAATAACACAAATCAATCAAAAATTATTGCTAAAATTCACCAGCAGAAACCAAACAAGCAAAGAAAGGAACAGATTCATGCCATAAACTGAGAGAACTAGCAGCCAAGGAATAAAAAAGGACTGTGGCTGCATAATGGTAAATAATAAGAATAGCCATTACTTTTTTTAAGTTCAAAGATGAGATGATAAAAGAATAGAATGAATGGAAATGGGAGACCAGAGAACTGAAATAATTTGGGACCTAATTATTGACGGAAATTATTTGAGGACCGAAACAATGCCTTTATGACTCTAAGAAATCAACTAGTGGGGAAAAGAATAGATACGGCTCCAAATCAAATCAATGCCACAGACAAAAGGCCCATGATAATCATAAAGAAGGCAGAGAAACCAGGACGAAGTAGCTAAAGCCATTAGAGAATGAAAGGATAGGTACAGAAAACAAAGATGAGCCAACACAAAGATAATTGGTATCTTCGACTCCAATAAATAAGAAGAGAGTAAGAAAATTGATTTAGATATTAAAGAAAGCTTCCCTAAAGTGAATGAAAAAGCTGAATCTGAAGATCCAATGGACACTGCCTATTCATGGGGGGAAATGATTCAGAAAAACTAGCTGAGTGCCCAGAATTATTTAGGCTTCCTAGCAGGTAGGGTACACACAGCCCTTACCAGGAAAGGGGAAATTAAGATGGCCACAGATATGTCAGCCTCTCCGCTCCCCAGCCTGCTCAACAGCAATAAATGGCATTTTACAGGTCAGCCACCACCCTCATATCCTACATTCAAGACTGGAGCCAGAAAACAATCAGGAACTCCTGCAGTGGTGGTGAGAGATGAGAGTGGATCCAACCCACATGATGCCGAGGATGCTAGAGGGAGAACCCACAAAGCTGCAGCATGTTGAATGGACCCCAACTCCCCGTCTTTGCCCTGCAGTGTATGATCTACTGCCACTTCAACTGCAGCCTCTCACCTTTTTTTTTTTTTTTTAAGATTTTATTTATTTATTTGACAGAGAGAGGCACAGCAAGAGAGGGAACACAAGTAGGGGGAGCGGGAGAGGGAGAGGTAGGCTTCCCGCTGAGCAGGGAGCCCGATGTGGGGCTCAATCCCAGGACCATGACCTAAGCCAAAGGCAGGCACTTAACCACTGTGCCACCCAGGTGCTCTGCACCCTCTAGTCTGCACATATCTTGCCCCTTGTCGTTTCATCACATTTGCCTGAGAAACCTCTACTCTCAGATCAATCCAACTGCCCATTTTCTCCTTGTCTCCACCTGCATATCCAAATGCTGATCAACAAAAATCCAGAACTTTAATTCGTGCCACTATAATTTCGTGACAGCCAATCTCAACAGGAGCTTCAATGCCACTAAGTAATTACTCTTATGTCCCTAAATGGTCTTCTTTCATTCTCTACAAAAAGTATCCACAATCTCTGCTCTCCCTCGAATCTCTTGCCCTGCCACACTTGCATCATTCTCAGTAAGTGATTCTGCTTTCTCCACTGTGAAAAATAGAAGCCACAATGAGATGGGAGGTCCCTCAACTTCTTGTCACCCACTACAAACATGATTATATCTGCACCCAACTCCTCCCCACTCCGGCTATTAAGTTGGAAGAAATATATCCCCTCATTTCTAAAGACAATTCCTCCTTCAGTACTCTGGATCCCCCTTCCTGTACCATTGAACTCTCCCTCTAGGCTGGCTCAGTGCCATCAGCAATTAAACACACTGAGGACATGAATATTCTTCCTCTGGAATCCACTCACTACATGATGCTAGTTGGGGCCACCAACATCACTCACCAAGATTACTATGAAAACCTTCTAAATGTCTCCCTGCTTCTGGTCTTGCATTCTGACAAACCATTCTCCAATCTAAAATGAGAGCAATCTGTCAAAAAGGCACACTGAATTATGTCTTTAGAGTGTTCAAAACCCTTCAGTGTCTGACCATTACCCTCGGGATGAGGTCTAGGCTCTGTCCCAACAGCTTCCTGCTTTTTCTCTCCTGCCTCATGTCTCACCACTCCTACTTCTCACCCTGTATTAGTCCCCCAAAACCAATTTCATTGTTAAAAACATTTTGGAGCAAAAATTTTAACAGCCTCATGTCATTATAATTGACACACAATGAACTGTACATGTTCAAGTATACAAATTTTTAAGTTTTGGCAAATGTTGGTACCCACAAACCATGTTCATAAACCAGATAATGAACATATCCGTCACCACCCAAGCTTCCTGGTGCCCCTCTGTAATCCCTCTGTCCCATAACCTTTCCCAAATTCACTCCATCCCTAGGCAACCACTGATCTGCTTTTTGTCACTATAAAGTAGTTTGCATTTTCTGGAATTACATATAATTACATATAAATGGAATCATACAATATGCACTTTTGGGGGGGGGCTCCTTTCCCGCAGCATAACTAATCTGAGACCAACCATGTTGTCATATGTATAAATAATTGTCATACGTATAAATAATTCATTCCTCTTTATTAATGAGTAGTATCCCACCATATAAATACAGTACACTCTTTCTGCTCTTCTTGGGTAAAGCCCTTTATAAATGTCAATCAGTTCAAGCTCATAATCAGTATGAATGCAAGACTTGTTCAAGTTTTCTCTATATACTCATTCTCTCAATTACTGAAAGAGAAGTGTTGGAGTCTCTGCCTATAACAATGGCTTTATTTCTGTGTAAAGTTCTATTAGTTTTTACTTCCCATATTTTGATTCTCTGTCATAGGCACATAAACATTTAGGATTTTATGTCTTCCTGATGAACTAATACATTACTATAAAATGATCCCTGTGTAATATTCTTTACTATGAAATCATTTTGGCTAACATTAATAGAGCCACTCCAGTTTCTTGTGATTAGTGTTAACACAGTTCATCTATCTCCAGACTTTTTTTTTCTTTCTCCATACTTTTAACCTATTTGTGGCTTTATATTGATGTGTCTTGTGGGCAACAGATAATTAGATTGTGAGTTTTATTCCACTGATAGTTGCCCTATAATAGGAATATTTAGACCATTCATATTTAATGTGATTATTGATAGGGCTGAATTTAAGTCTAACATCTTGGTGTCTGTTTTCCATTTGTCTATTCTTTTAAAAATCCTTGTCTACTACTTCTGTGTCATTTTCCTGAGTCTTTGCTTATGTGGCTAGTTTTGATTAGATTTCAGACCTTATTAATTTTAACTTGTTGAGTGCTATGTATTTTTGGATTTTTATAAATATTCTTGAGCTTTGTTTGGGTTCACATATTGTTTTTTGCTTTGTTAGGCAGAACTAGGGAAGCTTTAATCTGGGGCGGGTTTTGTCCCGCTACTGAAGCAAACTGATGTCCCTTCTGAGTAACCTAACTGGTGCTCCATGAATTATGCAGTTTTCTGCTCTGGAAGGAAAGGAACTGTAATCATCAGCTTGGGCCGTCATAACAAAATACCACAGAATGGGTGGCTTCAACAACAGAAATGTATTTTCTTGCAGTTCTGTAGGTCTGAAAGTCCAAGATCAAATTTCCAGCAGGGTTTGGTTTATGGTGAGAGCTCTCTTTCTGCCTTATAGACAGCCACCTTCTTGCTGTATCCTCAGATGGCAGAGAGAGTGAGCTCTGGTGTCTCCTCTACTTCTTCTTCTTCTTCTTCTTCTTCTTCTTCTTCTTCTTCTCCTTTTTAAGATTTTTATTTATTTATTTATTTGACAGGCAGAGATCACAAGTAGGCAGAGAGGCAGGCAGAGAGAGAGAGGTGGAAGCAGGCTCCCCATTGAGCAGAGAGCCTGATGCGGGGCTCGATCCCAGGTCCTTGGGATCATGACCTGAGCCGAAGGCAGAGGCTTTAACCCACTGAGCCACCCAGGCATCCCTGGTATCTCTTCTTCTTATAAGGGTGCCAGTTCTATCAGATCAGGGCTCCAACCTTATGACCTCATTTAACCTTAGTCACCTTCTTAAATATCCCAGCTCCAATATAGCCACAGGGGGTTTATACTTCAACATTTGGATTTGGGGATACACAATTCATTCTACAGTAGGGACTTATTTCCACACCTGTGTGAGCTCTGAGGACTGTTTAGGTGGTGGTTCTTTCCCCAGTCTTAGGTAGTTTCCTCATACCCTTAAACTGGTCAGTACTCAGAAGAAGGTTCCCTGCAGATCTCTAAAATTCTCAGCTTTCTTGTACTTCCTGTTGTGAAATCTAGCTATCTTTTCCTCCCTAGTCTCCAATTCTATCTTTCTCAACTCAGAGAGAATACAATGCTCTGCCTGAGGGTCTCCCTCCCTACACCTGCAGCTAGAAACTCTCTCAAGATAACGAACTGGAATAAGTGTATAGCTCAACCCATTTCTTAGCAATTCCTCTCCATTGCTGCCTAATGCCCAGGGTTATGAAAACCCACAGATATGTATATTTATGTATTTTTCCCTCCTTGTTATCTTAGTTGTTTCTGGAAGGGAGGTAATCCAACCTTGTTCCTCCATCTTGTTCAGAAGAAGTTTGTACTGGATACTTTTAATTCTGTCTCTGCCATGTTTCTCTACATTAATTAACCTTCAGACTTCCGCTTTGATGCCATTTTAGCCACAGAATCCTTCTAAACACCTGACAGCTCAGGCAGGTGCTCCCTGGCTGTACTCTACCCCTGCCAAGGCACCCACCATGCAGTTTTAAAATAACTGCTTCAATTTTTCCACATACCCCCTGCTGTAATACAGAAGTTGGAGTTGTGCATTTTGCACTGCTGTATCCCCAACACCCAGCAGAATACCCAAACACAGCAGATGCTCCATAAAGCTCCCTGGATGAATAAACAAGTGAAAGAAGCTTAAAATGAAGAGACAGCAGCTGAAGCCATATTCAATTTATCAAAGAGTTCGTTCTGCATCACTCATTTCCTTAAAGGTTATAAACTACCATTATAAATATGAAGTATTTAATATTTATAGTTGTAACATTAAAAACAATGAGATGGAATGATATTTTTCCCCACATGGTAGCAGTTATTGAAGGAAACAATCTATTACTAACCACATACTTCGAAAATTCAAAACAATTTCAGAGACGAAGATTCCTTTAACGTGTGTTCATGACCACCCAATTTCACCTTAATATGGGTAACAAAATCAGATGACCCAGTGTACGCACTCCTTGAGAAACTGGGTCTAATTAACTTCCCTCCAGAGTTGAATGTTTTAGTTCAATCATCCAATCTGGAATTAGCAAAAAAATATTTAATTTTACATCCTTCAGTTTTACCCCTTACCCCATGTTTTGAGAAGACACATTGGACAGGACTGATGGAATATGGGGAAAAAAAAAAAAAAAGGATAACAATGGAAGATGGAATCCTAAAATATTAAGTCCTAAGATGGAAACCTGATATTTGGAATGGTTGTCCTTGCCTTGTGCCCATACTCCTGGAGCCTTGAGGACCACTCCAGTCCCAGGAGGCCTTCTAAGAAGAAGCCTAATGACTTGGTACATTCTAAGCTGCACCTTTTATAAAGACATCAATGAGAATATGCTTTGACAGTTACCTCATCTCCATCTCATGGCACTGAAGGGAACCCAGGAAGAGACTCCCATTAAATACCAGAGTTGCATAAAAGGGTGCTTCCAACATTAAGAATTAACTCAGGAAAAAATACTGAAAACTGAGACCCCTCTGCCAAGCTTTAATTCTTATCAAATGAAATAAGTGTTATTGTGGTGATTCTGAAATGGAGGGAGTCAGGCAACAAGGTTTCAACATCTGGCCCATGAGAGAATTCTAGAAGGCCAGTACTTACGCTACATGGGTTGTTGGCCGTCTGAGCAGAGCTGTAGAAGGACCCCCATTGGGTGGCTCGCCTCTCATCCCGGGAAGGGGTGCTGTTCACAGGCAGGACGGCTGGGACCCCAGGGCCTGCGACCGCAGCACTGGCAGGCTGGCTGCTGGGGGCCACGAGGGCAAAGGCGTCGTCCAGGAGGGAGTGCATGGTCTGGCGCGCCTCCTCGATTGACGGCTGGGGCGGGATATACTGGGAGGCTGGGAAGGGCAGGCCTGGATACCTCCCCAGCTCAGCTGAGGACGGTGTCTGTACGTCGGCCGGGAGGTCAGGATCGGACTGCAGCAAGGCAAAGAGCAAAGGGAAGGAGGATCAGAGGTGACTTCTGTGGTGACGCAAAGACACGACCACAGGGCCAAAATGGGATTTAATAACTTTCATTGACATTGAGGAAAAAGTTTACTGTAAGAATTTTTTAAATGACAGCTACAGGGTAGCAGTGGCAGGGGGAGCTTAAATCAGGATGAGAGAAAAAAGTGAAAACAGTCAACAATCATTTGGCCACCAAAACTCAACCAACTATCTGGGGGTGCCTGTGTGGCTCAGTGGTTGAGTGTCTGCCCCTGCTTGTGTTCCCTCTCTTGCTGTCTCTGTCAAAAAATAAAAATCTTTAAAAAAAAAAAAAACAAAAGAACTCACCCACTATCTGAAATGCAGGTCAATACCTGCAAATATGTATTTTTATTAAATGCCCCTAAGAAGCCAAAAAATGTCTCAGAGTCTTGTATACTAAAATACCAAGTCAACTTTTCACACATACCAAAAACTAAAGCAGTCTATCGACTATAGTAAGAAAAAGTCGCCCTACATACCACCCAGAAGAGTTCAAAGTCACCACCATATCGTACCTGTCTGTGTATAAACAACTCTAATACTTATTATAACAACTGCTTATAATAGTAAACAGAAAGTGTTTATTCAGAAACCACACGTCTTTCAAATGGAGTTACCTCTGGATAACATGAGTCACCCAGAAAGGTTTAACTTATATTCTACGCCTACTGTCAAAGAGTCAGGGATAAAAGTAACAACTAAGGTTTCTTAAAATCTTATTTCCTGATACTGCTTTATGAGAAAAATACTGTTGTCATATACACAGAGTCAACTCCCAAGAGACAAAGAGGACACTACTGTAAGGAGAGGTCTTCCTGGTGTCGCTGGTGCCAGAAGCGCACCGTCACAGTTACTGTCAGTGACACCCTGAGAAGAGGAGGGGCTCTGCACGAGGGACTGGTGATCCTGCGTCTTCCATGAGGAAGGGTGGGCGCCTTGTACCTAGAATGCTTTGCTCGCCCAGCTGGCCCAGTTTGGCTCAGCTGGTTGGAAGAAGACATTCTTGTCTGTATCGATGTTTGGATCAATAACTTTTACAAAGAAAAATCTCTGTTCCACAGACACATCCTTACTCTCAGACAACTGTCTAAAATGCTTCTTCATGGGGTCCCTGGGTGGCTCAGTCGGTTAAGCAGCTGCCATCAGCTCAGGTCATGATCCCGGGGTCCTGGGATGGAGCCCCACATCGGGTCCCTGCTCAATGGGGAGCCTGCTTCTCCCTCTCCCTCTGCTACTCCTCCTGCCTGTGTTTTCTCTCTCTCTCTCTCTGTCAAATAAATAAATAAAATCTTGAAAAAAATAAAATAATAAAATGCTTCTTCATGATTAGGTTCCGTCCAATGGATAATCCATTATTATCCAAGCCAGCCATGAACACTGAAGGGCAGCAGTCAGTTAACTCCAGACAGAAAACCAGACCACAGACTGGCACACTACACATGGCCCAGAGACCTGTTATGCTTGGCCTGTGCCATCGAAAATAAATAAAGAGTCAATATTTCTTAAAATCTGAAAATTTCATACTAAAGCTCAGATTTCCGGATTCTCCTGGCTGATTCTGAACCTGTGGCATCACCAGGCCCCGACTCATCCATGGAAACCACTGACCTTGAGCCGGGACTGCCCTCCTGAGATGGGGCGGGTGCCCTACCCCTCCTAGCAGCGAGTGGGAGGTCTCCCTGCTGTGGGCGGGACCCTTTAGCCCCAGAAGTCTATTTCCTTAAAACTAGGCTATGCCGGGGCACCTGGGTGGATCAGTGGGTTAAAGCTTCTGCCTTCAGCTCATGATCCCAGGTCACGATCTCAGGTCATGATCCCTGGGATCGAGCCCCGCATGGGGCTCTCTGCTCAGTGGGGAGCCTGCTTCCCTTCCTCTCTCTCCACCTGCCTCTCTGCCTACTCGTGATCTCTGTCTGTCAAATAAATAAGTAAAATCTTAAAAAAAACTCATAAAAAAAACAAACTGGGCTATGCCAGGAAAGGTTCTACTAAGTGACATCTGTCAGCTAGGGATTCTAAGTACGGATTTGGGGCCCCAAAAGGGGATGTATGACGAAGCCCTAGAAGAACTCTGTGTTTCTTTCCCGGTGAGGTGGATGAAAGGTCCGTGTGCAGGCCCTTTTCCCACTCTTGGGTTTTCCTGGGCAATAGAGAAGGCAGACTGCGGCCAGGAGTGTGTCACCAACCTAACAGGAGGAGTAAAAGGGTGGGTGTCCCTGTAAACACATCCCACTGGTAAGTGAATGAGTCTTTCCAAAGACAGAAGGGATGCTCCCAGTGGTGGTTCCAGTAAATGGCTGCGCAGCTGTTTCTTCAAAAAACAAAAAAGCAAGCAAGAAAGCAACGAGGGACCGGCCCAAATGGAGTCACTGCCCCCAGAGAGCAAAGCAAGACTTCCAGCCTCTCCCAGGAATGTGACCTTTAACCAGTCGATCTGGAAATTCCTGATCAGCGCTAGTGAGGTAATCTGCACAACAGACCCCCCCTTTTTCCCCTAAAGAAAGGTGACCTTGCCTGAAACAATCCACTCTTTGTTAGAAAACTTCCTTTTCTGCTCCCTTGAGTCTCTAAAAACCTTGCATTTTGTACTGCCCCTCGGAGCTCCTTTCTACTTGCTGGGTGGGGACGCTGCCCAATTCATGAACTGCTGAATAAAGCTAATGAGACCTTCAAATTTACTCAGCTGAATTTTGTTTTAGAACACCACGTGGCAAGGAAGCGAGCGTGCAGCCACATAAAACGCTGCAGGCCTGAACTGAGATTCCAACGGTTTAACGTTTATTGCAAGAAACGGGCTGTGATGCTCCGAAGATGCCCACAAGAAGGGAAGGAGCTACGGGGCCATAGGAAGTCATAGCTTCTCGTTCTTTCTTCCTACAACAGTCTCCTCTACCGCAGGCTCCACTGCCAGCACCTTCCAGGCCAAGAAGAGGTCTTTCTTGTTCGTTTTTCTAAATCCCGACATCTGCACAGCATTTCACAGACGGGTGGTACTGAATTAACAAACGGATTAACAGTGGTCTACGGATGTTAAGATTTACCCAGGGTCCCTTTTGGAATTTGAATTCGGCTCTCTTGAATCTCAGTCTGATAATTTCATTATTAGTCAATTTGTTTCCCTTGCACCGAGAGGCATCCACCTGTCATTTCTCAGAAGGACATAGGAATTTCTTTTTTACCTTCAGTCATTGGAAAGGATGTATCCTGGTGCTATGTGGCATCATTTGTCAGTATTATAAGAGAGTGATCAGACACCCTGGATAGTCGAGGACCATCTCAGCCTGTGCCTGCTGTCCCCATAGAATCATTAACAGAGCCTTCTATTACTCTCCCAGGGGTCAGGTTTGGGTGACAAATTAGATCGGGGTAGACAAACTTTTTCTGTAAAGGACCAAGTGGCAAAATATCACAGGCTCTGAGTCACATCGTCTCCGTTGCTATTACAGAACTCTACCACTCAGAGGGGTAGCCCGAGAGAACACGCAGATGAACGAGAGCGATGGTGTTCCAATAAAACTTCACAAAAACTGGTCGCTGGTCGGATCTGGCCTGAGGCCCGTGGTGTGCCGAGGGCTGAGTTATAATCGTGACCCTAGTGGCCAAGGAATACAGGAATATTTCTTCCACCCTAGGAGAAAAGAGCTCATAACGAGAAGATATTTTGAGGGCAAAGTATAAAATTTAAGAAAAAAAATAAATGTGTTGTAAAATATTCAAAATGAAATAATACCTAGGAAAAAGGGAGTTCCACAAAAAGGCATTGCATTTGAGAGCACGCGCTTCAGAATTTTTGCAGAAAGTAAAAAGTCCATCTGAGAAAAATTTCATTTCAGAGAATCTCTGAAAAATGAAGCCAGCCAACTGCCAGTGGTGCTCTCTGGGGAAAGGTTTCTTTCCACCAGCTGAAGGAGGAAACCCTCCACTTGCTGCTAAGAAAAAAGCAAGAAGTGAAAAGACGATCCCAGTTCCCCCAGCACATCCCCCCCGCCCCCGCCGCCGGCAAAGGCAGCATGATTTCAGGTCACTGAAGAAGACAAATGGAGAGATCGAGGGGAAGACACAAGACCCAATGGCATCAGATGACAGAACTTGGAGCTACTTAAAAAAAAAAAAGAGGGGCCAGGGTTGAGATAGCACTGGTGCAGATTTCTTTTGAGGGAAGGAGCTGGGCTGACTAGGGAAGTAAGCGGCGCGGGGGTGGGGGGAGGAAGCCCCCCTTCTCCTAATCACTGCTTCACACATCAGGCCTACAAGTCCTGTGGGAGACAAAAGCCAAAGCTTCAAGTGACCACTGTGGGGAGCCAAGGGGACAGTCCTCCCAGATGGAGCCAAACACCGCAGATGCCCGGACAACCACCTGTCCAAGACACGACCGCAGCACAAGAGCTCCATCTGCTGTGAGAACGGCCGGAGGCTCCCCTGTCAGAGGCGTTCACTCGCGCCTTCCCCACCGGCTGGATTCATTCCAGGCAGGAGCGAAGCAGCCTCGTCTGGAGAAGGCTGCACCCTTCGGGACTGTACCCATCCCCATAAGCAGGCGCTGCCAGTCTTTAGGACGCTAGAAAGACAGGAAGTTGCCAGGGAAAAGTCTGGTTCTTTCAGATGATCATGATTTAATGATGTTGAGCCCCAGTGTCATTACGGTGTTTGGCATATGTGTGTAATCAGGCTTCGCATCTTTCGGGGTTAGTTATTTGTGTCATTAGGAGACAAAGGCTAAGGGCACACAAGCTCTATCCAAAGTGATTTTGTATGTCACAAACCCCTTCTCCCAGGATGTGGGGGTTTTTTCCTGATTTCTCTCTAAACAAGGATGCCTCTGTGAGTGTCTCTGGAAGGAGGAAGGGGTCTTGTGCAACGAGTCAGCCTTGCCCCTGGCACAAAGCTCCAGGTGTCCACTGTGTGTCTGGCGCTGATGGAGTCGGCCACATCTGGAGCTCCCTCCCTGTCTGGGGGTGTCTCAGACCCTTGGGGAGGCGGGCCCTTTCTCCCCGGCTCAATGGGGTCTGTGTATGTGTGCCTTAATGCCATCAATGTCTGCCTTGAACACTTCAAGCAATTCGGAGTGGGCCCCTTTCCATTCAAAAACAAAAATATCTAATTCTGTATTTCTTAGTTTCCATTAAGCTTTTTCTTCCATTCAGATTATACACACACACACATACACACACACACACACACACACACACGCAAATAAAATATCTTCTTAGCCCTCCAGGAACAGAAGGGAGAGACAAAACTCTAAATATCCCTCCTCTTACCAAGAAACCCAAACAATTATCTGACCAGGGGAAGATAAAAACCAAAAAAACAAAAAACAAACAAACAAACAAACAAAAAAAACCCCTTCTCTTTTCCAGTTAACCTCAAAGAGTACCCACCCCGAAGCATTAGAAAACAGGCTTGCATACAGAAAGGACCAACACAAGAGTTACATTTCCAGGGGGCTCTCTCGGCAGCCCACTGGGCTCTGTGACCCACCGGCCGCCTCCCCCCACACCTCAGGGCCCAGCTGGCAACACCACCGCACAGGGCCACAGCCACCACTGTTCACTCTCCTCCCCCTAAGAGCCACCCCACCCTGACCCCAGAAGCAAAAGGTGGCATCACTTACGGGGCAACCGATGTAGGCAGAGTTGTGGACCCCGGGGGGCCTTTTGTAAGTGCCGTCGCTGTCTGTGGTGATGAGTCTGTCCTTCTCAGCATCGCCGGGACAGCCATTGACCTGGTGTTTCCGGCGTGGTTTGGGAGATCGCTTTATCCTGGAGCTTCCGGGGGGAAGAAAAGGTTATCTTCATAGGAAATAAACCTTCCTGCCCGTAGCTTATCAACTACACATTAAGTATTTTCTGAGCCTCTGGGATATGCTGGCCACTGTGGTAAACACTCTGCAGGGTACAAACAGTGTGTGAGACTCTGCCATGAGGAAGCTACGGTCCACCTGAGCCTATGAAACGCATGGAACAAGAGAAAAGGGCAAGGTCCGTGTGAGCTACTGACAGCACGGCTGGCTCTCCGGCCGAGATGGGCCTTGAAGAACAAGCGGGATCTGACGGAGGGGAGGGATGTAGGGAGAGGCGGAGGTGAAGGCACCACCACCCTGAGGGCCAGAAGCAGGAAGCAGATGAATGTGGGGGGCAATGAGGGACCCTCTAGTGGGGAGACACTGTCCACACTGCAGGATGGTGGAAAGCAGCCAGAGTGGAGAGGCAGGGCCCCGCCTGTTGCAGGAACACAGGCTCCACAGGGCAGGCAACCAAAACCGTGGCAGGTGTTGAACAGCGCAAGACATAAATGAGAGCAGTGATGAGAGAAAATGCTTGTGCCTTAGGGACAGGGGTCTGGAAGACCGAGAGACCAAGACTCTGAGGGCAGCGGTGGGAAAAGAAATGGACCTGCCCATGCCCGGAGTGAGGGTGAGGGGTGAGGGCACACGGAGGAGGGAAACCAGGGGGCAACCATCTGAGAAACTAAGAGTGACTGTCGATTTCAACTAGCTGAAGTCCAGGAGGCAGAATACACCCAGGAACAAGATTCCGTGGCAGGCGGGCGAATGAGAGCAGCCCCAGTGGGAGCAGAGCCCCCGGGGCCTCCGAAGGCAAAGCTGGGGGGCTCTGCTGGGGAGGCGCACCTCTTCCTGGGCTCTATGAACACCGAGGGCACGCTGGCCGTGGGGTCCAGGATCTTGTCAATCTGCATCTGCGCCCTGCGGTACACACGGTGCCGCTCGCGTGTGTCACCCGAGGACAGGTCGTCCACCACCGGGAACTCGTAGTGCCCGCGGCGCTTGGCACGGAGCCGGATCTTGTTCCGATGGTGCTCGATCTCGGACTTGTGCCGCAGCGCCGTCTGGATCTGCACCGCCAAGGGGAGATAAGGGAGACACATGGAATGTTCTGGAAGCTTTCTGGCCCCCATGCGGAGACAGCATCTTGGGAAGGCGTCCCTTTCCCCCAGACAGCCATCCCAGGATCCTGCGAAGCTGCAAAGGGTGTGACACGGACAGCCACACCCACACACGGGGGCAGAGAACCTGCCATCCCCATGGGCTGGGTCCCCTAGCCTGCTATGCTTCAAGAACTACATTTTAGAAAGAGTAAAAGAAAAACATGGCAATGTATGCTATCAAGTTGTGGGGCCACAGGCCTGGTGAGCACACTCCCTTCCTTCTTTCCGGCAGATGGAGAATCCGCTCTAGGGCGGGCACAGAGGCACATGCAACTGGAGATGCTGGAGACAGGTCGAGGTTGGGATGGGGCTGTGCAGGGCTGGGGCTCCCCAGCACTGGTGAGCAGAGGCAGCACACACCACCCCAAACCCACACCACACATTCTCAGCAAGAAGGAAAGACCATTAAGAACTCTTAGTAGAACTTCTATAAGAGGATCTACTCTAAGCATCACCTTTAAAGCAGGTAGGGGGTTGCAACTGTACCAGTTCTCCACTACCTCACCCTGGCAGAACTCACAGCCGTAGCAGGTGTTTCTTAGAGGTGGGAAATGGACAGACATGGAGCTGCCTTAGGTGCAAACCTAAAGGGGCTTCACTCCACTCACTGTCCAGCCTAGGACGAATCTCTCAAGGCCCAGTGAACAGTGACTTGGCCTGGCCTCCTGGTTCCCAGAATCTTAGGAGGAATGTGGATCTAACTCACTGTTCCACAATTCACTGGAATAGGATCTTACAAGGTATTACTGGATCCTTGGGGCCAGAGTGGATCTATCAGAGATCACAAAGTCTACAGTGGTCTCAAGATCACCCCAGGTTTGGGGCACCTGGGTGGCTCAGTGGGTTAAGCCTCTGCCTTCGGCTCAGGTCATGATCTCAGGGTCCCGGGATCAAGCCCCGCATCGGGCTCTCTGCTCAGCAGGGAGCCTGCTTCCTCCTCTCTCTCTCTCTGCCTGACTCTCTGCCTACTTGTGATCTCTGTCAAAAAAATAAATAAAATCTTTAAAAAAAAAAAAAAAGATCACCCCAGGTTCAAAGGTTCATTAGGAAAACTCATAGGACTCAGCAGCTAGTCCCATTTATTATAGCAAAACGATGCAAATAAAAATAAGCAAAGAGAAATGGCATGTGGGGCCAACTCTGGAGGAAACCAGGAGCAAGCTTCTAGGAGGCCTTCCCCAGGAGAGTCACACAGAACAATGCTGCCTCATTCCTCCAGCAATGATTTGTGACAACGCATGTG
Source organism: Martes martes (assembly GCF_963455335.1). Classification (NCBI taxonomy): domain Eukaryota; kingdom Metazoa; phylum Chordata; class Mammalia; order Carnivora; family Mustelidae; genus Martes; species Martes martes. The sequence continues at coordinate 93,290,770 of NC_137899.1, forward strand.
AAATGTCCAGCAAGGAAGCCCATTAGAGATGCAAAGCCCAGGATGCGCGTACTTGGGGCTGGTCCAACAGGCTCCCTTCGCGTAGCATGTGCCAAAATTCCACAGTCCCGGAAGGAAAAGAGATGTTCAGATAAGTCATACTGTTTGCATAAATGATCTGGACACGGTGAGCCACTCTGTTCTGGGAATAGTGGGAATGTTTCTGAAATGTAAATTCCCAAACACCAGCCAAGGGCCACAGCAGGACTCCTGAAGGACAGCGGGCTTTGCTATGTCAACTCTCTGCACGTCTGCCATACGCCTACCCGTGTCCTTGAATGGCACTGGATCTAAATAAAAACTCAGCTTCATATTTAAAATGGAGAATACGTGTCAGCAGCTCCTCGCCTCAGTAACCTTCCGACACTGCAATTCCCACCTGTTTTTAAGCACTGACCCAATCAGAACGTGAATTTTTAAAAATATAAATGTACTTTTTAAAAAGAGCAAATACCTCTTTGTTAATTTTGTTGGTTTCAGCCACCCGGTCGGCCAGTCCAGGGTGCTGGACCGGAGGTGCCGGGATGGGCTGCATGGCGATCAGCTGTATCTTACTGGGGACCCGCCGGCTGGCCTCCGAGGACCGGGACAGCCTGTCCACGTGCTCGAAGATGGAGGCTGACGAGTGCTGCTCATTTCCCGAACTGGGCGGTGGTGGCCCTGGAGCAAAAGGGGAAGCAAAAGCACAAATAAATAAACCCATCCTAAAGAAACAGCAAATAATCGGTCCTCATGCAACTTGGTGCCAAAACGTGCCCTGTTTTGCTTAAAGGTGTTTCAAAGTCTTTGGGGGGAGAAGGAAAAAGGCAGGAGCTGTGCAGAGAGTCACTAAGCAGCTCGCGGAACTTTTAGAGAAACACGGGCAGCAGCTCTGACCTCCCGCTCTCATCTGGAAGGAGATAAACGTAGTCACCAAGGCAATGATACTGGGGAAAAGACCGGAGATGAGGGGACTGTGGGTCTGCAGGCACGGAACGCGTCTGGCCTTTGAGTTCTGATTCACCAAGAAAACCAAGGTGAAGAGCCACAAGAAGAAAAAGCTGCTACGTGTGGGGGATTCGTTCCCACTTAAAAAAAAGAAAACTAGTACCCCTAAAAATCGCCAAGGGGGCTGGGTGGCTCAGTCAGTGAAGTGTCTGCCTTCGGCTCAGGTCGTGATCTCAGGTCCTGGGTTCGAGCCCCATGTCGGCCTCTCTGCTCAGCAGGGAGCCTTCCTGTCCCTCTCCTCCCAGCTAGTGCTCTCTCACGCTATCTCTGTCTGTCTCTCTCAAATAAATAAATAAACTCTTAAAAAGATAATTAAACAGGACAGATTTGAACCAAACAGTAGGAAATATTAGCAGCTATATGACATACGGAATGCACGCACATCAGTGGTATGTAAGTCTTTGTACTTCCTCTCCGTGTGAATTACATTCATTCGTTACCCCACAGGATTAGAAATGGTTGTTGCAACTGTGAATGAATGACGCCTCTGGTAGGGAGGAGGCAGAGTTGTCTCGATTCAGGCTATTCTGGGGCTTTCTTTCCCTGCCCTGGGCAGGGAGGGAGCCTATCTGTGCAACACAAGCACAGCTGGGCACCACCATTCATCTGGTGGCTGCTACTCAAATTACAGGCAGGATGCCTAAAAGGAGGTAATTAGCTTCTCCACATAGTCTAGCTTGGCTAACCGAAACTTATAAGAAAACTTACAAGGTAGCAGCAAATGTCACAAAGGGGGGCCCATTAAGCTACTGACACTTAAAGGTGAGACTGCTTTCCTCCAAGAGGGTGAAAAGACCAGGACACATAGATGACAAAGGAAGAATGCACCCCGCTCCCCAGCGCTGTCTGCCTGCCTGGGTACCTGCGAGCTGCAGGCCTGGGACCAGCTCCTGTCTGGGCCCTGTTCCAGCCCCCAGTCGTGCTCATGGCTCGTCGCTTTAGAATTCACCATTGCAACCAGAGACACACGAGAAGCCCAGAAAATCGTCGAGCTTCCATACTGCTCAGAACCCAGCCTTTCTAGGGCGCCTGGGTGGCTCAGTGGGTTAGGCCTCTGCCTTCGGCCCGGGTCATGATCTCGGGGTCCTGGAATCGAGCCCCGCATCGGGCTCTCTGCTCGGCGGGGAGCCTGCTTCCCCCCTCTCTCTCTGCCTGCCTCTCTGCCTACTTGTCATCTCTCTCTCTCTCTCAAATAAATAAATAAATAAATAATTAAAAAAAAAAAAAAAAGAACCCAGCCTTTCTAATACATATATTTTCTAACTGGGTTATTTTTATTGTTTGCCATGTACTGTGTACTTAAAAAAAAAAAAAAAAAAACACCTGGACAACAATAACCAATGGCAAGTACAACCAGAGACACAGACTCATGGGTGTCAATCTGCCTTAAGGTTAAGTTTAGACATTGGATTAAAACCCATTTCTATTCAAATATTAGAAAACAAAATCGTAATGATAGAAATCAGAGGATGGGATAACGCCAACGGAGCAGAGTGACAGAGGGAAGGGCAGTATCCGCTGCTAAAATGCTGAACCAAGGGGCGGTTAGGTGGCTCAGTGGGTTAAAACCTCTTCCTTCGGCTCAGGTCATGATCTCAGGGTCCTGGGATCGGGCCCCACATCGGGCTCTCTGCTCAGCAGGGAGCCTGCTTCTCTCTCTCTCTCTCTCTCTCTCTGCCTGTCTACTTGTGATCTCTGTCTGTCAAATGAATAAATAAAATCTTTTAAAAAAATAAATTTTAAAAATAAATAAATAAAATGCTGAAGCAATGGGACACTTCCAGAAATACGAACTTCATTATCTGTGGGTGAACAGCCAGAGGGCATTGTCACCAAGGCCTGGGGCCCCCTGGTCACTATCCGGTGAGGCAGGGATCCCATCTCTCCCTCCCGCTCCGTCCTGTCCCAGCACCTTGGACCGCAGGCCCAGAGCGCACATCTGCTGAACACAGGACTACACGACCAGTCACCTCAGCTAAGTTTATACAATGTTACCCCAAAGAGACAAAGAATTCTAATTTATGACCTCAGCTCATTTCATAAATAAGCGCTCCACAATTACCTGGAAAACTCTGATGTGACACTCAAAACAGTTGCTGTGCAATCTCTCTAAAACTATGAATTTGCGTTGCAAAACCTTTTTTTTTTTTTAAGATTTATTTATTTGAGAGAGAGAGGGCAAGCGAGCAGGAGGGGGCAGACGGAGAGAATCCTCAGGCAGACTCCCCTGCCGAGCACACAGCCTGACTCGGGGCTCGATCCTAGGACCCTGAGATCACGACCTGAGCCGAAACCAAGAGTTGGACGCTCAGCGGACCCGGCATTCCTGCCTTGCCCACTCTTTCACACGTGCCACAGTGGATGTCCGCTCAGCTCCAACTAAGAATCCCATTCTAGAATTCGGAATTTGTGCAAGTCTTATTAATGAAATTCCAACTACTTCAAAATCACACCCTTGCACACACGAGTTTCACAGTCCTTACCTACTGGGTGGCTTCCTGCTGACAGAAGTAGGGGGATGCGGCATTACACAAGGACACCACCGTGGGGGCACGGTAACACTGTGAATGCCACTGCCTTCACTCAAAGAAGGAGCGTCACCTCCCTATCTCATCTCGCTCTCCACAGCTCTGCTAAAGGGAACCCCTGGTAATGCTGTGACTTAGTCTAAAACCATGATAACTGACCCAGTGGCATCTGAGTCAGTAACCTCATAAAGGTCCATCCATGGACAGTCATGTGTGCATCACGGTCCAGCTGCCTTCCACAGCCAGCCAGCTGGGAAGGGAATCGAGCACGACCTCTAATGGACCAAAACCAAAACCATGCTCTTTTCTCAGCGATCGCTGCCATGTGGGTCCTGGAAAGGTCAGATGACTTGTGACATCCATCTAAAGCCTGGCCAAGGAGTGGGAAGGCACCCAGTGGCCACGCCACCTGCTGTGATGAGAGGGGACGCTGGCCCCAGGGCCACATGGAGGAGGGACCCGAATGGTTCTCAAGCAACTGACTTACCACGGAAGAAAGACTTTTACATGATCACAAAACAGTTCAAAAGCCAGGATTAGAAACTCGCAATCTTTTCTCTAGGGTATTTAATTAAGTTCTATGCGAGCAGTAAAATGCCTTCACGGCAGCTTTACAGAAATAAAGTGAATTGATATTTACAGTGAGGAAATCATCTTTCTAAAACACGAAAATAACGTGCAGACCGTGGTGTCTCTCCAAATCGTAAGAGCAGCAGCTAAGCTTCTAGAACTCATGAACACATCGAAGGCACTTGCCTCCTTCCACAGGCAACTCAGCCCCACACCTGACGTGCTCACTACCTGGATTTTGAATATACGAGGATGGTGACTTTTGATTGTTGTTACCCACGCAGAATACACCAAAGCTGTCGGGAGTTAAATGTAGGAACAAAATGTCATATTTTCTCAGATAAGCAATTAACAGAAACGGAGAAACTTCAGAGCAGATTCTTTTTTTTTTTTTTCCCCCTCAAATATTTCCTTCCTGGGATCAAAATTAGATTTTAGTCCTGTCCATCTGAAACAGAGCACTTGTCTTCACGTGCTAGACAACTTCTAAGATTCTGCGAAACTGAATCCAAAGAAAAAAAACTCTTTCCTTATTCTTTTTTTTTTTTAATTTATTTTTATTTTGACAGAGAGATCACAAGGAGGCAGAGAGGAAGGCAGAGAGAGAGGGGGAAGCAGGCTCCCCGCAGAGCAGAGAGCCTGATGTGGGGCTCGATCCCAGGACCCTGGGATCATGACCTGAGCCGAAGGCAGAGGTTTTAACCCACTGAGCCACCCAGGTGCCCCAACTCTTTTCTTATTCTAAGGGGGTTTTCTTTAACATCAAGAAGGAGCTGGAAGGAATTTCAAAAATGAGCTAGTTTAGTCCCACAGAGGCCCCAAAGGCTGAGGGACTCACAAGGTTACACGCATGACAGTGACAGATCAGGCCCTCTGGCTTCCAGCTAGAATCTGTTCATTGACAGAATATGGCTCGTTCTGTATTGCATTTTCAAACCAAGAAATTTGTGATGACAAATGTTTAAGTATAAAAATTAGCATTAAAAATGATATCTGAGGCACCCCATTCTTCTCTGCATTACTAAAACAGTCCTGAGATATAAATTAAACTCCAGCAAATGTAAGAGCTATACTCACACACTCATTTAACAGAATCTGTGAAACTAAAACCAAACTACCTCGCCATCACACCAAAAAATGCCCCTAAGTCTAGTTAGAACCTGTGGGCCTAGTCTGACCACAGAGCGTGAGTGAGGTCTACGGTACAGTCCTTTGGGATGCACATGAAGTTCATTCCAGACCTAACAAGCCACAGACTACAGACACAAATGCGCTACACTGTTCGATCACACGGAACTACCTGCGGGAGGAAGGCTCTAGTAACAGGGCCAAACAGAATGCATTTGGACCCATGATAAATAAAGGACCTTCCGGCAGTGACAGCTGAGAAAAATCCAGAACTGGATCATAAGAAGGAATCCAGAACTGGATCGTAAGAAGGTCCCTAAATGCTGGAGGTAGTTTTTGAGACTCTGGTTTTCATTTGATTCCTCCTGTTCTTCAGGGAGGAAAACCATCAGGTCTCTAAACTAGAATGGAACATAGCTATTAACCTCAAAACACACTTGAGCGATCCCCTAACCTCTAGCACGGTGTCCCGCCCCCATCCAGACACCAGTACAACATTAGGCAGTGATACTCGATACGGAGAAATTCACCATATGGATGATGACTATTCCCCTGCAGACTTTTCTTTTTTAGTGTCTAGCATTTGAAGTAGCATAAAACCGGATCCTCTTGGAATTTCATAATCACTACGTTTAACACGGAGAATAGGAAGAGTCACCGACCGCTCTGTGGAGCTCTGTGGGACTGGACATCGTTCACTGCTCCCGGCGTCTTGTCTCCCGCGTCCCTCTCGCCGGACTCCTCACTTACGGTAGAGTCAGCATCCGAGGGAGAAACTCTGCAGTCACAAAACAAATGCAAACATTAGGGAAAAAAGAAAGAAGAGGCCTGGGGGGACAGGGTGGGGGATGGGGAGAGGTCCCATTACTTTAGATGTGAAAGTCAGGCTTCTGGCCAAAACAGACAGAAACGAGACAGTTCCCAAAAACCATCTTCAAGGAACACGTCGATAGTACATGGTCCCCTCCTGAAGACAGTATCACATGGCTTCTAGGGCTCAGCCGGCGGCATTCCAACAAATGTTAGGAAGCTAAAGGTAGGCTCCCTCAGTAACCAGGGCTCTGGCCTGGCAGTCTGAGTCTGGCACAGATTATACCATAAGATCTGTATTCAGGCCTGGTTCCAGGTCAGTGGGGACTGCAGAATCCCAAAGAACCCAGGATGGTCCTATCATCAACCCCACAGAACCCCACAGCTCTGAGAGAAGCCCGTACTTACAACACAAGGGCAACGATCTCCCCTGAGCTTTGATTCTGCCTATCAAAAGCAAGGGTGACACAGAACCAGCTTGCATGAGGCTAATCAAAGTCCTAAACCAGTTAGCACCCCTCTCTCTGTGCCCCTGAGGGATGCTAAAGTCCTACATCAGCCATGCAGACCACTGAAATGTTGCATCTAAACGTTTAGGATGAGATGACCAAGGGAAGAGGGAAAAAAAAAAAAAACCTGGCAAAATTATACTAACATATTCAACAGTCTTTAATGATTTGATTTATTCTTAGCCAGCAAGATGATTAAGCAAATAACATCTCTCTACATAATTCATTTTCTTTTGTAAAGATCGTGGTGTAATTTTAAAATTGTAAAAACTAGGCCAGAACCCCCCGGGGTAGGTTTTCTGGGAAGTCAGAAATTGTGACAGCGTTTCAAATGTTGGTATGATCACACATTTCTTCCCTCTTCGCAGGAAATCAAGATTTGGAGTTCAAAGCTCAAAGACAGGCTGATAATTTGAGGCTTTCATACCCTAGTGTGATTGTGCTGAGATCTGAAGGCAGCTGCATAAAACCTGACTCCGAACTTTCACCCAGCTACGGCCCTTCTCCTAGGATCAGAGGGTGATGGGGGACTTCCAGGTGGCATGTTAACATGCAAGCCTCCGCCTGCTTCCCTTTGATAGGAGGAATGGAAAGACACTGGGGATGGGGAGCTGGGCAGGGAGGAGGCGGTGCCGAGTCCATGGAAACATGCTAACGAGGGTGACAACACAGGCAGCCAGAGGGAAAGCAAGCAAAGAAAAAAGGATCTGATGAAAGTCCCCCGCAGACAAAGCAACGAAGGCAGAGCCAGCCGCTGGCACAGCAGCAAAGGCAAAGCCACCACTGGCTGAGTGCGTATGATGTGTCGTGCACTTTTTAGACATTTCTTCTGATACCATCTCCAGAGGGCCCAGGATGATCACCCCAGAATATACCCACCAGGCTAGGCAAGAGCTAATCAAGTATGGAGGTGAAGGGGGGCACACCACCAAAGCATCTGGCCGCCTCTGGTGGTCCCCTGGTGTGGATCAAGAACCCTCCGGTTCGTGGACCTTGGGCAAGCTGCTGCCCGTCTCCTGGGCTGCAGACCCAGGGAATACTCACCATCAGCTCTTGGGAAACTGGAAACTGATAAAACTGAGGAGGGAAACATGCTCTGCGACAGGGAACAAGAGAGAAAGCCCGATAAGAACCTTCCTCTGTGACGGACGTTCTTGGAAGGGATCTTGGCCTTGGGGCTTGGCACATCTCCGTTCTCAGAGGGCGTGGTGTGGTCCTTCACAGGTCCGGGCAGTGGTGCTGGTTCGTGAATCATCAGGATGTCGTCTTTATTGTGCTGACCCAGATGCTGCTTAGCAAAGTCAAAGCCCTTCACGCTAGGGATCTGCAACTAAAACACACACATACACACACAAGCGAAGACAGTCAATCTGAAATCTGAGGACTGTGAGAGCTGGCAAGACGGCTGAGTGCTGACTTCTGACCCGAGATCGTGCCTGCCAGCCCAGCATTCTAATTCACCGAGCATCGCTAAATCATTAACTGTGTGCACAGTGCTGTTCACACGTAGGGTTTGCAGAAAAGACAGACCCTGGCGAAAGATTAAAGAAGAGTACAGGATCAAACAGCTAGACCATAATACAAATCGTATCACAAGACGATACCTGACCCACTGTCACAGTAGCGCGATCACACGCTATGCGGTTCCAGAGGGAGTGGCACGAGTGAGATATTCTTTATAGAGAAATGGAGACTTGAGCCAGGACTCACAGGACAGGTAGAACTTGGAAATGAAAAGGGGCAGCTACACAGAGAATGTTCTAGATCATGACCAGAGAACACTTCCGGGCTGGGAAGACATTCCGTCAGCTGCCCTAGAAGGGTCAGAATGTGGGGAGGGGGAGAAGGGAGACCAACACCAAATGCCAGTTTCTAGAGCAGAAAACCACAAAGTATTTCTGAAGAGGCAGATTTCTAAAATCCAAGCAGACAGGACACAAAGGGCTGTCGGAGGGCCAACGATACCCACGCAAGAAATGACAAAAGCTTGAGCCCCAAACCCTAGCAATGGAAACGGGAAGGAGTGAATAGATCTAGAGACCGGGCTGAAGGATCTGGAAGCCAAAAATAGACACAAGAGGCAAAGGAGGGAAAGCAGCCAGTGATGACTTGAATGACTTCCAGGCAGGCATCCTGAGCAGGGGAAGGGACATTCATCATGAAAGGACGGTAACCTGAGGAGATAAAAAGACGGGTTTCACTTTAGACACGCTTAGTTGAAGATGGCAGAAAAAGCTCCAAAGGAGAGTAGCCCCGTGTAGCTGGACACGGAGGACAATAGCTTGTGGGAAATTTCGGGCTGGAGACAGGACTTTGAGAGAATCTGTATAGAAGAGGACAGGTAGGGGACCTGAGACTTTTCTTTTTTTTTTTTTCCTCAGATTTTTCAAGATGAAAACAGAGTCTGTGGATAAAATGTTGGGGAACATCTAATAGTTTGGGGCTCAAAGGAGGAAAAGGAGGCAAGGAAAAAATAGATAACCTCGAAGAAAAGAATTTGTAAAGTTCAATGTAACAGAAGGCAAGAGGAGAGAGGATTTCTAGAAACCAGTGGCCAACAGAAGTACTGCGGGCACAAGGAGGAACGAGAGAGGGGTCTTCAAAAAAGCCCACCTCTCGCACTGGGGGATGCAGAAGTCCTACCTGAGATACACCAGAGGTACACCAAACCCACAACCCAGAACCCCGTCACCACAAAGCCCAGATTTCGGCTTCCAGCTTCCTGCACGAACACAGGAAAGGTGCTTTTTTAAAAGTACAGAGAACTGTGGGCAACAAAGGTGAGGCACCCTTTGTGCAACACTAAAAGTGTGGCGGGGGGGGAGGGGATCATGTGTCATTAATTTGAGCTTGCAGGCAGAGGAAACTAAACTGCATTTCAGGAATTGTCCCAAGGGCCTCCTTAGAAAGAAGGCCACAGCACAACCAAAGCCCTTAGCCAAGCTGCATTCCACCCCTAGAGACAGTCCATCTGCCAAAGACAAAGGCCAAACCAACCTAAGGAGTTATTGTAGACAATGTGTTATGTAGAAGCAAAACGTTTTGCCATATCTGTGTTAATTTTATGCCAAATCAGTGACAGCACCAGGGGCTTCTGTTGGTGACCTCGAAAGTCTTTTAAGCACCACAAGTCTACGATCAGTGAAGGGAAGGAGTCTGCAATGATGACTTCTGCCAGCAGAGGGGGACAAAACTTACTAGAAGTGTGGTTTACAAAGATGTGGCTTGGAAACAAAAGGTAAAGACCCTGTGGCTGTATTTTCTAAATTAATGATGTCATGTGACAAGGCCAAGAGACTCCACCACAGTCCTTGGCTCAGGAACACTCTTTCAGGAATATGAACCCAAACCTGCCGCCCTCTGGTTCCCCCTCCCCTCCAACCACTCAGGATAAGTCGATCTCCTCCTCCAGAAGACTGTGACCTTCAGCGGGGCTCCCTGAATCCCTGGGGGTGTTCCTCTTCCTAGGGGCATGCAGCCACTTTGAGACCGTCAACGTCCAGATGGACAAGCTCTGTGTACGCTCTTCGCCATCACCAGTGATTTTCCCGAGAGTGTGCCTGTAGTCTGGGCATAGCGTTCCCCTCTCCTGCCTCCCATTCTAAGGGTCCTTCTCCTGCTTTACAGGAGAGAGACACCCCCTCACCCACAGGGAGCCTTTACCCAGCCGTACCTTATGGCAGCTCCCTAAACTAGCGGCCCCTGAACGAAAGAATCACAAGCATAATCAACGGTCGCCGAGCCAACACCATCAACGCCATTTAATAAAATGTGGTATAATCTTTTTTAGTCTATTTCCCAGCAAGAAACTAAATGCCTCCAATGACCAAGAGCCAATCAGTGTTGCAAGGAAGATGGTATGCTTTACCAAAATTGAAGGAGGAGCCACAGATCGCCTCCTCCAAGCAGAGTTCTCCAAGTGAATGAGGGAAAAATGAAACAGCTCTACCTGTGTGCAGTCAGCTTACCCGAAGCCTAGGAGTTAATACAACTGTTCTACCCTGACAAACGCGCCAGGGTTCGTGCAAGAAACAACGGTATGTATGTGTCAAATGCTTCATTATTATTGCTGTTGGCAGTTCATATAAATACCTACGCATTCTCAGCTATCGGATAAAAGCTATGACATTAGATACAAAATTTTATAATTCAGCAACAGGGTGTGACACACGGTAGACCAAGTCTGTAAATATTGGATGACTAAGTGAATTTTTAAAAGTCAACTGAAGCTTCAAACTTGTTGGCTCTTGTGGGGAGCCATGAAGAAGGGTATATGTCATCAATAAAACACATGGCCATCGAAGCCCTGTGGGTTTACTGTTGGTTCCCACGAACATCGTCAAATATCTCCATTAGATCCTTGCAGTTCTCACCAGTAGGGTGGTGAGTCTCCACCTTCTACGACAATAGGAATCTGGCGACTACTCTGTGCTTCTGCACAAAACAAAAGCTATCTTAGAACACCTAGAAGGAAGAAATTAGAGAAAACCTTGCCCTCTCATGGAATTAGCTCCTTTTGTTTCATCCTTACTTTCCAGAATGCTTTTTCTAGTTTTTCCATTTCTTTAAAAAAAAAAAAAAATCTAGTATTAAGTCTGGCTGTATTGTGTCCCCAGCCACCACATGCAGAATAAGCCTCAATCAGTATTTTATAGAAGAAGAGCCACAATTAATTAGTGCCTTCGATATTTCCATTAGGACCCCTTATTTCTGAGGAAAGGAGGCTCTTTTGTTCCTTCTCTAATATGTCACAGAGGGGACAGCCCCACTGTCCGTGCCCCACTGGAATAACACCCCCGCCGACAAGTCCGAGCGGGCGGGTAAAGCCGGTCAGCCGAAGAACAGGGGAGACGCCTGACGAATTTTAAAGCACGTGAGCCGTGAACATACTACAACCCGGACGGAACAAGACGGAGCGAGTCTCCAGCCCTCTGGGGAGCCGGAGGCCCTGGGAAGGAGCAGTTAAGATGACAACAGAAGTCACAGAGCAGACCTCAGACGCGCCCGAGGAAAACTCTGCCGTCTCAAAGACGGCGGCATCGTCTTCCCCTTTCTTACTGGAGGGATGAGATCCGTGGCCGCCTCCACAGTCGCCGCACTGCTTCCATGCGGAAGGCGGGGGCACGGTGTCGTTATGCCTGTGTCTGCTGTGCCGTGGGGCCTCGGTCACCCTGCAGAACCCCAAGACTCTGCCGCCCCCCGGGGCTGCAGCGGATCGCAGCCAAGGGACCGCCGGTGAACTGAACTCTCCACGGATTAGGTGCCACGGGGTCCCTGCAGAGACTCGAAGGGCAACCCGGCCACGGGGGACGAGATGAATTTGGCTGAGACGGGGAGAAACGCCCGTGGAGCCTCTCTCTTCGGTCAGCGTCCACACGGCCTCCCGAAGCGGTCATTCGGACATAAATGTGTTCAAGCTGCTCTCCCTGCTGAAAATCCTTCCGTGGCTCCCCACTACCTACAGCACCGCTACCCACCGCTGATGTGTCCGACAGCTCCTCCCAGCCTGGCTCTTGCCTCCTGTCACCTCAGTTTTGGCTGTGCCCTTCCAGACGTTTGCTCCATCATGCCCGACATAGGGGCCATCCCCTCCACCTGGGCCGGCTTTCACCTGGCTTCATCTCTGCTTCTGAGCTCCAGCCCCAGCACTGCCTCTTTCCAGGAGGCAGAGGCAGCTCCCCACCCAACGGCGGGGCGGTTGGGGGACGGGGTCTGCCCCTCCTCCCTGCTTCCAAGATAGCCTAGACAGACTTCCACTGCTGTGTGTCCTTCTCCTTCCGGAAGCCCTCGAACCAGGGACGGCATGCCACCTGGGCTTGCAACCAGCCTGGCCCCGCTTGGCTCAGAGCAAATGCTCCCTGTTTGGTGAACCGAAAGGCAGTGACTAAGACAGCTCCGTGTGGCTGCCCGCAGTGCCCACCGGTCAGGAACCACGGTCCCACGCCAATCACAGAGAGCGGACTGTCCCCATCGGAAGGAACAAGTGTTACAGGACCAGCAGCATCTAGCCAATGCCACTCATCTCTTCAAATAGAACCTCAACAGGGTGAGGTGGGTCCAAGCTTCTGTTTTCCTGAGACCAGTAAACAGTGATGACTTTAAAGAGACTCCAGTTGAAAGATAAGGGTTAGATTTGTTTTTTTAATGATTGGAAATAAAAAAGGACCCTGTCTCAAAATGTGACAGAATGGCTTCTCCCTCTTATCATATGATCAAACTAATCCACTCCCAGCCGATCTGAAGAGGTTTCCTGCTCATTACAGGGGGCAGGGGGTGTGGGTTTTTTGGTGGGCACGTGTATTGTCTGCGATGTTGGTAGCTCTGGGATTACTGAGCTCAAGGATCTGGGAGAGGAGCAGGAAGGCAGCAGCAAGGGGGCAGGGTGAGCAGAACACGGAGACAACAGAGAGCCGGACCAGAAGGAAAAAGAAGTCTTGCAGTCCCACGGGAAACCAGCACCTTTTCAAATCGTCCCGAGGGATGGGCTAGATCGAGGCCCTTCACTACTGCCAGGTAAATCTTAGAAGAAACACTAGTGAAGGAGAGATCTGATTCTCAACGAAACGGAGATCATCCTCTTCCCATTACAAACACACGGCAGAATCTATACAGTAGTTTCCTGTGCCAGCCAAGCAAGGACCACCCTTCAGAAATGTCACGGAGGTTAGGCCCCCCACCCAGGTCAGGAGACGCTGACTCCCCAGGGACTCTGCCACACAGAAAACCTTCTGGCAAATATGTTGTAAAGACACATGCACAGATCCTCCAGCACACGCAAAGCAAGAGCAACCCCAGGGCTGGAGTCCTATTTGAAACTCTGTCCACCTGATTTCTTTTTAAAGGATTTTATTTATTTATTTGAGAGAGAGAGAGAGAGAGAGACAGCAAGAGAGGGAACACAAGCAAGGTGAGTGGGAGAGAGAGAAGCAGGCTTCCCGCCGAGCAGGGAACCCAATGTGGGGCTTGATCCCAGGGCTCTGGGATCATGGCCTGAGTCGAAGGCAGACAGTTAACGAATGAGCCACCCAGGCGCCCCTCTGTCCATCTGATTTACAGCAACATCTGGTGCATGAAGATATTTCATCAGTAAAAGTGAGAGAAGGAGAAAACTTGGGGAGTATCTTGTTTTGAACTCAAGGGATGCTGTCCTCTGACATTTGCATGAAGTAACAGATGATAGATGGGCTTTCCCAGGGAGTGTTTACGTTAGGGAACTTGGAACATGAAAGACCTGAATACATAACCATCTACACTGGGCATCGCTCTCTGCAACCACACTCTTTCACCAGAGCAAAAACATTTCCAAACTCACTGTTGATCTCATTAAAATGAAATTCACACGATGAATGATTTAGTACCTCCATCACTTTTCCCAGGGTTTTCCACGGCACTATCTAGTCTAAGAACAAAACAATCTTAGCACACTCTGTAAATAATAAATGGAGATAGGTAATAAATATAATGTTAATGTACAAAATGCTTCCAATACAGTTGATAACCATCCACTCCCAATTTAGTCACGATTTTGCATTTTTACCGAATTCCTAAGAAAAGGAATACTCTTCATTTACTTTTACAAAATACAATAAATTCAGAATGCTTATTTTTTTTTATGCAGCAGGTGTACCTTTTTTAATGGGCAGAATTTTTTAGACCCAGACAGAATAAATCTAAAAAGTTAACAGACAACCCTTTATTTCTTGTTCTTCTCTCTCTTCCTTGCTTCTTCTTATCAAAGTTCCAGAGTCAAGTACGTTCCTCTAAACATGTGAGACCCACGGAGGGTGCACATTCACACACACAGTGGACAGATTACCACTTTCCATCCCCTTGCTAACGGCCCGTCCCCTGATACACTAGAGGTGGACGGCTACTGCGCTCTCCTCCAAGGTTTGTCAGGTTTCTTCCGCTCACACCAGATCAACCAAAACTCGATTCTTACCAAAACTTAATGTGTTTGCTCTGAAGCTGGTATGTGACAGTTCAAGATTGCAGAAATCATTGAAACATAAAAGTGAGAACTGCTAGTATTATGAAAACTAAATGGGATGCTTTGGTACGACATGAAAAAGATGTTTAAAAACACACTGCTGTCAAATTAGGTGTAAGTGAATGAGCTCTAGAAGATTACAGAGTTGGAGTGGGATCGGGGAGAAAAAAAAAAAACCAGGGAATTTTACACTCAGGTTACTCGCTCTTCTCCAAAGAAACCCACACTGGAAACTGCAGCTGGTGCATTTTGGTGTTATTTTTTAATTTTTTTAATTTTAATTTTTGTTTTTGAGAGGGAGAGAGAGAATCATAAGTAGGCTCCGTTGGTTATCTCGGGTGTGGGACAGAGCCCGATGTTGGTATCCCTGATGTAGGACTCAGTCTCACGACCCTGAGATCATGACCTGAGCCTAAATCAAGTCGGACACTTAATGGACGGAGCCACCCAGGTACCCCTAGGTGTCCTGTTTCTTACAAGAAAAACCAAACAAAATCCCCTGAGTAAACCAACAGTCCAAAAAATAAAATGTTAAAAAAAAAAAAAAAGACTCAGGGGCACCTGGGTGGCTTAGTCATTAAGTGTCTGCCTTCAGATCAGGTCATGATCCAAGGGTTCTGGGATCGAGCCCTGCATCGGGCTCCCTGCATAGTGGGGAGTCTGCTTCTCCTTCTCCCACTCCCCCTGCTTATATTCCCTCTCTCGCTGTCTCTCTCTCTGTGTCAAACAAATAAATAAAATCTTAAAAAAAAAAAAAGAAAAAAGACTCAGGGTACATCAAAAGACTGGTGAATACAGACCCACTCATATATTTAAATTAAAATATTTAAGGAGTATAGTATCATTTCTCTACTGATTAATTGGTCTCGATCAAGGCGCACAGTGGCTTTCCGATATGGTGGACGGAAACTAAAGGAGCCGTCCAGTGGAACCGTGTACGAAAGAGACACACAGATCTGAGAAAACCTCCCTTGGCTCCTGTTCTTTGAAAATATCCAGGGTGAATATAGATCAGAATTCATACAAAAATGGATGTGATCTTTGAATTAATCATTTCGTAAATAAAATTACAGGAGAACTCAGCACTCATGACATGGCTAAGCCTTGATACGGCTTCATCTTCTCGGCCTATAATTAAGACTACAGAAGAATCGTGGTTCCAGTAAGCAAATGTGAGGCAAAGAGATACCACCACTAAAGCCAAAAAACTGTCCCTATCAGCTTTCTGTCCCATCGCTGAGCATCAAGAGCCTGAGCTCTGCCTACCCCAGCCCATAAGACCGCCTGCATGCAGGCTGGGGCTCACCCTCTCACCTTCTGGCGCTGCTGGATGCTGGCCACCGTGTCGGGCTGGAAGTCCAGCTTGTCCGTGCGGCAGAGTTTCCAGTACAGGATGATGACAATCACCATGACCACCAGCACTGGAATGACCACGCCGACAATGACCCAGAGGTTGCTGCTCTGGGACTCGGGGGACGGCCTCTTCACTCTGTCCAAGGCTGCAGGGAGAGAAGACAGGCTGTTCGCTAATTGCTCTGCACTCATTTCCCTGACAGTCCATCTGTGCAGGGAACGTGGCTTCTTCTACCAGAAACCTGGAAGCTCCTTGTCATTTCAGGTCGAGGCAAATGGTTAGACTCTGCGATCTCCTGATGGCCAGAAACAGTGCCTAGAAGATTACATCCTCAATGCCCGAGGGACCATGGTGACATACGGACAGGTCTAAAGGAGCACGGCTCATCCAATGGCAGAGCTAGGTTAATTCCAGGTCTCCTGACTCCCGGGTACCCCACTGGCTCTACCCTAATCTCACTGCAGGAACATTTCCATACTAAAAATCAGAAATCCCCATAAACGGTCTACGAACGCTGCCTTAATTTCTTCATCTGTGTATCTCTCTAAATTCCTGAAACAAGATTTAAGGCACCAGGTGTCAGTTTAAGCGTTATATGACCTCCAACTTACTTACTCAGAGTCTGCCCCTCCCCACCCTCCTGAACACCTCCCCCCCAGCCCCAACCCCAATCACTGCCACAGCCTCCCAGCTCCCACGGCCTTGCAGGAACATGCTTCAAGTGCTCTGCCTTCCTCTCCTTTACCAGCTCCTTTCCTTAACCTCCCCTCCTGGTCCTGGGCCCTCGTCTTCTTCATTCTGTGTGCTCATCCTCTCAAAGGACTCAGCTCGTCTTAAAGCTCAGGTTCCAATTACCAAAATGTCCTCCTCCCCTCTGCCCAACCTTCTCACCCGTTATCATCACTTCATAAAAACTGCTCCGTGAGAAAGCGAGTTTCCTCCTTCCCTAAGTTGTTTTGTCCCGGGGGCCTTTGCCTTATAAATGGTACCTTACTATTTTCTTTTTCCAAAGATTTTATTTATTTGAGAAAGAAAGAGAGAGACCAAGTAGTAAGGGAGGGGCAGAGGCAGAGAGAGAAGCAGACTCCTGCTGAGCAGGAAGCCAGATGCTGGACTCAATTCCAGGACCTGGAGATCCCGACCTGAGCTGAAGGCAGATGCTTAACTGACTGAGCCACCCAGACAGCCCTGTATCTTAGTATTTTAAAGTGCATTTTATTACATAAATGTTGTCATCTCGATCCAGTGCACTTTACTCATTAATACGGTCGTGACTCTGAGTCTTCTCTTTTCAAATACAGTTCAGTCTCCAGGGGCAGGGGCTAAGTTTTATGCTCTTTCCATATTCCATGATGGGTTAGCACCTGCCATGGAATCAAAATGTTTCTGCTCAAAGATGTAACAACAGAAAAGATTCTCGGCGCTGGTGTACGTGTGGGCTCCGGCCTCTGAGAGACCAGGGAGCCAAGCAAGCAGTCTGCAGCTCGAGCGCCATGGAGGAGGCACAAATTACACAGCAGGGACCACGCGGGAAATGGAAAAAGGGACAACGTATTAATCTTATTTTTAAATTTGGCCTGAAGAGCGTCTATACACGTAGCTCATTTTGCATGAAAACAACGGACAATACGGGAGGGACAGAATCAAACCAAGGAGCTGTGACAACGGGATGTTCTTCTTAGTTCTGACCTGGGAACACCCGGGAGGGGCACAGATGGACCAAAGCAGGCCCGGCTACCAGGGTCTAGAGCTGCCCGGGGCTGAGCCTGACGCCGGCTGAGGCTTCCAATCCCACGATCTTTATCCTGTGGTTTTTAGCAGGAAACTGAGGGAGGAGAGGTGCAAACAACAGAGGGAAGGAGCTTCAAAGGGGCCCACACCCTAGAGTAACTCATCTTCTTTCAGAGGCTTAGCTGGACTGGGGCACCTCTTCTACAATCAGAGACGTCCTCGATGAAGACATATAAGTACGTGCTTCGTTATTTTTTTCTCACTGCTTTGAAACAGAACACACTAATATACAATCATATCTCAAATACACAGACCATCAGGGGCGCCTGAGTGGCTCAGTTGGTTAGGCAGCTGCCTTTGGTTCAGGTCATGATCCCAGGGTCTTGGGATCGAGTCCCACATCTGGCTCTCTTCTCAGCGGGGAGTCTGCCTCTTCCTCTCCCCCCTCTCCCTGCTCATGCTCTCTCTTCAAATAAATAAAATATTAAAAAAAAAAATACACAGACCACCAATGGACTGTTTACTTAGACTCTCCGCATCATCATCTGTGAATTAGACAAAGCGTGCCCACGAGCCCTGGCCCTGCTTAGTTTCCAGGGACAAGTGCAGAGGTCACAAAGAGCCTTCCGTTACCGAGGATCACCGTGAAGCTGTCATTTTATAAAGGTGCCTTCGCGGCCTACGTGTTCTTTGCAAAGAACTTTTCCGTATTTTCTGATGCTCCATTCCTTCTAAATACTTACTTATCCTTTTACGGTTGGGAGCAAATATCGCCGAGCTCCTACAAGGACTGCTCTCTGGCTCACAGGCGAAAGCGTCCACATTAAAAGAGCCGTCTGGTTCATAAAGGAACATTTAGAGAAAGACACTCTTCTGTGTCTCTCCGTTTTCTTAATTTTAAATGCCCAGAATCTGGGAGTTGAAAAATAAGGCACTGGGAGCAACCGCTGCCGGGGGCAGGAGCCAAGTATCTTCCAACAATAATACAGAAATATCAAAATACCTCTTTCTAAATTGTGAAGTACTGCGAGGATGGGGAGGGAGAGAAACAGCACTGAACCGGGGAAGGATCAAGGACTTCTTTGTGTTGCAAAACTCAGCAGGAAGCCAATAAATGCAGAGGGCACCTCCCAGCTTCCTGTGTGACTAACTGTCCCCACCAACTTTCAAAATATGACAGGCAAGATTTCGGAATAAATACAGAGAAAACAAGTTATTTTACGTAAGACAAAATTTTTTAAAAAGAGAAACAGTACAGGAGTAGGGGAAAAATTATTACAGTTAACTTAAGCTAACTCGCTCTAACCCTGGGGATACAAAATGCTGGGTAGGAGAACAGTTGTGCAGGTTACAAGCACAAGCAGCTGAAATAAAGGACTCGGCAAGTAAATTTTAACAACTGACATGTCGGGGCACTGGGATGGCTCAGTTGGTGAGGCATCTCAAGGTCCTGGGATGAAGCCCTACCTCAGGCTTTGGAGGGGGAGCTCTCAGGGACTCTCAGGGGCTGGAGGGGGGAGGGGCTCAGGGGGCTCTTGGGGGGGCTCTCTGGCTCTCTGCTCAGTGGGAAGCCTGCTTCTCCCTCTCCCTCTGCCCCTCCCTCAACTCATGCTCTCTCACTCACTCTCTCTCAAATACATAAAAATCCTTTTAAAAAATGACATTTTAGGGGCCCCTGAGTGGCTCAGTGTGTTAAGGCCTCTGCCTTCGGCTCAGGTCATGATCCCAGCATCCTGGGATCGAGCCCCGCATCGGGCTCCCCCGCATGGGGCTCTTTGCTCAGCAGGGAGCCTGCTTCCCCCCTCTCTCTCTCTGCCTACTTGTGATCTCTGCCAAATAAATAAATAAAATCTTTAAAAAAAATAATAAAATACAATAAAAATTAAAAAATTTAAAAATGACGTTTTATACAAGTGCCACATAATAAATAATAAGGGTTTAAGACATTACTCTATGCACACAAGAATGCTTTAAATTCAGACTTCATTGTTAGGGAAAAAAAAAACCAAATCTGGCTTTTGGTGCCAGCACAGCACAGACAGCACTTGGGGTCTATGTGTCACATACTTACGCTGGGCAACAGCACCTTGAATGCGGTAACCCAAGATAATGGCTGCTCTCTGGATATCTATCTTGTTAATCAGATCTGAAGACCTGACTGCGCTGAGTCTCTCTCCGTCTTGATCCTCCACAAAGTAGATGAGCTGCACAGGATTGTCTTCTCCCTCCAGCCTTGACACGTTGACCAGCTGAAAGATAACAGAAACCATTAGCATTTTTGAAGCTCCCATTTCCAGATGCCCCGGCTCAGGGCACTCAGTCTTGTCTGTGTTATTCAGGATTCATTCCAATGCTCATAATGAGCTTGCGACACCATTCTGGATCCCAGAATCCCCACGATGCTCTTTCAGTGGGAAGAGGGACAATGAATGTTACTCTGTGCGGAATAACAAATGTGCCTCATCTTGCTCAAAATAGTCCCTGAGACAAATGGGCAAGTAGGACACAGAGAACAGAGCTGGCCAAGGCCACGCAGTCTCAAATTGCGACTGACCACGTCCAGCCTGTCATGGGAGAATGCTGCTGTCCTCCCAACATGAATCGTAAGGGCTACGTGCATCCCTGGTTCTCAGAAACTATTCCTGGTTCCACCCAATCTCACCTTGAATCTTAGCATTTTCTCTTTTTTTAGGGCACGGCTTCTCAACCTTGGTACTACTGCCGTTTTGGTTCGACGGGGGGCTATCCCAAGTATCGCAGGATATTTAGCAGCATCACTGTCCTCCACTCACTAGATGCCAGTACCAACAGCCACACCTCCCTCACCAGCTGTGACAACCAAAAATGTCACTAGACATGCCAGATGCACTGGCAGGGAGCGTAAAATCACCACTTGAGAACCACTGCTCTCGGGATGATAAATTCTTCAACGCCCCACTCTCAACAATAGATAAATCACATAGATGGAGAATCAGTAAGGAAACAGCAGATCTGAGCAACACTACAGACTAAAGGAACCTAACAGACATTTACGGAACATTCCGTTCAGTATCAACAGAAAACACATTCTCCTCAAGCACACATGGAACATTTTCTAGGATATACCTTATGTTAGGCCACAAAACAGTCTCAACAAATTCAAGACAACAGAAATTATATCAAGGATCTCTTCTGACCACAACAGTATGAAAATACAATCAATAATAGGAGAAAGCTGGATATTTCACAAACACATGGAAATTAAACAGCACACTCCTGAAAATACCATTAGACCAAAGAACAAATTGAAAAGGAAATGTAAAAAATATCGAGACAAATGAAAACAGAAATACAACATACCAACGTTTATGGGATATACCAAAAGCAGTTATAAGAGGGAAGTTTATAGCTTTATATAAATGCATACATTAAGAAAAACGAAAGATTTCAAGTAAAAAACTTGGGCATCTGGGAGACTCAGTCAATTAAGCATCCAACTCTTGATTTCGGTTCAGGTCATGATCTCAGGGTTGTGGGATCGAGCCCCTTATCAGGCTCCATACTCAGTAGTGAGCCTTCTTGAGATTCTCTCTCACCCTCTGACCCTCCCTCCTCTAGTCTGTTCGTAGTACACGCGCTCTCGCTCTCTCTCTCTCTCTCTCTGAAATAAATAAATAAATCTTTTTTAAAAAAAACAAAAAACTAACTTTACACTTCAAGGACCTAAAAAAAAAAGGAAAAACCTAAGTCCAAGGTTAGCAAAAAGGAGAAAATAATAAAGATCAGAGCACAAATTAATAAAATCAAGAACAGGAAAAATTAACAAAACTAAGCATTGGCTCTTTGAAAAGAAGCAAAATTGATAAATCTTCAGCTAGACCAACAAAGAAAAAAGGGGACTCAAATGAAAGTTATAAATGAAAGAGGAGACACTACAACAGGTAACAGAAACACAAAGGATCATAAAAGAATACTTTAAATAATTACACACCAACAAACAGGATAACCCAGAAGCAATGGGATAAATTCGTGGAAACACACAACCTACTGAGACTGAATGAGTAAGAAACAGAAAATGTGAACAGACCAATAAGAATTAAGAAGGCTGAATCAGTAATCAAAAACTTCCCCCCAAAAAACCCAGGACCAGATGGTTTCACTGACGAATTCTATAAAACATTCAAAGAATTAATACTAATCCTTCTCAAAAGTTTCCAAAACAATAAAGAGAAGGGAACATTCCCAAACTCATTTTATGAGACCAATATTATCATGATACCAAAGTCTACTAAGGATACTACAAAAACAAAAACAAAAACAAAAACAAAAACAAAAAAACACCCTACAGGGCAATATCTCTTATGAATTGGATGCAAAAATTCTCAACAAAATACCAGCAAACCAAATGCAAGAGTACATTCAAAAGATCATGCAACATGGGGCTCCTGGGTGGCTCAGTTGGTTAAGCAGCTGAACCTTGGTTTTGGCTCAGGTCATGATCTCAGGGTTGTAAGATCAAGCCCCACATCAGGCTCCAGGCTCAGCACAGAATCTGCTGAGGATTCTTTTTCTCTCCCTCTCCCTCTGCTCCTTCCATCACTTGCACTCATGTTCTCTCTTGCACATTCTCTCTCTCTCTCTAAAATAAATAAGTAAAATCTTAAAAAAAAAAATCATGCACTATGATCAAGTGGAATTCATCCTTGAGATGCAAGGATGGTTCAACAAGTCAATCAGTAAGTTTGATATATCACATTGATAAATGAAATATAAAAATAAATGATCACCTAAACAGATGTAGGAAAAGTATTTGACAAAATTCAATTTCCACTCAAGATATAAACCAGCAACAAACTGAGTGTGGAAGGAACACATCTCCACATAGGAAAGGCCATATATAACAAACCCAGAGCTAAAACTGAAAGTTTTTCCTATATAATCAGAAACAAGGGGTGCCTGGGTGGCTCAGTCGTTAAGCGTCTGCCTTCAGCTCAGGTCACGATTCCCGCACCCTGAGATCGAGCCCCACGTCAGGCTCCCTGCTCAGGAAGAAGCCTGCTTCTCCCTCTCCCACTCCACCTGCTTGTGCTCCCTCTCTCAGTCAAATAAATAAATAAATAAATAAATAAAATTTGGGGAGGGAAATAAATAAATAAAATCAGAAACAAGATAAGAGTGCCCACTCTCAGCACTCCTATTCAATACAGTATTATCCTAGCCAGTACAATCAGACAAGAAAAAGAAATAAAAGGCATCCCAAGCAGAAAGGAAGATGTAAAATCTGTCACTATTTGCAGATGACATGATATTATATATAGAAACCCCAAAACACTCCACCTTCAGTAAAGTTACAGGATATAAAATTAATATATTAAAAATCTGTTGTGTTTGTGGGGGGGGTGGTTTTTTAAAAATATTTTTATTTATTTATTTGACAGAGAAAGAGAGAGAGATCACAAGTAGGCAGAGAGAGAGGGGAAGCAGGCTCCCCACTGAGCAGAGAGCCCGATGTGGGACTCGATCCCAGGACCCTGAGATCATGATCCGAGCTGGAGGCAGAGGCTTAACCCACTGAGCCACACAGGCGCCCCTGTGTGTGTGTGTGTGTGTGTGTGTGTGTGTGTGTGTGTGTGTGTGTTTTTAAGTAGATTCCATGCCAAGTGTGGAGTCCAATGCGGGACTTGAACACATGACCTTGAGATCGAGACCTGAGCCGAAATCAAGAGTCCAATACCCAACCAACTGAGCCACCCAGGTGCCCCCATGTTTTCTCTAAATAATAATGAATATTTTGAAAAAGAAATAAAATAGTACCATTCACAACAGCATCAAAAATAATAAAATACTTAGGAATAAATTCAACCAAGAAATTAGAAGATCTGTACACTAAAAACTATAAGACACTGATGAAAGAAATTGAAGACACAAATAAATGGAAAGATATTTTGTGTTCATAGACTGGAAGAACTTGTTAAAATGTCCATATTATCTTGGGGCGCCTAGGTGGCTCAGTCAGTTAAGCATCTGCCTTTGGCTCAGGTCATGATCCCAGGGTCCTGTGATCGAGCCCCACACTGGGATCCCTGCTCAGCAGCAAGTCTATTTCTCCCTTTCCCTTTGCCCCTCTGCCTGCTTGTGCACTCACTCTCTCTCTCTCTCAAATAAATAAAATCTTTTTTTAAAAATGTACATACTACCCAAAGCCATCTACAGATGCCACCTATAGCCCTCTGTAGCCATCTAAATTCTAATGGCATTTTAGAAATAGAAAAAATAATCCTAATATTCATATGGACTCACATAAGACCCTGGTAAAGGAGCCAAGAATACTCAATGGGAAAAAGACAGTCTCTTCAATAAGTGGTGCTAGGAAAACTGTATATGCACAACCAAAAAAATTAAACTGGGTCCCTATCTTATATCACTCACAAAAAATAACTCCAGGGGCACCTGGGTGGCTCAGTAGGTTGAGCACCTGCCTTTAGCTCAGGTCATGATCCCACGGTCCTGGGGTAGAGCCCTGCATTGGGCTCTGCTCAGCGGGGAGCCTGTTCCCTCCTCTCTCTCTGCCTGCCTCTCTGCCTACTTGTGATCTCTGTTTGTCAAATAAATAAGTAAAAATCTTTAAAAAAAAAAAAAAAAAAAAAACCTCCAACGGAAAGATTTAAATGTAAGACCTGAAACCATAAAACTCCTAAAAGAAAACATAAGGGAAAGGCTCCTTGATGTTGGTCTTGGCAATGACTTTCTAGATATAACACTCAAAGCACAAGCCAAAAAAAGAGCAAAAATAAACAAGGGGACTGTGTCAAACTTAAAAGCTTCTGCATAGCAAAAGAAAGACTCAACAAAATAAAAAGACAACGTATGGAAAGGGAGAAAATATGCAACAAATCATATATCTGACAAGAGATTAATATCCAAAATATATAAGGAACTCATACAACTCGATAGCAAACAAACAAAAACACACCCAAACCCTCTGATTTAAAAATGGGAACAAGATCTGAACAGACATTTTTCCATAAAATACACACAAACAGCCAACAGGTATATGAAAAGGTCAACATCACGAATCATCAGAGAAAAGTAAATCAAAGCCACAATGAGGTATCACGTCACACCTGATAGAATGGCTATCATCATAAGACTAGAGATGGGTGCTAGTGAGAAGATGCGGAAAAGGGAACCCTTGTGCATGGTTGGTGGGAATATAAATTGGTGCCAGCATTGTGGAAAACAGTATGGACATTCCTCAAAAAATTTTAAATGGAACTACCATGTGATCCAGGAAGCTCACTTCTGGGTATATACCGAAAGGAAGTAAAATCCACTATCTTGAAAAGATATCTGTATTCCCCCAGTGCCGCCCCTGCTCACTGCGGCATTATTTACAACAACCAAGACATGGACCTAAGTGTCCATCTATGGATGAATGGATAAAGAAGATGTGATGTGATATGCACACACATGTGCATGCCCACATACACATACATGGAATAACATTTGGTCATAAGAAAGAAGGAAATCCTGCCATTTGCAACCACATGGACCTGGAGGGCATTATGCAAACCGAAATAAGGCAGACAAAGAAAGACAAACACCGTTTGCGCTTGCTTATTTGTGGAATCTAAAAAAGCCAAACTCATAAAAATAGAGAGTAGATAGTAGTTGCCAGGAACAGGAGTTGGGAGAAATGGGTGATGGTGGCCAAAGGGTATGAACTTCCAGCCGTAAGATGAGTAAGTTCCAGGGGTCTAACGCACAGCGTAGGGCCATGGTTAACAATGCTGTTTTATATACTTGAGAGGGGCTGAGCATAGATCTTATTCTCACCACAACCAAAAAAATTCTTACCACATCCAAAAAATAATAATGGACGTGTTAGCTAATGTTATTGTGCCAGTCACTTTGCAATATATACATATATCAAATCATCAATTGCACATTTTAAACCTCTATGGTATCATGTCAATTATCTTTCAATCGAGCTAGAAAGTTGTACACAAATTCACAATCACCTAGTCAAATAGTGCTTTGATTTGTCTCAGAATTGATCTCCCTCTGGTGCCCTCTCATATTAGGACTTCAGAATCTGGTATCCTTGCTGTATCACGGTTTTACATAAATACATGTTTCTATTTTGTTGCTGTTTTTCTAATAATATGCCACAATTTTACTGCCCCTTGAGACTCCAGCAAAATGCAGGACTGATGTCAACAATGAGTCCAAGCCCTCTATTTTGCATAAGCAATTTGAATTTTTGGTTTCTACATTTGCCATTGGCAAAACGCAGCTGCTACTTTTCTAGCCACGTGTACAGAATTGTAATACTGCCCTGCGCTCTGGACACGGCTGCGGGACTCCTTCTTCCCCACTGGAAACTTCTGGCAAATCAACAACTTCATGATTTCACTCTGAATGCCTTCTTCCAGATAATTTTAAAAGATCCTTTACAAACAGGTCCAAACTCTCATCCCTGGAGAATCTGTTCTTTATACCTCCCCATTCTAAGAAGGGCTCATCTATCCTGCCCTTTGTTTGCTATGTCTAGGCTCATTCCCTGACCACTTCTACTCCCTAACCACCTAATCCCTCCCCAAACTGGGCTGTAATGATTAATTTTTTTATTAGCCCTGAGAATGGAATACTATCGAAGGGCTATGTGAATGTTTACTGCACTGAAAAAGTTTTGATACCTTTTAGAAATGGTTTCACCTGGCAGAAACCAAGTTCCAGTGTATTTGGGTATATAATTAAAGACTCTATAAACTCATCCAATCTAAAAGCAACAGTCAGTAAAATCTAACTCTAGCGTCCTTTCTAGATAACTTCTTATCAGATTCATATCTGGAATCCATACAACCATAGTACGATGGAGTCATCATTTTGGGCAACGTTTTCAATTTCACTTTTTAAAATTATTTTCTGATTAAAATCACATGTTCACCGTACAAATTACAAGCTCACTGGAGAAATTCTGAAAACACACAAAATGTATATAAAAAAAAAAAGATGAAAATCACCTGAAGCTCAATCAACCAAAGAAAATTATTATAAACACTGTGGCATACTTCCATAATTTTTTTCATAGGTTTCATATTAATATTTGGATGACAGCACATGCATTCTTTGGCAATCTTTGTTCACCATATCACTCGATAATTTATTAATTTATGTATTTTGAAAGCGAGAGAGAGTGTGAGTAGGGGAGGGGGCCGGGAGGGGAAGGGCAGAGGGAAAGTGGGTGGGGGAGGGGGCCGGGAGGGGAAGGGCAGAGGGAGAGGGAGAGAGAGAATCTGAAGCAGGCTCCACATTGAGTGTGGACTGGGGCTTGGTTTCACCACCCTGAGATCAAGACCTGAGCTAAAATCAAGAGGCGGATGCTTAACCCACTAAGCCACCCAGGTACTCCTCATTAGTTTTTTTTTTAAATGACAATGGCCACCTAACATTCCAACATACAAAGATTCACTATAATTTATTTACTCATTCTCCAACTGATGGTCATTGAGGTTGCTCTCATGTTTTCCCTTTTACAGATGATATTTTGATGAAGAGTCCCGAACTGTTGCACATGAATCCTTGTCTATGTCTCCACATTAGGTCACCCTAAGCGGGGAAAGATGTGGGGACGCAGTCCCAGTGCAATCCGTCAGGTGGCACCGCTGGCTCGGGGTGGCTTGGTTCACTTCCACAGACCTCACACTCCTACCTGAGGGAATTTGCACAACTAACGTAGCACTTCATTAGGTAGTTTAATGAGGTCTCTGTTTTACGTGCATAAATTAGCCTCCACCAAGACCTTGAACTCTACGAAGCCAGGGCTGCTAAATAAGGCAAGGCTTTTACAGGTCATTTTAATTTCTTTTTTGTTTAACACTTATTTAATGTTATTCTCAATGTTTTATTCGTTTTTTAAAATTTCTCTATACTGGACTATAACTGGCAAAGGAATGACTCTGGGAGAGGGAATCAAGAGCAATGCTGACGGGGAAAACTCGGTAAGAGGGTCACAGGACAATGTCGTCAGCTCAAGGCAAACTCCCGCCACACCCATCCAAGTCAGCTGAGTACCCTTCCCTCCGATGCCCCTGCACCCCCGGATTGCACCGGCTTTCCTGTCTCTGCGACACCTTAACTTTAAATATCCCATTTTCCTAGCTCTAGAAGTCAGCAGTCAATAAAGAAAAACATCCAAAATAATCAGAATTCACATCGAGATGGGAATAAATTACAGCCCCAACCTCCAGCTCTCTGCGAGCACTTGCATTTTTGATGGGTCACTTTTGGATTCAAATGGATCTGTTGTTTGTAGCCTTCCTGCTAGTTTACAAAATGGACTGTAGGGTGACGGACGGTAACTAGACTTCTTGCGGTGGTCGCTTTGGAGTGTATGCAAATATCAAATCATGATCTCGTACATCTGAAAATAACATAATGTCATATACCAATTTTACCCCAATTAAAACAACAACAACAAAGTGGAGATAGTTGGGTAACATGAAACCACCTGCACTGGCTGGAGGCAGGGAGGATAAAATGCTAAAGGGAGGACACAAAATTCTCCTCTCTCCGATCCCTTAAGGTCTCTTACAGATGGGTGATTTATAGCTATGATGCTATTAATAATACTTAACACTGCATAAAATTGACTACGTTTTTGGTAATTAAAAACTACTCCAAAAAACAAGGTCATGTTGATGGCATGGCAACCCAGTGACACAATTTTCTTGCCGTGCTCCCCATGGGTCTATGTGTCTAGACTCTAGTCGAACTGAAATGCTACAACGCTCACTTGCTACCAGATAGAGTCATCAGTCCCAATCAGAATTTTCTCATGGCATCTTCCATTTGCGTGAAAATTCCGTGTGTTTTTAGACAAATCTCTGCCCCCTCCTTCCCTCCTCCCTTGGTCTTCTTAGAGTACCTGCACCACGCTGTTCCCGGCAGCGACGGTGGCCCTTCTCCACATCCGCCTCCGCGTGGACACCTCGCTGAGCAGCTGCGCCAGCTTGCGCTCCATCTCGGCCTGAAACACTTCATTCTGGAGCTGCTTCTCCACGACGCCCAGGAGAACTACATTTACAAAATGAAACACACCCAGGCCCCGAAACAAGTTAGCAGCGGAGGAAAAATGAGCGCATGTGGAGGACAAATTAACATAGGATTCCTATCACGTGCCCACCCCTCGAGAGGAGATACTAGGGAAAGAAAGTGAACATGAACGGGGTCATAGGGAGCCAGGAAGTGCTGCTCAAGGGTCTTATTTACAGTTCCAAGCTCTCACACGGGCTGGTGGCCAGAAGTCCGAGGAACTGGGCAGCATAGAAGCTTTAGAGCTAAGAACTCCCACACGCGGGCAAACATTTTATCCATCCTTATTTCAAAACTTCTGGAAATGCTCTAGTTCATATCGCATCTAGACTCAAGACTCAGATGCAGGAACTCACCCCAGATAAGGGTGCCTGTCTGAAAAACATCTGCTGTAAGCACGATTATCAAACAGATAATGGGCTTGTCAGCATATGGTCAGAGGAAAGACCTCTGGGCTTTGCAGCCAGAACCGGCTCAAATCTGCCCGGAGACAGACCAGGGACAAGTCTCGGAAGTGCTAGGAAAATGATCTGGAAAATGGGGCCACTGCACCACGCAAAGAAGTGGAGCCTTTCCACGGGATATTGTATGTGAAGCAAGGAGAACCGACAGGGCCTGAGAAACCACAAATGGTGACCGTCACCACAGCACACGATTCTCTCCATGACCAGTTACTTACTGTGCCGCTCACTGGGCACATAGTGAGGGTGTCACTATCTCTTCGACTTTGGTTACCCAGTTAGAAAGCCTTTATCTGCAATGCCATAGCTATAAATATCTGACCCAGGCCCACAAGACTTTTTTTAAAAACCTCATTTGCTCACCAAGCTATCTTATTCATCCTCATAAAACCAAACAAATAAGCCTTTTTAGAAAAAAAAAAGAGAGAGAGAGAGAGAGAGATCCTTGCTTTGGAACTCTATCCTGTTTTGGATCAGAAGACTGTCAATTCTTGTTAGACCTTCCCCTGAACTTGATGTATGAATTTTAAAGAAAGCCAATCCTTTTCGTGCCATAACTCAGCAGGACATATTCCCACAGCTGAATCTGAATTCCCTTCTCATTCATTCTTTGCCAAGAATTTAAGGGACATGGTGCCCTGAATTTAGGACTCAGACGCACGAAAGGTGACATCACGCTCAGTACACCTGCACAGACTTTTTATTCTTACAGCTGCCAAAGCATTATGTAAGTCCGACATACCTGTTCTCACCCAGGAGGATTTCAACAACTGAGATAAGTTCAGCTGTGGGTACTGGAAGGCTATAAAAGGGAAAGGAGGGAAATCCGTAAGAACATGTTTGCACGCATCAGGAAGGTAAGTCTAGGGAGTACCCGCTAAGTCACAGTACTTTGCCTTTCCACGGTATTTCGCCTTTAGTGCAAAACGTGTTAGAACAAAATGCCAGACTGGTGTGAAGGCAAGGACCACAGGCAGTTTCTGAGCACAGGAGTCTCCAGGAGAAAGACAGAGAATGAGAAGTAAAAGGCTGGCTCGAGTGACCCAGTGGGACGCCGCTTTACACAGAGCCCACCCACCCACATGATCCCCTTGAAATCTCATTGTTCCAGAGCAATGAGATTTCACACTGTGTTCGCTGGGACCCCAGGATTTGCCAGCAATGACTCCAGGTAAAGTGACCCTATGTCCTGGCTTGCCCGGGACAGGCCCGGGCTACCCCGGCTGTCATCCTTACTCTTTTACCCATACCTGCACAGCACAGAACGAACGGTACAATTTGTAGAGAACAATTTCTATCCCTGCCTACTTTTGCATCTGACAAGTCACCCTTTTTAATTTAATTAACTGCACACGAAAACACATAAAAGTCATTAGACCATTTGGCTGTTCCATTTTTGAAAAGGAATTTGATGTATTTTTTGGCCTGACTTCAACCCTCAAATCTACTGTTTTTTGAAGTAAATGTTTACCCCACCCCCAGCCCGCTCCGTGTGCACCGTGATTCTAATTGCTTCAGCCAGGAAGAAAGGTTTTGTTTGTTTTCATCTATTATTCTTTTCTTAGTTTTGTGCGTACATGCAGCAAAATTTACTCTTTCTGGTGTACGGCTTTATGGTTTTGACAAAGGCACAAAGTTGCATAACCACCACCACATCAAAGACACAGAACAGGCTCATCAGCCCCCAAAAGTTGCCTTCTGCTACTCTTCCACAGTCTAGCCTGCCTCCCACCCATCACCCCTGGCAACCACAGGTCTGTTCTCGGTGCCTCTGGTTTTACCCTTCCCAGAACTGGTGTAGTCTTTACCAGTGCCCTGTACTCTCAAAGGACAATAATAAAGCAAGGCCAGTGGGTGAGGAGGGCTCGGGAGGCCCAGCCGGAATTGACTCTGAGAAGCTCTGATTTTATCTGATTTACACTCTGGACTTCAGCCAAGTATTTCAAAAGAGGTCCGGCAATGAAAACACTTGTGGCCACTTTCCCAGCGTTTGGTGAGAGCCATACTCACGTTCTGCGATCTGGAGCACGGGGTACCCCAGGTAGAAACTGAACTCCACCACGCTCAAGTTCCTGAGCAGCTGGCTCACTTCTGTCCCGTTCAAAAACCCCCGCGTGCCTCTGACGGCAAAGATGATATTGACCGGGCCCCGCCGAGGGGCCGGCCTTGAAGCACCCATGGTGATATTCAGGATCTAAAAAGAAGGAAGGTGGGATCAGCTTCCAAAAGAAAGCAAAACACTGAGCTAAAAGCCGATGGTGTCTCCCTTACACTTTCTCTCACTGATTTTTTTTTTTTTTAAAGGAGAGAACATTTCTCAAAGGAACAAACCAGCTCCACAACTTGGTTCCCGTTTGCAATACTTAAAATTCTCGGTTTACTGAAAATGTTTTCCACATGAAGCGATGAACCGAACACGTGTATTCATAGTCCCTCCCTGCCCCGCCCACTCCAAATCCCACTGAAATAACAAGAAGCTGAACAAAGGGGAGTAAATCCACAACGGCTCTGAGAATGGAAGAAAATCAGAGATTCTGTCAGATTCCTGGAAGATGGAGACAGGATGGGATCGTAATGATATAAACCAGAACGGAGGGAACGGAGACCCAAATCATAGCCAGGCCTGGAGCGCAGGAGCAGAGAGCTGGGAGGCCTCTGCAGGAAACAACCCCAGAGGAGGCCATGAACAGCGATCAGTACAATTATTCAAAGCCCACGTACCAAAGAGCTGAGCTGATTTTCTCCCTCCTCCTTCCTTCCTCACGGCCATGGGCAGGCCAACACAGAGGGGCTGGCACAGCCACACCTGCCCCCTGACCAGCCCAAAGAAGAGCTCCAGAAGGAAAAGGAGCTCCTGGTCAGAGCAGGCTACAAGGCTGTGGGTTTGGCCACTAGGAAGGAGGGTAGAGACTACTACCCACCAGAGCACACGAGAGACAGAGAAGGGAAGAAAACGAAAGAAAAGGCAGCTTTTCTGTGAAGTGCTCCATTTCCCGAAATCCTTGTCCTGCACTGGGGCAGGCGTTCCAGTCCGCCCCACCAACCTCATCCCCTGCCTGGGACCCAGTGCTCCAGGGAGTCCTCCCATCGGGAGACAGGGCGGATGTGGACACAGACGCCACAGCTGAAGGGGTGAGCTGCCAAAATTAACAACCTGCTTCTTCACTCCTCATGGCGACTAACCATCAGTGTCCGGATAGTTTACGGAAAACTAGGAGCCCTAGCGCCAAGGACCAAGATCAACACAGAACAATGGCTGCGGAGAAAACACAATGTGGGAACCGGAAGGCAACTTTTTAAACAAATGCTCGTTAATGTCCTCAGAGACTTTCAAGGTGATATCCCGGCACCATTCACGATAATCCTGCGTCTTTGCAGGAGAAATCACCATGAGAAAGGAGCCAAAAACAACAGAAAAAGGAGGGACTGAGAAACACGGCAGACACAGCTGAGACAAAATTAATGACTCGGAGAACAAAGTTTAGAACATGTGCAGGGGCGCCTGGGTGGCTCAGTGGGTTAAGCCTCTGCCTTCAGCTCAGGTCATGGTCTCAGGATCCTGGGATCGAGCCCCGAATGGGGCTCTCTGCTCACCAGGGAGCCTGCTTCCCCCCCTCTCTCTGCCTGCCTCTCTGCCCACTTGTGATCTCTTTCTCTGTCAAATAAATAAATAAAACCTTAAAAAATAAATAAATAGAAAGTGTACAAAAATGGGGAATTTATAAAGAGATGGTATTACAAGAAAACATAAGAATTATGAAAGATGGGGGCGCCTGGGTGGCTCAGTGGGTTGAAGCCTCTGCCTTCAGCTCAGGTCATGATCTCAGGGTCCTGGGATCGAGCCCTGCATCGGGCTCGATGCTCAGCGGGGAGCCTGCTTCCCTTCCTCTCTCTGCCTGCCTCTCTGCCTGCTTGTGATCTCTGTCCATCAAATAAATGAATAAAATCATGAAAGGTGGCTCCAGGTGCACAAAAATC
Source organism: Martes martes (assembly GCF_963455335.1). NCBI lineage: Eukaryota > Metazoa > Chordata > Mammalia > Carnivora > Mustelidae > Martes > Martes martes. Next base: position 93,323,931 of record NC_137899.1, read on the forward strand.
TATTTGCTATAAAATCTAGAAAGAGAGGACAAAGAATATAGAGAAAAAATATCAAAGAAATATAACAACATCAGGGATTTCCATACAATACACTCAAAACCTGTTCATCTAGAGTGGCTAGATTCTGTTTTTTAGAATGAAACACTACATTTCATGGTACCCCACAACACGAAACACTCCCCCCATTGGGGGGGGAGTTAGGTTGATACTGTTCCTTCCTAGAACATTCCTGTGTTTCTGGCATATGCTCATCTCTGTCCAGCTCACCACTTCTGAGCTCCGTGGTTATCCTACTGCTCTGTAATCTTCAAGTACTTGCCTATTCACGCCCCGTGAACTTCGTGCCCCAGAAAGAGATCGACCCTGATTCACGTGAACTGAATTTCTTCCACGAGAGGGAATAAGGAAGAGTTCATTGTGGCCTCAACAAGACTGTGAAACAAGTTCCTCTTCAAAGGGCAGAGCGCCTTGTTCTGCATTCAGTGCTATTCTCACCTGCACGGTGAAGTTATGCGTCCCCTGGTGGTGTTTTCTCACTTCAGAAAGAGCTATCATCAGGCCTTTCTCGATGTGCTGGGTGAAGTTGCAGAAGCCGATATCCACACTCTGAGGCACGAACTGAAGAACTAAGAGACAGACAGCAATCACAGGCCCATGAACCAGGCGGGCTTAGGACTGATGACTGAGGAGGCGAAAAATACTATCTAACTCCACGAACAACCCTCCCCTCCCCCCCCCCCTGCACGGGATTAAGTATGGAGAGGGAGTAGTAAGCACCCTCCCAGCAGGGAAACGTACAAGGGGAACTGGCACCAAATGGATACATGCAAGTGAAAGTGACTTGTATCATTGAAAATGGAAAAAGGTAACAACGGAGCACCAAAAGATGCAACTGACAGAAACATTTCAAGTGGAAAGAGTGAAAACACTCTCAGCTCCTCAAAAAGCACCGTGGGGGGTGAGAGGCCGCCTGGGTGGCTCAGTGGGTTAAGCCTCTGCCTTCAGCTCAGTTCATGATCTCAGGGTTCTGGGATCGAGCCCCACATCGGGCTCTCTGCTCAGCGGGGTGCCTGCTTCCCCCTCTCTCTCTGCCTGCCTCTCTGCCTACTTGTGATCTCTATCTGTCAAATAAATAAATAAAATCTTAAAAAAAAAAAAAACAACACTGTGGGGGACAGACAGAACAATGGGAAAATGTCAATGGGAAAAAGAACAATGGGTAATTTTTCAAGCGCAGATATGTGTGTGAGAGTGTATTTAATAAGCTTCATCTCTTAGAGGCACGGGCTGAAATATTTATGGGTGAGATGACATGATGCCATATCAAAATAACGTGGGAGGAGGGCACGTAGTGTCACAAGACAGACTAGGAGGTGAAAATTGTTGAAGCCATATGATGACTACACAGGGGCTCATTCAAGTATTCTGGGCAATTTCGTATATGCTAGAAGTTTTCTGTAACGATAAAGGCTTTTTTAAAATTTAAATTAATTTTTTAAAATCCTCCCCCAATGTTTTAACGACGTAAAAAATAAAATGAAATTTTATGTACAAATCAGTCAAAACAACTATGCTCAGTTTTCTCACCCGTGTGAACTTGGAACCTGGACTCTGGCACAAGGAAGGAAGGTTTCACAGCCAGGATTAAAGGAGTTTGGTCACGTACAAGTTTACTGTTTATAAGTACATTTATCACTGATACTGCTGTGTAAACGAAAGGTCCAGATGTGACCAGGAAAGTGAAGTCAGCGAACAGTTCATAAACCTATGAAAATTAAAAAACACAAAAGACAGTAATTATCAAACTGAGAGGACCGTAACTCAAAATTAAAGGAAGCTGCATGAAGTAGAAAAATAACAGAGCAAGTGAGGTGAAAAATAAACAGGTAGCTCTAAATGAAGAGGGAGCGCTGTGGAGACAATCAAAATTTTATTTTAGTTATCCCTTTTGCAGATCTGCCCACCTTCTCAAAAACAGCACAGAATTACAAGAGCAAAGGCCGCGAGAAACAACAGCTGATAATAAGAACTGAATAATGAGTAACAGGGAATTCAATGTCGTCGTGTTTAATCCACATGTAGAGGAACACTTATGCTGCTGAGCAGGGCTGTCCAAAAGAAATCCATGAGCCCCCATATGCAATTTTTAAAATCTCTAGTAGCCACATGAAAAAAAAAATATTAAGAAACAGGTGAAATTAATTTTATTTAACCCAAGACATCTGAAACAGCATTTCAACATGTGGTCGATGTAAAAAAATTATTAATGAGATCGTTTACATTTCTTTTTTCACGAGGCCCTTGAAATCCTGTGTCAGTGTTACACTCACAGCACATCTCAATTCAGACAAGCCCCTTTCATGTGCACGGCAGCCACATGCGGGCCTAGAGCGGGGCTTTCTGACCTCATCGGGGAGAGGAGGAAGGAGCCATTTGTCCACTGTAAAACATACGGAAATCGATCTCTAGCCCACTGAGTGTACAGAAATGTGCATATGCACTCACTCTAAAATATCATTAAAATTCGAATCCAAGTCCTTTCTTATAAATCAAGGGAAGCGACATCATCACATCATCACCCCCAACTCTGGTCTTAGAGACTTTTTGTTCCAATTCTGCCAACACACCCCTCCGGTGCACTACACCTGGCCTCGGGTGGGATCAGGGCTTCCCTGACAAGTGACGTTTGAGCGGCTATTCCAGAATGAGTAGGCGTTCACCAAGAGAAGGAGGGAGGAGAGGAGAGAGTGAGCTTTCTAGAACCATGACATGCCTTCAGCCTGAGCTCCCGCGCCACAGGGACCTACCTTGAGCTCCACTGCACGGTTGAAGTGAATCCTCAGCACTTCTTTGATGGCTGTGATGATGTACTCGTGCACGGCTCTCCTGGCCAGCACTGCAAACCAAAGCCAACCACCAAATGCAGTTTAGTTTCATTACGAATAACGTGGGCTGCACATTTCTGGGCCCCAAGGCAGTGCTCAGCCAAACTGTGACACCAGCTCTGAAAATCATTTTGTAAAATCAGGCCCAGACTACGAAAGAACAGAGGAACAGCAGTAGATCTGGACATTCCTGGGTTTTTTTTTCCTTTTGGCTATGCCCCTAACGGTAAAACACAAAGTTTTAACTCTCAGCCGTAATATTTTAAAAGGCTTTAAGATGTTACTCAGCAAAACAAGATGACATCTTCCCCTATAAAATGAGGTCTCCTACCACAATTTTTCAATGCAATAAGGGAAGGGTTTTTACCACTAATAACAGGGCGGAAAAGATTTTCACAATCCTCGTGTATTAAAATTTTATGTAGGAAGTAAAATATTTCTTGTAACAAAGTCTAGCTATATTTAACTCTCCTTCCACATCTGAGAAATTCTATTTTAAAATCTGTAATAAGAGAGCCTCTTTCTCAGTATTTAGTAAACATGTCCTGCTGCTCCCCTTTCTTTTCCCTATTATTTTTTCTTTCCTCTTCCAAGATCTCAAAAGCTAAACTTGGGGAATGGAGAGACAGAATAGAGAATCACAGAAAGAAAAACCCAAAAGAGGAAAGGAGGAAGCACACATTATAAGTAGCCCCATCTAAAGGGAGAACCAGCCATGTATTACTCTGAATAGTCTGCATGGCCCACCATGAAAACCTACACCTTCTCTAGTTAATCTGAGTAAGACCTAAACTGTAACATCAGGATATGAGCACGAGGGCCTTTGGGGGGAAAGAGTCATCAGCAACAACTCTCTGTTTCTCTAGATATCTGGTTTGGACCAGGAGAGACAAGAGACCCCTGCCAAGGAGGCCAGGGTCAGGCAAGTCCTGGGTGGGAGCACAGCCTCACCCCTTAGAGGATCCACACGGTGAAGGGTTCTCCCAACAGTCTGCCACAGATCAACAGAGGGCTCTTACTTTCATGACAGAGCTCCATAAAAAGAACCCTTTCAGAGGACAAGAGATCAACCCAATCCTCTCTCTCTGATAATTACTAAAAATAAACCACGGCCAAATCCAAATGAAGATTCTAAATGAGGTGATCCTTCCTATGGCTCAAGGATAACCACTGAGAGCAAAATACAGCATTCCTGTCCACTTAAAAATACAATGTAACAGTAGGGTTACTTATGTACAACTCCACACACTTAACAACTGAAGTGTACATTTACAGTGGGTGAATTTTACCCTAAAATTGCAAATACATGGATCTCTAACAAAGGACACCAAATTCATTAAATGTATATCCTCTGCGACAGTTAATCAATGCTATATCTATCTGATATTCTTAGATACTTCTAAAAATGGTTTCTAATTATTTGTAGAAAAATGTGAAAAGACGCATTATACCTCCAAGTATCACAAATGTCACGAAATCCAAGAAATAAAGAAGCTTTCAGTAGTTCTTTTAATAAGCTTCTTGTAATTGATCACTTCATAGTTACTATGTAGTAATTTTATAGAAAGGAAGAAAAGTATCATATCTACCAGAAACTATTCTCTCTCCTCTGGACTGCTGGTATACCACAGATAAAAGTTCACCACTTCCCCCAACCTCATCCCATTATACTGTTGTTGGGCTGTCCGACCTCTCCACCTGTGTGCACACCTTCCCCCAGGAGGACACTTCCCTCCATCTCCAGACAACAGCCCTCTTGAGTGTGTACTTCCAATTCACATCCTTCCAAACCCATCCCTCATCATCCCAAAAGTCGCTCTTATAGAACTCTTTCAACCATTCTTATCACAGCTTCCAAGAAAACGTATCTTGTGTCTACCCTACTAGAATCTAAGTTCCTTGAAGGTCAGATCCGTGTCCTTCATCTAGATAACCCTTAGACCTTCTAAAGGCACCTGCACATACTGAGTGCTCCATAATTATTTGTCAAATGAATTGATAAATGGTTCCTTATTTAGGGGAGGGAGGGAGTTAGCAGAGGCTTCAGCTTCTCTGCACCAGCTCAGAGAGGGGAGGCACCACCATGATGAGCAGAGGATGCATGGCCTACCTCACAGCACCATCTGCTTTTCCCTCACCTTACCTTTCCCTGTTCTTCCTCCTTCTCTACTCCACTCCATTCCTCCTTTACTCCTACCATCTTCTGTCTCCCTTCTTCATTTCTATCCTCCATTCCCACCAAAATCAACACAACAGAGCCAGGCTTGCAGATGCGTATGATATTGCATTCAAGTACATTACCAGGTCATAAGACTTAACACGCAGCCTGTTATTCCTGATGAAGAACAAGCTGGAGAACCCGGCACAGCAGGCCACGGTCACTGGACATATACAGACATGACGTCAAACATGCTCCCATTTCATTAGACTAAAGCAGCTGGGCAGGTACAAGGGAAGCTGCTGTTTGTCATCCTGTCACTTGGGCTCGGACCAGGGCACAGATCAAAGTTTATAATTGAGATCAGACATTTAGCCCCTCCCTGTTTCTTTCTCGGATTCTCAGGATCTAAGTGACATTTACAGGAACACGTAGGAGCAAAGTGCTCCTTCCTTTCAAGGAAGAGAATAAGAAATTAGTAAGAAATTGTAGCAGTTACCAATACACATTTGCACAACTACCTGCTTGAACGAAACATGAAGGTTTTTGTTCTAACCACGCCATCTACGCATCCACCGGGATAGGAGTTCCAAAGACAAAGATCTTAGCAAACACTCCTAAGGCTCCACTTAAAATTTTTATTTACTTTTTAACTTTATTTATTTCTATTTACTTTTATTTTATTTATAACCCAATGAAACGGGCAGCACAATCATTCTTATTTGATAGCTGAGGAAACCGAGAAGTAGAGCGAGTAAGAGAGAACTATCCAGAGAACTCACAGGAGAAAGGTGAAAGGGTGAGGGTTCCCTGGGGCCGAAGCCCACGTTCTTTCCCATGATGCTCCACATCACAGAGGCATGCCATACAAGCACCTTAGAAAGATCACCCCAACCGAGAGGTGACTTGAAGCAGGGCCTTACCCGTCGTGATCAAATAGGCATCGGGAACCGTAATATCACACACATATGGCGGCTTGGTGGTGACCAGTGCTGGAGTGTCAACCATTGCTTCAGAAGTGGAGGTGGGCACGGGATGAAGGGAAGGTGGGGGTCGTGCTGAACTGTTCTCCGGGGGGGTCTGACTCGCAGCGTCACCCCTGCTGCTCGGGGTGCTGTCAACAGTACGATCAGGGGCAGCACTGGTGTTGGGTGAGTTCAGTTCCACGGTGGTGTTCACTGGTAAATCTGTGGGTGGGAATGACGGGCCCACAAACACTGGCTCTGTAGGGAGAGGTGAGGGGATCGCCTCAGGAGCCAAGGAGGATGCCGACGGCAGGTACGCATCAGTGACCAGGAGTGTGGTGCTAGGGAGGACTTTGGAGAAAGAGGGCAAGACAGGTGTGTGGTCACCCGCAGCACTGACATCGTCACTGGGAGGTGCTGGAGTCGGAGATGGAAAGAGAGAAGATTCTGCTAAAATGGGTGTCGTAGGAAAAGCAGTCCAAGGTGTTGGTGAGTGAGTCGCAAGAGTCAGAATGTCAAGGGCGGGCTCAGAACCGGAGGGCACCGGAGTGGTGACCGCAGATTCAGGGGCCATGAGCGACAACTCAAAATAGGAGGAGGTAGTTGCAGTGAGGGCTGAGGTAAAGTGGGCGCCGGGACCCGTGCGAGAAACTGTGGCTGCTTCAGAGAACTTGAGAGAGTCCGAAGGGAAGCCGGAGAGGAGCGACCCTTCAGAGTAGCCAGGAAGGAACGTGAAGGTGCTTATGAGAAGGTCTGAACTCGGCCAGAGCTGCGAAGAGCCAGAGGCTGTGGAATTGGGAAGGGAAAGCGGCGCGGAGGGCCGGCGGGGAGAGTCGGCCCAGGCGAGCGTCTCAGCCGAGGTGGAGAAGGCCTGAGCGGGGAAGGCCGCCGGGTCGCCCGCGGGCCCCACAGACGGGGCGGACGGAGAGGCAAGCGCTTCTGAAGACGAGAGGGCCAGGCTGGGGAACTCCAGCGGAGGGGTTGAGAAAAAACCGGACGAGGACTCCAAAACCCCGCCAGTCTGGGGCGCAGAGAAGCTGCCAGGTTCGAGGTCAAGGAGCAGCGAAGGCCCCGCCGGCGGGCCCGGGGCGGAGGACGGAGAAGGACGTGCGTCTCCGGCCGCGGGCGGGCCGCGGTGCTGGCTGGCTGTGCCCGGGACAGAGGCGGGGAGCGCGCTGCTGATGACCCAGGGGAGCCCAGCTGCCCCGCCCGATGGCGACGGCGCTCCCGATGCTTCGGGGACAGGGGACGAGCCCGAGGGAGCAGGATCGAGTGACACGGGCGCGGAGAGGTGGCCGCCGCCAAGAAGCGCCCGGGTGGTCCCGACTCGCCCCACACCCCCCTCGAGGGAGACGCCCACGGAGGGAGAGGAGAGCGCAACGACCGGCCGGGAGGGGAAAAGCGTATTGAATTGCTGGGGCTCCTCTTCGAATTCGAATTCGGAGAAGTCCGTCGCTCCGCGGCTGGGCGGAGGGACGCCGCTGGCCTCCGGGGTGGTCACCGACAGGGTCTCGGCGCCGTCCCCCGAGCCCACGTCTTCCCTCTCCGGGAGGCCGGCCGACGCGACGGGCCGAGGCGACGCCGCGCGGCAGGACACGCACCACGCGTGCGGTCTCCGAGACGACGCCGGGCTCAGGACCCTGGGGTCGTCCACGAGACTTGGGGTGACCGCCGCCTCGCCCGGCAGCTCCGACGTCTCCCTGGAGCTGCCGGGAAGAAAGGGGTGAAAGGAAACATCTGCTGATTGGGGAGAAAAGGACACGGAGGCAGCAGGAGAGAAGGACAAAGCCGAATGGGGGCTGCCGCTGCTACAAGCGAGGGCTGTCCATGCCAGAGCCGCAGCAGGGTCTGTTCTAGAGAGGATGGTTCCTTCTAGACTGGGACTCGGAGCCGTGGTTGCCTCGGGGTATCTGTCCGTGCCTGTGGCCAGAACATCCTCTGCAGGCGGTGGGACCTCCGCCCAGGAGGGAAACGGCTGCCGAGTAAGGCCACTGCCTAAGAGCAGAGGCTCTGCAGGCAGAGAGCTGGAAAGAAGGGGTTCTGCCTCCCCCGTGCCTGAAGCCAGGATCTCCGGCAAAGTCCTGCTTGCTGAGTGCCCATAAGCATCAGTAGGATAAAGCACCAAGTTCCTACTAGGAGTTGGAAGTATGCCCCGGGATGTGGGAAAGGCTGACCGAAAAGCACTGAAATGACTGGGGGATTCGGTATCCGCTATTGGCTGTTGCACTGTGTGTTGCCAGGCTGCTGTCATCTGTTCGTCTCGTAAAGAAATAATGGGTGAAGATGGAGTCGGCACTGGCGGGCTCAGCGGGAGATACTGGATCGGAGAAACCGCGCGGGAAGTGGTCCAGGGAGCTTCTGGCAAAAAGTTATCCATTTCATCGTCATCTCTGACCCCCGCGTTGCTCATCATTGACATATAATTTGCCACCAAGATGCTGTGATCGGCTATACTTTGGGTCAGTGTTCCTTGGTTAAAAAAGATTGTATCAAAAATAGTGGCGGATGGAGAGGATATGACATGGAGAGAACTGCTTTGCTGGGACCCTGGGGCAGTTTCTGTTAAGGCCACATGTGCAGTGCTGTGCACGGTGCTTTTCTTCATCATGAGCTCCACAGAGGATGAAGAGAGGTTTTGCTGTTCCAGAAAGAGCTCATCTATAAGGGAAGTAAAAGCTGGATTAGTTGCAAGGCAATCAAAGTCAAACCACCAACACTTTGTTTCAGATAGAAAAAAGGACTCGTTCAACAAATATCCACTCAGTGTGAACATGCATAACTCACAACTAGAAGTTAAACAGCTAACTGGGAGCCAGAAATTGCCAGAATTATAGTCACGGTAATATCTGCCAATATTCATAACCATGAGCTCTACCTTTACTTACGCTTATGTGTAAGAAGCCATTGACATTTTTTTCTCTTACTTTCAAACGACACCACAGAATACTGGAAATGGAGGAGGTCCTGGGAGGCTGTCTAGTCCATTCTGTCTCATTTACCACACAAGAAAGAGAGTTCAGAGAAGGTAACTGCATCAATTACATGATCACTCAGACAGAGGTGGAGCTGGAATCTCAATATAAGCCTGCCTTGATTCCCAAGCCCACGTTCCTGCTCTTCCACATGAGCCGGCTGAAAACATGAGTAAGGAGCAAGAGACCATATAAAAATTGCCAGAAAGGCTTGAAAAATAATTAAAAGAATATTTGGAAATGAAAAAATAAAGGGGTGGGGGACCCTAGCTAGCTCAGTTGGAGAAGAATGCAACTCTTGATCTCAGGGTCGTGAGTTTGAGTCCCGCATTGGATGCAGAGATTACTTAAATAAATTTTAAAACTTTTACCATTTTTTAAAGATTTTGTTTATTTGTTTGACAGAGAAAGTAAGAGAGCACAAGCAGGGGGAGCAGCAGAGGGAGAAGCAGGCAGCCTGCTGAGTAGGGAGCCTGATGTAAGGCTTGATCCCAGGAACCTGGGATCATGACCTGAGCCAAAGGCAGACACTTAACTGACTGAGCCAATCAGATACCCCTGAATTTAAAAACTTGAAAAATATATATAGTAGCTAAAATTTTGAAATTCAATATGCAATACAAAATAAACAGTGAATAGCAATTTAGACATAGCTAAAGAGAGAGTTAGTGAACTGGAAGATAGATCTGAAAATTACACAGATGGAATACAGAGAAACAGAAAGATGAGAATATTAAAAAAGAGAAGTAAGAAAGATATGGGGTGCCTGGGTGGCTCAGTCAGTTAAGCATCTGACCCTTGATCTCACCTCAGGTCTTGATCTCAGGATCGTGAGTTTGAGCCTCACACTGGGCTCTGCACTGGGCATGGAACATACTTAAAAAAAAAATTATGGAAGCTAGAATGAGACAGTCCAACATACATTTGATACAAGTTCTTAAAAGATGTGATAGAGGGAGCTGGGTAGAGACAATATGCAAAGAAACAGCGCTAAAAATTGTCCAAAATTAGTGAGAGACATACATCCTTCAATTCAGGAAGACAAAGAAATCCCAACCCAGGAGAATTGTTTAAAAATTCATGTTAGGGGCACCTCAGTCAGTTCAGTGTACGACTCTTGATTTCAGCTAAGGTCATGATCTCAGGGTTGTGAGATTAAACACTGCGGCGGGCTCCACAGTGGGTGTGGAGTGTGCTTGGGATTCTCTCTCCCTCTTCCTCTGCGCCCCCCACCAAAATAATAAAGAAATACTCATATCTACACACATGATGATACTATAGAACACCAAAGACAGAGAGAAACTGTAAATGAGTCAGAGGAAAGGACTGGCAATTACACCATCAGATAACTTCTTCCCAGAACTAGGAGCCAAGTGACAATGAAATAAAATTTTCAAACTGTTAAGAGAAAATATCTGACATCTTAGATTTGAATAACCAACAATACTCTCTATTTGTTAAAATAGGGACATTTTCTGGTAAACAGAAAGTGATTATACCAACAGAAGACCTTCAGTAGTGGGGCCTGCCTCTCTAAACAGGCATATGCTTCCAACGGAAAGGTAATTACCCCAGAAGGAAGATCGGAGAAGAACGAACAGAGGATAAATAAATGATAAAGATACAGCTAAATCTAAGTAAATACTGTGGGTATAAATGAACAATATTAGATTAGACAATTTGTGAGGTTAAAAAACATACTACAGAATTAATATAGCTTACTATGATCCCACAGAAGCTGAAAGAGGGCATCCAGGGGTACCTGTGACTCGTTAGCAGAAATGGAAGTCAAGATTAAGACAAAATTCTGTGAATCGATTTTATGTATATCCTCTAAAATTAGTACATGATATTTAGCCATATGTTTATTTAGAAAAAAGACTTCTAACTGGTTCCATTAGCATTTGAAAGTCACAAACTTACACCAGATATAAGCTGCTTACTTAAACAGGTCACACTCCTTTTTATGGAATGCGACTTTTAAAAATGAATAAAAGAAGGAAAGCATTTCTTAGAGATTTCAATATTATTAGGCATCTGTTGTCTTCCTTATAACCTTCCTTACAACCTAGCTCCAGGATATTTTGCCTATGTACTTTACTATTTACCTATCACATTCCAAGCATGGGCCAAAAAGTAATCACGATGTTTCTCACAACCACGGCAAAGTAAGTCACTGCTGTTTTTTTTTTTTCCCCCAGTAAAGGATAAGCAGTTATAAATCTATTTATAGTAATAAAAGTAATAAAATCAACATTCTGTCCACCTATGTAACATAGATTTCAAAGTTTTTCGAAGGACAAATCATTTTATGTGTGCTTGAAAACTCTGCTATGATCTAATTTATTTTGAAATAGAACATCTGAATAGAGAGCATGATCCCTTTTAAAATGAATCAGAAACATATTTGAAAACGCACCAGAAGACTACAAGAGATGAAACGGCAAAGAAAAGCAACAGTTTGGGGCTAAGTTATAAGGCCGAGTATCTGATGCAAGCTAGAATTCAATCCACTCTGTTTACAAAGGACATGGAAGAGGGAAAGCAAAGCGGTCATAAAGATGAAAAATTCTCTCGGCAGTAAAAAAGAGGAACCAACACTTCCCACTAAGAAATGTGAGGTACGCCAAGCTGTGATGGGGTTTGTGGTTCTGGGGTTATTTTTCTTTTCCCCTGCTTTTTTGGCCAAGCCCCCAAAGAGAGAGAAACCAGCTCTGAAGAGACAGCAGCTGAGATGCCATGGGAATAACTTCTGCAGTTAATTCAGGAAGAGGTTAGAAAACCCAAGTGAGTCTCTCCCAACAGAAAAGCCTTCATAGACTCTAATTCCAAGCCCTGGAGATCAATTTTCAAGCTCTAAAGCATTAGTTCACCAGAGCGAAAGGCTGTCTCTGTGCCGACAGAGAGAAAGGCAGGGGGCTGGGGAGATACCCCTGCTTCTCAGACTCCGTGCTCATAAATGGTGGGGGGGGGAGGCTAGGGGGTTCTTGATAAAAGGCAGGTACTGTCCCAGCAGGGCTGGGGTGGTGCTGAGTTTCTGTGTCACTCTCAGGCAGTGTCAGGTCTGCAGCCACACTGAAGAGCCCGTGTTGAGGCACTCTCTCCCGTGGAGACCAAGCCACACAGACGTACTGGGTGCCTACCTCGTACCTCGACCTGGGCTCCAATCTTGCCACGCTGTAGGTAACAGAGCTGGGCCTGTCCTACTGCTCTGCGATTCACAGGGCTTAACAATTCACAAGGCAAACCCACAGAACGTACAACAGCAAGCATGAACCCTAAGGTATAAACTATGGACTTTGGGTGACAAATGATTTGTCAACATAGATTCACGGTTTGTAACAAACATGCCGCTGGGTGGGAGATGTTGATGGGGGCGAGGGGGAGGCTATGCATGTGTGGGAGGTAGAGGACATAGAGGAAATTACACCTTCCGCTCAATTTCGCCGTTCAGTGAACCTAAAACTGTTCTTTGAGAAAAACAAATGCTTTTAACAATCTCTTAGAAAGCTTTTTATGATGTTTTTAGAAATCCACGAGGGAGATGCCCAACTGTCTCTAAGAACTTGTTGGTCTTACCCAAGCAAGATAATTTTGTTTTCTTGTTTTTAGTCATATTGTTCTATCTGGAAATCGTCCCCAAATACAGTAGTTGATTGTGGAATCGTGGACCTTCCGACCTGAATGGATCCTTTAAGACCTGAATTGATCCCACCACGTTGCAAAGGAGGCTCAAAGAGTTTAAGCTGACTTGCTTAAAATAGCACCCGGGCCCGAGGCAGCCTTAGGAAGGCAGGTTCGTAAAAGCGCAGTGACTGAAGGCACCTCACACATCACAGCACCCTTAGTCAAATCAGTCCATTTAATTACAATTGTTAGTAAAGAAATTACATTGGAAAACATGCCAAGTTATATGACATCATAAAGGAGCTGAGAGCATATATTATGATTCTGTGCTGCTGAAGGCCGTGCAGAGGCCTGTCTTCGGAGCTGGGAGGCCCCACGTCCACCTGGGGACAGCTCACAGGTGCAGGCCCAGGTGCCAGGAGAACAACACCTGCTCGGAGGGCTGGCCTGGGAAACCCAGTGGCAAACACCTCTAAAGAGCTTGAATCCAAATAGGACCATTACTTTTGCTTCTTTGTGAAATTGTGGAATTTTCAAAGCATAGTGAGTCAACTCTGGGTGGAGGTTAAGTCAACTACCAAACAAGGACCCCCTAGGGTTTCTAAGAATTAAAACAGAAAAGCAGATAGTGAAACTAGTACCCAGTTCGGTCAATGTTTAGCAACTTTTATTCGTTTTGCAGTTCTCGGGTTACCCTGGAGCTTTTAGTGCCGTTATTAAAATCTCCTCCGGGGGTTGCCTGGGTGGCTCAGTCCGTTGGGCCTCTGACTCTTGATTTTGGCTCAGGGCATGATCTCTGGGATCAGGGGACTAAGCCGCACATCCAGCTCTGTGCTCCCTGGGGCAGTCTGCTTGGGATTCTCTTCCTCTCCCTCTGCCCCTCTCCCTCCTCGCACTCTCTCTCTCTCTCTCTCTCTGTCTCTAGGATAAATAAGCAAATCTTTAAAACAAATACCATCCTCCCCCTTCCCAATTTTCTCCCTGGTTTAGAAAAAAGTATCTTCCTTCCCTTTCTCTTTTCCAAACCCAACCATATACTAATACCTTCTACTAAATTACTCTCTCTTCCAACTGGTACTGGTTTTATCATCAAATTATCAAGTAGGTAAGAAATACTGTTTATAAAAACATATTTGCCAAGTAGACAGACAATTATAGAAAGAACATCCGAGTTCCTATCACCCAGTTTAAGGAAAAAAAAGATTGCCCTTTCCTCTGACATACCCTGGGGACCCCCCTCCCCTTTCCCTTCCACTGAGAGACTCACTCTTGAACTAAGCCTTTCTCAAGTCTTGCTTTCCTTCTAGTCTTACCACATGTGTGTATCCCTAAAGAGTACATATTCTCCCATTTCCTGTGTTTTCAAACTTTATCAAAATGAAATTATATTGCATATGTTCTCTTGCAACTTATTTTTCACTCCATTTTTTTTAGATTCGTCCAAGTGTATTTTTTGCATGTATTTATTCCCACTTCAGCATGAATTCCATGGTATGACTATACTAAAATTTATTTATCTATTTTTGGGTTTTTTTTTTTTAGATTGTTTTATGTGTTTATTTTTCAGGGAGAGAGCGCGCAGGCAGGCAGAGTGGCAGGCAGAGGCAGAGGGAGAAGCAGGCTCCCTGCCAAGCAAGAAGCCTGATGTGGGACTCGATCCCAGGATGCTGGGATCATGATCTGAGCCGAAGGCAGCTGCTTAACCAACTGAGCCACCCCGGCATCCCTATCTATCTATTATTGATGAGCAGTTGGACTACTGTCTATTTTGTTATTACAAACATTTCTTTTTTTTTAAGATTTTATTTTTACTTATTTGAGAGAGTGAGAGAGAGAGAGAGCATGAGCAGGAGGGAGGAGCAGAGGCAGAGAAAGAAGGAGGAGACTCCCCACTGAGCAGGGAGCCCGATGCAAGACTTAGTCCCAGGACCCTGGGATCACAACCTCAGCCAAAGGCAGATGCTTAACGGGTTGAGCCACCCAGGTGCTCATCTTCTTTTTTAAGTAGGCTGCACGCCCAGGGTATGGAGCTCAGCGTGGAGCTTTAATTCACGACCCTGAGATCAAGACCTGAGCTGAGATCAAGAGTCAGATGCTTAATTGACTGAGCCACCCAGGGACCCCAAACATTTCTGATATGAACTTTCTTACTCATCTTTTGGTACATAAATGTATATATAAAATATAGATGTTCATGTGAGTACGTATGTGCACATGGATGTGTGTATGTGTATATGTTTGTGTGTGTACACCTGTGTCTTAAGAACATGTGTGCATGTGTGCGTATGTATGAGAAAAGAGCTGCTGGACTGGGGGGATTGGGTGGCTCAGTCAGTTAAGTGTCTGACTTCGGCTCAGGTCATGATCCCAGGGTCCTGGAATCGAGTCCCATGTCAGGCTCCCTGCTCAGCAGGGAGTCTGCTTCTCCTAGTCTCTCTCCCTCTGCCCCTCCTCCTGCTCATTCTCTCTCTCTCAAATACATAAATAAAATATTTTTTTTAAAAAACTGCTGGGTCAGAAGAGATATTCACTTGAAACTTTACTAAATGATGCCAAGTAATCTTTCAAAGTAGTTGAATCAGTTTATACTCCCACTCTTGATTGCTGCAAATTGTCATCAATACTTAAAGACTCCCAGACATCCACATTTTTACTAATCTGGCTAGTGTGAAATCTTATAGTTTGAAGGTTTTCATTTGCATTTCCCTGATTATAATAGACTGAGCACCTTTTCCATATCTGTTAGCCATTCATGTTGCCCCTTCTGGTGTCTTTTCAATTCTACTGCCCATTTTGCTATGGGATTGTCTTTTTCTTTCTGATTTAAAGGCATTCTTGATAAATTCTGGACACTAATCCTATGTCAGTTATAACTTCTCCCAGTTTTGTGGCTTGTTGTCTGACTCTCTTTATGTGGCCTTCTCATGAATAGAAGTTCTCAATTTTAATATGCTCAAATTCAACAATCTTTTCTGTTATTGCCTGAGGGTCACATGCATTGCTCTTAAGGTTTAAGAAATCCTTCCCTACATCAAAAAGCTTGACAATGACACTGAAAAGAAATTTTTAAAAATTTTTAAAAATTTAAAAAAAAAAAAAAAGGCTTGACAATGGCCTTAGACTGTCTTCTCAAAGTTTTGAGGTTTTGCCTTTCCCATCTAAAGCCACATGTGCCTGGAGGTATACAGTCTGTGTGCACATGTGTGTGTGTATGTGTGCGTGCACGTAGTATGCAGTATGAACATGGACGAGACTATCTCAGACCGATACTCAAAGTGGTTGCACTTTTCATTACTGGCCTGTGATGAGAGAAGTTTCTGGAGTCAGCATGTTAGACGCACGGCTTCTTCGGAGAGTAGGTCATGATACAAAAATGTCAGCTAACCAGAAAGCATGCTCCATAAGGGGTCAATCTGTGCTCCGGTCTAAGTTCCTTATCTCATTTTGGATGGAAGACAAGACTTTGCAGGCCAGCTCATTGCACAGTATCATCTGGGCAGAGGATGTGGGATCTCCAGAAGGTCCAGTGGGGCGGGACAGGTGGAGGAAGAACTGGTAAGGCAGGCCACAGAAGAACCCAGAGAAGAGGAGTGTGTCTGGGAAGGAAGGAAGGAAAGATAAGGTGCCCAAAGATGGAGTCAGAGGGAGGGAGGGCATCAGAACATACAAGGCTTGGAAGCCATGATGTTGAGGAGAACGATTTCACAAACGCAACGGGAAGCCATCGAAGGTATTTAGAAACATGACAATGACTTGACCAGAAGAATGGTTTTAAAATTCCCTCCTGCTGCAGTGTGCAGAGCAGGTGAACAAGGGGCAAGAGGAGATGGGGAGAGACTGGTTATGTGCTCACAGTAGTCAAGGCCTGAGATGATGGTGGCTTACAGTAGAGTGGTCTTTCCAGAACTCTGCTACTCAGGGTAGCCTGTAGACCATCAGCATCACCGGGGGTGTTTCAGAAATGCAGCCTCTTTGGCCCATCAAGACATTAGTGGGTCAGAAATTGCTTTTTACAAGATTCCCGGTGATTCATGTGTTCGTTAAAGTTTTTGTTTTATTTTGTCTTGGGGGGGATTTTTTTAAAGAGAAACCACGTGGAGATATCAAGTTTGCAAACAGATACATGAGCCTGGAGATAAACCTGCCAAAGTAAGGAGAAATCTGAGAAGCAGGAGGAACCAGGAATGTGAGATGACAACCCAACAGGAAAGTTGTTTAGGAGTCAGGAAGGGGTCACCTGTGCTGAATGACCCAGAGAGGCCAAGAAGAGGAATACTGGGGGTACCACCTGGACAGGATAACTGGTCTCTGGCCTTGTGGTAGCTGAGCCAGGTTGGTGTGGGCTGAAGAGTGAATGGCAGGTGAGGAAACGGGGATTATATGCAGGAACTTTTTTGGGTTTAGCTGTGTAGGGAAGGATCGGGACAGGAGGGCAACTGGAAGGGTCCAGAGGAGGTCGTTTCTCAGACCGTAGGTAAGAATCACCCAGGAGATCATTAAAGGTACAGGTTGCTAACAAAGCAAATGCCAGTCTAATCAAGAGAAAATGTCAGACAAGCCCAAGGACATTCTACAGAAGACCTGACCCTTCAAAGATCTCAAGGTCATAAGTGACAAGGAAAGAGTAAGGAATGGTCACAGACTAGAGAAGATGAAGGACTGGGGACAACCAGATGCAACATGGGATTCCGGACTGGATTCCAGAACAGAAGTGGGAAAACTGGTGAAACCCTACAAAGTCTAGTTAACAGTATTGTAGTACAGTTAATTTCTTAGCTTTGATCACTCTACTATGATTATATAAGATCTTAACCTTAGGGCAAGCTGATTAAAGGGTATATGGGAACTCGGTGTTATCAAAATAAAAACGAAACTCACGTTCTCATTCAAAAGACCAGGCACGGGGCTTAGGAATTGGAGTGTGTTGTATTTGCTGCTCTTCTTGCTGTTTTCAAATCTACGTTTTTTGAACCAACGCCATGGGTAATTCTAATACAAGTACAGAGACCTTCCTTTGAAAGATACTGGACTAGAGCAGTGCCAGTGGAACCATCCAGAAAAGAGGAAGAGCTGGAAGGTGCAGTGGATACGTGAGGAACTCCCGTGGCTGAGAAGGAAGAAGAAATGGCATCCGGAGGGGAAGTGGCCTCTGATGCTCAATTAGAGGACAGACTGAGAGGAGGAGAGCAGAGACGGGTCAGTTGTACAGACATGCTGGTGAGAACATAAGGGAAGGTCAGAGCTAGCATAGGGCAGACTGCCCCAGGACAGTGGAACACCAGGACATGTGTGAAAAAGACTTGGAGTGGGGAGCAGGGCTGCCTCCAGACACGAACAACACCGCCAGGCTCTCCCATAGAGATATAGTCCTAAACCAGAAAACGGGTTTCATGTCTCACGTGAGGAAAAGCTGCTGTTCCCAAATCAGCATTTTAGGCTACAGCTGGATATGGGGACTCACCCTAAGAACAATCACTGATGAGCTCTCAGGGTGAATGTTAAGTACCCGGCTGCACAATCCCAACACTTGAAGATGTCAACACTGTGCAAAACTTCTTTTAGAATCTTCCTTTGGGGGCGAGTGGGTGGCTCGGTCAGTTAAGCGTCTGCCTACTGATTTTGGCTCAGGTCATGATCTCAGGGTCATGTGGGGTCATGGACCCCACATCGGGCTCTGGCTGAGCGTGGAGCCTGCTTCAGATTCTCTCTCTCCTCCCTCAGCACCCCCAACCCGCTCCCTCTCCCTCTCTTTAAGAAGAAAGAGAAGAAAAGGAGAAAAAGAAGAAGAAATATTGCCTTGACATTTTTGTTGCTCAGCTTTTATTACGTCACAGACGACATCAGAAGGTCCCTATTTCTTTCCATATTTCACATCTGGAACGGGCTGAATTGTGAGCCCCCCTCCCAAAAAAAAATTCTTATGTTGAAGATCTAACCCCCAATAAGGCTGTATTTGGAGACCGGCCTTTACAGAGGTAGATGCGGTTAAATGAGGTCATAGGGGTGCAGTCCTGGTCCCGCAGAACCAGCGTCCTTCTGAGAAGAAGGAGAGACACCAGAGCTCGCTCTCTCTGGGCGCACTGGCACAGAGGAAAGGCTGCATAAGAACACAGCAAGAGGACACCATCTGTAAGCAGAAAGAGGCCTCCCAAGAAACCAGCCCTGCCAGCACCTTGATCTTGAACTTCCAGCCTCCAGAACTATGAGAAAATAAATGTCTGTTGTTTAAGCCACGCAGTCTGTGACATTCTGTTATAACAGCCCAAGAGGCTAAGAGACCACTTCCCTTCCCGACTCAAACAAGAGGCACTGGGAATGGGTAGGCATTACCAGAAACAAGAGCCTGTGGGCCTTGGACTTTACCCTGCTCTACCGCAGTTAATTAACTGCCAACTTTGTGTAACTCAGGTCACATTCCTGGGTCTCAGTTCCCACTTTGGCTAGTAAGATAAAGGATTCCTGAAAATCACTACTTGAAAAATGAGCGCTCAGGGGTTGACTTTCTACGTATAGGCCCGAAATAGGGGCCTCGGCTTATGCTGTAGGTTTCCTCAGTCAGGGTTCTCTGTTGTTTGCAATGGCAACAACTCTGACCGCATAAGCAGGAGGGGAATTCAGTGGAAGGATACCAGAGGGTCCAGAGAATGGACAAGGCAGCTCAGTTTCAGAACACAGACAAGAGCCGGGGGTGCCTGGGTGGCTCAGTGGGTTAAAGCCTCTGCCTTCAGCTCAGGTCATGATCCCAGGGTCCTGGGATTGAGCCCCACATCAGCCTCTCTGCTCAACAGGGAGCCTGCTTCCCCCCCACCACCCCCTCCCCTCCACCTGCCTCTCTGTCTACTTGTGATCTCTCTGTCAAATAAATAAACAATTTTTTTTTTTTAAAGAGCCAAATGCAACTGGACGGCAGAGAAGCCCACGGCTGGCAGTGTCCACTGATGATGCCAAGTCGGCTCTCCACTGGCCCAGCTGCCAAGGGCCCACCATTTCTCTCCTTCATGGCAAAACATCTTCAAAACTCAAAGTCCAGCTGGGAGGGTCCCACTGGTCATGCCTAAATCCCATGCCACATTGCCTTTAACCCTGCAGTCCTCTGACCCTCACACAATGAAAGATTTCCTGAAAAGGGAAAGGGAGGCTCCCAAAATGACAAATGGCCACTACGTCAGTAGTGGAGGGGGCTTCAGTTTTAGCTAAGAAAAAGCACAGCCCTTCAGCACCAGTGGGATACAATCCCAGTCAGAGAGGGAGACAACAGGGCCAAAAGCTCCAGAACATTCCACAGAGAAATGGGCCCTGTTTTACCTCAAACTTGCTCAAGTTCTCTGGAGAAATCCCTTATAATTAGCCGCACCTTCCATTTCCTCCTCTAGAGATGGGGACGCAGAACAATTAGTGGCTTCACTAAAAGATGGCGAGAACGAATGAGTAACTTCAGAAAACAACTAACACAATACTGAAGGACGGTACCACAAAGCTTTTTTTAAAAAAATTGACACTATTACAATTAAAAACATCAGTATGCTAGTCCCCCCTCCATCCGCAGTTTTCACTCCACAACTGCTGTTAGCTGCAGTCCGGAAGCTCGGAAGGTCAACAGAGACCTAACGTGACATCACCATGCCTACATCACTCACCTCGCTTCACCCTGTCACGTAGGCATTTCGTCATCTCACATCAACACAAGAAGCCTGAGGACAGTGTAATAACATATTTTGAGAGAGAGCAGATTCCTGTAACTTTTATTATAATATATTGTTATAATTATTCTATTTTATTACTAGGTATTGTTGTTTATCTCTTACTATGCTCATTTTTCAATTAAACTTTCCCACAGGTATGTATGCATAAGAAAAAAGACAGTATATACAGGCTTCGGTACTAGCCACAGTTTCAGGGATCCACGGAAACGGGACTTGGAATGTACAGCTCACGGATAAGGGGGGGCTACTGTATGGGCTTTGTGCTGGGATTTAGGGACTCTATTTCTTTGCATGATTTTCTCATTTGAGCACATAAAGATATTGAAGCGTAGGCTTAATTCAAAGCATGGTACAGAGTATTTATTGGAAGATGCTCATTTGCTTTGCTCTCTCCTTTCCGAAATAAAATGCAATCCTCTTACCATCCCGTGAGGCAGGACCATCAGCACTGCAAGCCACAAAAACCAACCAGACCAAACTCTCAACTCACTAAGAACAAAGGCAAAAAATTCTCAGTCAGCCATCTGTTTCTAAAATAATTTAATTCAAAACACAGTCCCATAGCAACAGGGAAAAGGACACCATCAGCTTCGAGATAATCTTCCGTCTCTGGTTACACTCCGGGCTGGAATGGCGCAGGACATCCCATGACTCAGCAGGAAGAGGCACTTTCCCGCCCAAACACAGGAGCCGGCAGCCACCCCAGCACCCGCGTCCGCACAAATGCACGAGCCCTGAACTAAGTGACCAGGAGACATCACCGCCTCCCTGGGTGGGTCTAATTCCAACAAACAGTAAAGAGCTTCTGCTACGGGCTGAATTCCTTAATTTAGCTCTAAATTAAGCTTTTATATTGTATCAGGGGAGCAGGAGGCTTAAAAGACAGAGAGGAGCCATTCTGGCTGGAAGCAGCAGCGCAGACAAAAGGCTCCACGTCTGGACAATGTGGGATGTGTTTGCGTAACAAACAGTCGTGGCTCCCACTGGTTGGAGAGAATACTGGAAAAGTTGGCTAAGGGACGTGAGAAAGTCCGCAGACAATGGGGATCCCTTGGGTTATTTTGAGCAAAGGGGCCTTTTTAGTAGTTATTCTGCAGAAAGAGCAAGCCGGCAGAAGCAGGAGACAGTGACCCTGAGCACAGGTACGCAGCCGACGGGGCAAGCAGTAACGGAGCAGGGTCACACGGGAATGGAAAAGATGGAAACGAAGCCACAAGTCAGAGAGACGCACAAATGTAAAGGCTGCAGAACTCGGCAGCTGGAGGGATGGACCGGGAAGTCCAAGGTGATTCTGAGTCACAGATTCAACTGCCCACTGCAGACAACACCCCCTGAGTATCTGTCCCTAAGAACCACCCCCGCCCCGGACCAGCCCTCCTTGCCAGCTAATATTCATTCTCACACCAGGGTCTTTCCGAGAACTCCTGGATCCCTTCATCCCCATCACCCCTGCTGAAGAGTTTGAGTCCTCATGACCACTTGCTCAGAACTCTACCAAGACAGAAAGGTCCCCCTGCTAGCTCAGGGACGTCACCGCGGAGGAGAGGAGACAAGAGTTACCAACTCAGCTCAGAAGGCTGCTAAGGAAACAAGCAAGTTGCTGGCGACCCAGAATGATGGGCAAAGGTCAGGAAAATCGACTCTGAGGAGGTTGTGTCTGAGCCAACACCTAGAAGACGAGAAGCCAGGAGTAAGAGAGAGCAGGAGATTGCTCTGGGCGGCGAGGATGGTGCGTGCAAAAGCCTGAGGCAGGAGAGATGTTGAGAGATGTGAATATAGTCTGTGTGCAGTGTGCACGGCACAGAGCCGTGGAGGGGAGCCCAGCTGGAGGCCCGTGCAGAAGGCAGGAAGCCAACCCCGGGTGGGTAGAAATGTGATTCTCGTGCTCCAAAGAGCCACTGGGGCTGGGGAGACAGATTTGGTAATCATCTGCGGAAAGATGATGACCGAAGTCAAATGACCCCATCAAGGAAGAGAGAGAGAAAAAAGTTCAACTCCCGTAACTCTAGTTCATTTAAGGGGTGGAAGGAGAACCCAGTTTTCTGCAGCAATCAGAAAGGGCGACCTTTAGCAATCATACCAGACAGAGTGCTATGTACATACCCTTCCACAATCCAATTCAGTCAAGCACACAAATTATTCTCATCCTTACTTAATTTATTTCCATTCACTGACAATCTTTCCCAAACCCCCTCTTCTGCCTGCTTATTGGTATGAAGAGCCAACTGATTAGCAATTATCCGTAGCATTAACTCTCTAAGTATCTATAATTATGACTTCTCTTAGTTTATTTGAGGGCTCCGTGGGACTCCAGGATGAGGAATAACATGAAGTTAATGTAAATACTAATTTGCCAAGAAACTAACCAGACCAAATATGCAGATAAGCCAAAAGGCAATTTTCCAAAATTGAGGCTTTACCAGTGTAGAGAGTTCTATATTTGTTTTGCTATTTTAAAGTGTCTAAATGCCACCACTAAACCAATTTCAGCCTTTTAAACTTTTCATTATGAAATTTTCAGACATACATGAAAATGGAAAGACTAGATAGAACCCATTACCAGGCTTCAATCTCAACTCTTGGCCATGTTCACTTCCTCTATCCCCCACTCTTTTTTTTTTTTTTTTTTAACCAAGAGTAAAGCAAATCCCACATACTATTCATTTCACCAATAAATACTCCAGTATCTCTGATAAAGACTTAAAAAAATCATAACCACAAGCACTATCACAGCCAACAAAATTAAAAATAATTCCTAATATCATCTAATTACATGTTCCATACTTAGTTCTCCTTGACGGCCTCCAAATATTTTTGTACAATTGCCTTTTGCAAATCAGGATCCAAACCAAGAACACACACTGCTTTGGGTGATGTGTCTCCTAAGTCTCTTTTACTTTATAAGAGTTTCTTCCTCCTTTTTTATATTTTTAAGCTCTCACAATTGACTTGTTAAAGAAAAAGGTTATTTGTCCCCATGGCCAGCCCATATTCCATATTTGGCTAACTGTATTCTCACAGTGTCATTTAACATGTTCTTCTAACCCCCAAATTTTCTATAAACTGGTCCTTACATCGAGAGCCTTCGTTAGATTCAGGATTAATATTTTTAGCAAGAATATTTTCTAGGTGGTCTTTTGTACTTCCCATGGCAACACTTCAGGAGGTGACTGGTACCTGGTTGTCCCATGTTCAGTGAGTCTCCACCTGATCAGGGGTTTTAGATGGTGACAGCCGGCTCTACGCATAAAAAGACTCTTCACCAACTTGTCACCTAATGATGAAACAGTGATGACGATTATTGCTTACATCCCTTATTTCATTAGGGGGAGTTGGAAGTTACTTAAGCCTGTGTTAATTAAAAGATATTCCTAACACTTCTGAGATATACTCACAGAAAGAATAATAATTATTTAGTGTCTGAAACAATAACATGATTACATAATAACATACCTGTGTGTGTTTGAGAACATTTCTTAAGTCACCTGGTTAATTCAATACAAAGAGTTCATTTCTGTACTGTTCTTTAGAAAGATTACAGATAAATGACTGATTCTGCACATAATAGAATAAAGCCTTAGGTCTGTCTGACTCGCTCTTAAATTCAAAGTTCCTAAAAGATAGTGAATAAAAAATAAAGGAAATCTCGGAAATTATGAGAATTATGAAGGAGGAAGGGAGGAGGAAATAAAACGTCAGAATATCTCCAAAGCAGTACATTTATTTTAGTCCCTTCCCAAAGGAGAGATGAATGGAGCATTAAAATAACTTTAAAACATGATGGTCAATTTCACTTTTTCCCAAACCCCTTAACTGGAGTTTCGAGAAAACAGCAAAAAAGAACCTGAATCTTTTTTTTCCCTGTCCCATACTCAGAAGTTAATAAACAGTATAATGCCTCTGAGAACATAAGAATCCTCCCCTCCTCCAAAACTGGACACTAGTTAATACCTTCTGTGGAATCATTTAATGACCCTGAGAAAGCCTCTATTAATAGCTAAGCCTCCCAGGCCAGCCTGCATTTCCCCCTGGGGCAGGGAGTCTGCAGCTCACAGGACAAGCCTGTGAGGGGGGGGGGGCGGCAAGTAGTAGGGGAGGGGCTGGGGAGTCCTGCCATCAGGTGTGGCCTCCAGGGATGATGGGGAGGGAGGCTGAATTCCACAAGTAAGGAAATGTTTCAAATGTTGCAATGAATGCCACTGAGCAGTATCCTCAAAAATCATTAAAATGGTTATTTGTATGTTCTGTGTGTCTTATTGCAATAAAGAAAAAACATTGCAATGGCCAACTGGTCAGCTGAGCCCATATGACTGTGTCCGCAATCACCACCCCTCTGTGCCAGGCGACCCTGACCCCTCTGTCACCAAAACCCGCTGCTCTCTCCATAGCACCACACTGCCTCTCTGGGGAGGTGGATCTTAAATTGCACCCAAGAGTTTTCAAGGGAAAGTTCCAGATTATCATTCTTGAATAACTATGCACAAAAGTCTTTACAACTACACAACAAACAAGACTTCTATATATTAAAAACAGCTTCCCAACTTGAAAACTGTGCTCACTGCCTCCCAACACAGGCCTATCAACTTGGGGTGCACTACACAATATGCAAAAGAATAACACAGCAAGGATAACATCTTGGACCCTTTATCCACAGGGGCATGAAATGAGCTTCTGCCGTCAGCTCTGCATCTTCCAGGACCAGAACCAGGACCGCAGAGGAGTAATGCCACAGGAAGACCCAGTACTTGGCTAAGGATGCTCAGGCCCATGAGGAGGCCCAAAAAGGGGATCTGTGAAAAGGTTGAGAACTTTCCTAGGGATAAGCTTTCCCGGGCACTGTGCCCATAATACATTCACTGCCTTACCTGCAAGGGGAAACGGGAGGTGGGGCCCAAAGCAGGAAAACCCAAGCAGGAATACAAAGCCCCAAAACACCTGCTACCCCCCAACAACTCAGAAATTGGTCCCAGGGGCCTCACACAGTGGACAGGCAACGAAAACGTGCCCCTCGGGGTGGTCTCTCTTCAGTCACTGAGGACTGCTGTCAGACCCACAGGAAAGAGCGGGGATCTAAGAAGAGATGTCCTCATCTGTGAAAACGATGATGACGAAGGGCTCCCTCTGTTCCTAAACACTTTACAAGGACCCCTCTGCCCTCACAGAGCCCTGCCGGGAAGGTAGGGAAGGTCCCGTCAGAGCTTCAGCAACAGGAAGGCAGGTGCAGAGAGTTCTAGCAAGAGAATCAGGACTAGGACCCTGGTCTGTCTGCGTCTTCAGTGACAATATACCCAAGGACTCTGCTGCATGACGCAAATAACACCCATCTGAATACATCTGAACTTAGAAGCAATATAATTGCCAACACACACAGGAAACGGGCGTCAATGTCATCAGCCATTAGAGAAACCACAATGACATACCAATTCACACCCATTAGGAGAGCCCGATTTTATTTTTTTTATTAAAACTTTTTTTTAAAGACTTTACTTATTTATTTGACAGACAGAGATCACAAGTAGGCAGAGAGGCAGGCAGAGAGAGAGGAAGGGAAGCAGGCTCCCTACGGAGCCAGGTGCGGGGCTCGATACCAGGACCCTAAGATCATGACCTGAGCCGAAGGCAGAAGCTTAACCCACTGAGCCACCCAGGCGCCACAAGAGCCCGATTTTTTAAAAAAGTGTTGGGCAGAGTGTGGAGGAACTGGAATCCTCATTCACTGCCTCGCCTTGGCTGTGGAAAAGATTTTCACAGTGCTCAGCAAGTTAAGCACAGAATCACCATAGGACCCAGTAATCCCACTCCTAGGCAGAGACCCGAAAGAACTGGAGACAGGTGTTCAAACAAAAACTGGTACTGGAATGTGTACTGACAAGAGCCAAGAGCTGCAAACCACCAAAAAGCCAGCGACTTTTTGACTAAACGTGGCCCGTTCATACAAGGCAGTATTATCCAGCCGCAAAAACGAATGAAGTACTCATACATTCTCCAACTCAGATGAACCTTGAAAACATTATGCTAAGTGAGAGCAGACACACACACAGACACACACACACACACACCACGTACTGTATGATTTCGTTTGCATGAAATATCTAGAATCAGCAACCCAGAGGAACAGAAAGGAGATTAGGGACTGCCTGGCCGGGGCGGGGGGCGGGTGTTGTACAACACTGTGATTATCCCTGATACCACCAAATAGCACAATTAAAATGACAATTTTAGGTTATGTACATTTCATGATAATTTTTTAAAGCCATCAATTCAAGGGCTCAAATACAAAAAGCTCCTGGGTACAGGGGTACAGGTGAAACACCCTTATGCCAATTTAACTTTGGTAAGCTCGCTCTCCTCAAACTGACTTTCCTATCCCCGCAGTGTTGCTCCAAGGGGTCCTGCTCTCAGAATCTCCTCAAGCTCTTTTAAAAATATGGATTTCCAGGCCTTTCCCCCGCCGACTTTCCAAGAGGATGGGACCCAGGAACCCAGTGCATTAGCACCGCCTTTAAAACTCCCATCCTTGTCCTTCCGGCCAGTTCCCAGAGCTTCTCAAAAGGAAGGTGTTGATCACCTCCTTCCTATATGTTCACAGCTGCTGTCTGGGTACCCCCTCCGAGCTGTAAGCATCTGCTGTGTGAGCGCTCAGTCGCATTTGCTAAGTCAAGCACCTTCACCCGGCAGAAGCCGACCTTGACCCTGCTGACCAGGTGCAGCCCTGTGCCGCTTCTGGTCCACAGAGGTGGCTACCCTGCTTTTAAGACTGATGAGACTTTGTTGGTTTTCTACGTTTGTACTTTCATCTGTTAATTTTATGTATTCAAGGTACAGTTCATGCTCAAAGCCTGAGCTCACACGTGCCATCTGACCCAAAGACTGAGATCGATTTCTGACCATCCCTACTTTAAAACCCAAGATTACTAACACGGTTTCTTCTAGACATATTAAAAATCATCCTTTAAGGGGTGCCTTAAAGGGTTAAAGCCTCTGCCTTTAGCTCAGGTCGTGATCCCAGGGTCCTGGGTTCAAGCCCTGCATCAGGCTCTCTGCTTGGTGGGGAGCCTGCTTCCCTCTCTCTCTTCTCTGCCTACTTGTGATCTCTGTCAAATAAATAAATAAAATCTTTTTTTAAAAAATCATCCTTTAAGATGAACCAATTTTTAAATAAGATTAGAAATTTTCTTATGAGTGGCAACTGTGACATGTACCTCCAGTCTGGATCAGCAGCAATCTTGGCAGAGAATGCTTCGTAAGCTAGTTCCCATCTCTTATTAAGGGCCCTCCCCCTGGCCGCTTCCCCATCTCTCCCCATCCTTCACCAGCTTCTCCCCAGTGCTTGGGTTCTCATCTGCCTCTTGTCTTCTCCCGTTCCTCCCCTGGTTTAACACAAGAATATGAAACCAAATAACCTATTATAGTCATTGTTACATTTACTGAGTGGGGCTTTTTATTCTCTGCTTTTAAACACTGATTGTAATTTGTTCTTTAAAAAAAAAATTTTTTTTTTCCTGCTTGTATGTAAGCCTCCGTTGATTTCTCTTGAGGAATCCGTGGCCTCTGAGAGAAAAAGGGTCTTGATTACAGACACCATTTAAAAAAAGGAACACAGGGCATCCTCAGTGAGAATTTTAAACCACTCTACTGTCATGATACAATGACTCCTTCTTTTGCTGGGCTATGGGGACAGGAAGAAAAGTCTCTCACAGACCAAAGATATTCTAAAACAGAACTTTAGCTTAAAAATAAATAAATAAATAAATAAATTCAGGCCTTACAACAGTCCTACACAGGGACATGTAAAGGTCCCCAACTGTTTGGAATCCCTGACCCCACCAGCTGTTTGTAATGTGTCCCCTATTCTGACAGTGACAACAAATGCCTTGCAGGTGACACTACCCGGCTGAGAACCACTGTTGTACCTGCACCTTTACTGAGGCAGCCTGGGCAGAGCAGCTGATGAGGACAGGTCAACAACCCCAGGTCGCCCCTGGCAGCCCCACTCCCAGCTGGTACAGGAAATCCACAGTAGTATGTTCAGTTGGGTTTGCCACACCCAGCAGGTGGGACTAAAAGTAAATTCTTCCACTCCCTTCTACACAATCTCACTGTTTTTAAGTCTGTTAGTATAGAATCACGATTTATCCAGTTGTGTTTCTTGTGTGATTTGTGGCCCCCAAGGGCTGAGGAATTTCCCTGCGATGAAATGAAAAGAGACAAAAACCCATTTATTAACATCAGTGATGGCTAATATTTCTTGACTGCCCACTGTAAGCCAAGTTTTGTGCTAAGCACCTTTCAGGGATCATAGCACTAACTTTTCCCAAAAACCCATTCTGCAAATGAAGAAACTAAAGCTGGAAAGGTAAAAGAATCCACGGGGGCCATCTGATAGTAGGACGGGGAACAGGAATCTATACATGGGTTTGCTGGTCTCCAGCCCTGTGCACCTGCCCCCACTGGTCAGACAGCCTGGGCGGTGGTCTCCAGACTGGCAGGACACACACTCCATTAAAAAATTCCCAAGGGGCGCCTGGGTGGCTCAGTGGGTTGAAGCCTCTGCTTTCGGCTCGGGTCATGGTCTCAGGGTCCTGGGATCGAGCCCCACGTCGGGCTCTCTGCTCAGCGGGGAGCCTGCTTCCTCCTCTCTCTCTGCCTGCCTCTCTGCCTACTTGTGATCTCTGACCGTCAAATAAATAAATAAAATCTTTAAAAAAAAAAAAATTCCCAAGCACACCTCCACTCAAATGCTTTTATTTCTTTTTTAAAAGCCCCACACACGGGTGCCTAGGTGGCTCAGTCATTAGGCGTCTGCCTTCAGCTCAGGTCATGATTCTGGAGTCCCAGGATCAAGCCCCACACTGGGCTCCCTGCACAGAGGGAAACCTGCTTCTCCCTCCACCCCCCCCTGCTTGTGTTCCCTCTCTTGCTGTGTGTCTCTCTCTGTCAAATAAATTTTTTTTTTTTTTTTTTTTTTTTTTTAAAGATTTTATTTATTTATTTGACAGAGAGAGATCACAAGTAGGCAGAGGCAGGCAGAGAGAGAGAGAGGGAAGCAGGATCCCTGCTGAGCAGAGAGCCCGATGCGGGACTCGATCCCAGGACCCTGAGATCATGACCTGAGCCGAAGGCAGCGGCTTAACCCACTGAGCCACCCAGGCGCCCCTCTGTCAAATAAATTAATAAAATCTTAAAAAAAAAACACAAAGCCTAGTGTTTTAATATTATGAATCTTACAAATCATACACATAACCACATTTTATCCACACCCAGCATGGAGCCCAACACAGGACTTGAGCTCACCGCCCTGAGATCAAGACCTGAGCTGAGGTCACGAGTGGGATGCTTAACCAACTGAGCCACCTGAACACCCCACCCATAACCAAGTTCTAAAAGAATGATATGAACATGTGATAAATGACATTATTCAGTGTCAATATTCAAGGGTCAATTTCTTACCACATCTGATAAAATGCCCCTGTGGGTGGAATTGCGTCCCCTGCAAAAAATATGTTGAAGTTCTTACCCCCAGTACCTCTGGACATGACCTTCTTGGGAAACAGGTTCTACAGCGAGCCAGTACACTTCTGTGGCTTTCAGCCAGCTTGGGGTACCTTGTGTGGGCAGCCCCGGGAGACCACAGAGATTCGGTCACTGTCTGCGAGGTGACCGGGCTGAAGAGCTCAGCTGGGAGCAGGAGCTGCGTGGGCTCGGCCAGTCCTGCTCACCTGTTTGCACTGTTAAACTCTGCTCTGCCAGTCCCCACGCCCTCCAAAATACCAGTTTAAGCCACTGGTCTACCAGGGAAATTTTGTTTATATATCGTTTGAAAACCCACTTACCAGAGCATTCACACACCTCCGTCCACCCCAAGCCACTGAAAGACAGAAACACAGGACAGACCCACTGCCATCGCCTCCCTCCCTGGCGTTCGCGTACTCTGTGCTCCGTATGTGAATCGAAACCCTCTGTCATACACACCAGATGAGGGCGTCAGGCTCAACCCATTACGACCTATTGGAAAACATCATCTCATCTACGGCCATACCACCCTGAACGCGCTCTGATCTCGGAAGCTAAGCAGGGTCGGGCCTGGTTAGTACTTGGATGGGAAAACATCATCTCGAATTTTATGTACGAAATAGGTATTTTTTCTTTTTTCTTTTTTTTTTTTTTTAAAAGATTTTATATATTTATTTGACAGAGAGAGAGAACACAAGTAGGCAGAGCTACAGGCAGAGGGAGAAGGAGAAGCAGGCTCCCCACTGAGCAAGGACCCCGACGAGGGGCTCCATCCCAGGACCCCGGGATCATGACCCGAGCCAAAGGAAGCCGTTTAACTGACTGAGCCACCCAGACGTCCCCATAAAATAGATATTTTTAAAAAATAAATAAAAGTTCTCCTATTTTTCTCCTGCCCCACTCTGGAAACCACAAGTCCACACTGCTATCTCGTCATACGGTAAAGCAAGAGGCCTGTAGAACCCCTCTTACATCTTAACTCCCAAGAGGTCCACCAACTATAAGTTAATAAAGGTCAAATCATCTAGTCCCACTGGGTCAATGCTTATCTACTGAGTATCTACCAGGCACCAGGTAAATTATTAGGTGTCCTAGAAACATTAAAAAAAGAGCCGCATAGAACTTGAAAGATTCCTGGGGTGGCAAGACAGTAAGTGTGATTGCAAGAATGATAGAATTTCCAAAAATCCCATGATATACGCTTGGGGAGGACTTCATAGCACCAGCAGGACTTGGGTCAGGATGGCAGAAAGGCTGGACTCGCAGAGCAAATGCATATATGCCCCTAGGACCCTGCAGGGAGCACCTGTCCCCACAAAGCAGTGCAGGGGGGAGGCTCTAGGGAGTGGTGGGTCTTTGAGGGACTGAGAAAGTGCACCTCTGATGTCAAACACCCAGATTCAAATTACTCTTAACTTTTTCCAGAAGTGTAATATATGCAACAGAATATGAGGAGGCTTCTTAAGTTTTCATCTAGTCTCTAAGGTAGGTTTTTGAATGAAAAAGGAAATGTACAGGACAGTGAACATGGGAAGGCGTCTGTGTAAAGCGAGGCACACATGTGCACGCACTTTTGCTTGCATTTGCGTCAATCTCTGGAAGGATACAGAAGACACTGATACCTTTCGAGGAGGGGAATTAGGTGGTCAGGTAACAGGGTAGCAGGGACACTTTGCTATTTATAATTTGTGTCTTTTGAATTTATTTGATGAAGTTTATCTGATCAAAGTACACATGTAACCACCACCCAAAGCAAGATATAGAATATTTCCATCAGCCCAGAAAGTTCTCTCATGCTCCTTCTAATCAATCCCACACCCCCAGTTCCTAACCCCCAGGCAATCACTTTCAGGCTCTTGCCAACATTTGCACATAGTTTTTAAAATTTAATGCCTAAGGGCACCTAGGAGAGTCAAGTCAGTTAAGCGTCTGCCTTCAGCTCAGGTCATGATCCCAGGGTCCTGGGATCAAGTCTCACATCAGGATCCCTGCTCCGCAAGGAGCCTGATTCTCCCTCATCCCCCTGCTCCTGCTGTCTCTCGTTCTCTCTCTCTCTCCCTCAAATAAATAAATAAAATATCTTAAAAAATAAAATAAAATAAATAAAAAGTAAAGTAAAATAAAATAAAATTGTAATGCCTAAAAGGGCATTCTCCACAGGCCCCACTATCCCTACCATCCTTTGACTACTGTGCCACCAGCCTGCTTCATTTATTTACTCTCTGCCTGGCTCCCCGCTGCAGGCATCTGAATTTGTGACTTAGCCTTTAAACTTGGAACCAGGTAAAAGTATGACCTATTCAATAAAAATTAGATTAACAAAAAATTTAAAACAACAAAATACCATACCATGTCTGCCAATTCTGGCTGGAAGCTTGTGATCCATGACTTAGATATATATATTTGCTGAAAAATAGTTACGCTGCTCAATACTGAGAACATTCTAAATCAAACTTAACAAAAAATTGTAACATTTCTTGAACTCCTCACTTTGCAAACTCCGAAGGCTCTTCAACACATGCACCTACAGGAGCTGAGAGGAAAGACACCAGGAGTGACTCTCTACAAAATAAGGGGTGTGAGGTCAAGTAAAGGGGGTTGCCCAGAAGCATCCTCAGCATGGGGCCACAGTTCATAAAAGTGGGCTTGGTGAGGCTAAGGATTCTGACTATCCTGTTACCTCAAGATACGACAGAAATTTATATTTTGATGTGAAATCTCTCCATCTTTAAATGTTGGCGATTCTGTCAACATTCAAAAATAAGGGGCACCTGGGTGGCTCAGTGGGTTAAGCCTCTGCCTTCAGCTCAGGTCGTGATCCCAGTGTCCCGGGATTGAGTCCCACATCGGGCTCTCTGCTCAGTGGGGAGCCTGCTTCCCCCTCTCTCTCTGCCTGCCTCTCTGCCTACTGGTGATCCCTGTCAAATAAATAAATAAAATCTTTAAAATAAATAAATAAATAAGTCTGCAGGCCAACAAGCCCACTTCTTCAGGCTCAAATTCAAAACAGGAGCACCAAGAAATGTGTGCCCTGAGATTGAAGAGTTCCGCCCTCCTGCACTGTTGCGGGGAGGCAAACCATCTAGAGGTTCCTCAAAATATTAAAAACAGAATTACCACATGATCCAGTAATGCCACTACTGGATATTTACCTGAGGAATATGAAAACATTAATTTGAAAAGATCTATGTACCCCTGTGTTTTCGTCACAGCATTAGTCACAACAGCCCAATTATGGAAGCAGCCCAAGTGTCCACCAATAGATGGCTGGATAAAGAAGTGATACACACACACACACACACACACACACACACAGGAATTACTACTTGGTCATAAAAAAGAAAGAAATCTTGCCGTTTACAACAACATGGACAGATCTAGAAAGTGCAATGCTAAGTGAAATAAGTCAGGCAGAGAAAGACAAATACCATATGATTTCACTCACCTGTGGAATTTAAGAAACAAACAAATGAACAAAGAAAAAAAGAGAGAGATACTAAAAAACAGACCCTTAGCTACAGAGAACACACTGATGGTTACCGAAGGGGAGGTATGGGGAGGGGATTCGTGAAACGGGTGAAGGCGGCTAGGAGCACACTTACCCTACTGAGCACTGCACAATGTGTAGAATTGGTGAATCTCTAGATTGTACGCCCGAAACTAATAGAACACTGTACATTAACTATGCCAGAATAATCTATTTTTAATTTAAAAAATAATAAAAATATTGGGCGCCTGGGTGGCTCAGTTGTTGAGCGTCTGCCTTAGGCTCAGGTCATGATCCCAGGGTCCTGGGATCGAGCCCTGTGTTGGGCTCCCTGCTCGGTGGGGAGTCTGCTTCTCCCTCTTATATAAATAAATAAATAAATAAATAAATAAAATCTTAAATATATAAATATTTATATATTAAATAAAATCTTAAAAATAAATAAATAAGTAAAATCTTTATATTAAATAAATAAATAAAATCTTTAAAAAATAATAATAAATAAAAAATAATAAAACTACTAAGAGTCCCTAAAGTTACCTAACAATCACTTGTGCTCCCTGGAATGAAAGCAGAGGCCCAGGAGCACCAGGGAGCCGAGACAGACCCCAGAAGGGGCTGTAACACACCGGGCTCCCAGAGACCCAGGGATGTGTCACACACACTAAGCAAACACTTCTGAGCCCTACCAGCCAGCGTGGGCACTGGTCAAGTGCGAGGTCAAGAGGGCACTGAGCAGAGCTGAATGTCAACAGACTGTGCCAAGCCACAATCCTCCTAATTCATGCCACATTTTCAAGAAGACGGCTAAAGCCATCTTATTTTAGGATCTGCACAAAAACGAAGTTACCCCAGCCACATAAGCTAACACTCCGGAGGTCTCCATCGCATTCAAATATGAGTCTGACATGATTACACACACTAATTTAGTGCTTCGGCTGTCAGAGGTCAGGACAAGGATTACCTTGCTGGGAGGGGTTTGAGCCTGGAAGAAGAAGGCCTGGTGGGGGTGCATTTCTGAAGGGCAGGGAATGTTCTGTTTCTTGATCTCAGTATTGTTATACAGCTGTATTCAGTTTGGGCAAATTCATAGAGCTATATACTTAAGAGTACCTATATATATATATACACATACATAACATAGATAATATAATAATACAAGTACTCAAGATACAAGTAAAAGGTATAGAGATATATAAAATTTCAAAAACTATGCTTCTATCAAAAACCCTTAAAACACTTCTAACAGACCCACCAAACACTCCCGCTAAGCTGGTTAGGTAGTTAAACCACTCAACTAAGCTGTTCGGAAAAGGGAAAGGTTGCCTATAATCGTCCTTCCTAGTCTTCCAGAAAAGAGAATATGCTTTGTGAGCCTTAATGCTTTGATGAGATGAATTCTTAAAAACCTGTATGGAAACCACCTCTGGAATCTGAATTATATTTAAATGCCTTAGGGGCCTCTTACCATCTAAAGACTGTTTAGCACAAGAATAATCACTTCCAAATTACCTTCAGGGCTGCTCCTTCCCCACCCCCCTTATTGCACTGCGGAGGGCAGAGGCTCCCCGATCCCCTTTCTCCCTAGGGCTGCTGTCCTCTGGCTCTGGCTGGGGCTGAAACCACCCCCTCTCACCAGATCATCTCTCCTGCTTTGCTCAATTATCAGCTCAATTATCTCCCACGAGGTCCCCACCACCTTTACCCTCACGTTGGCCCATCTATGTCACCAGGTACCTCCCTATCACCCCTTCATCCCCCAAGGTCAAGTGCACCTCTCCCCTCCCCATCTACCTACACATCTTCCTCTCTGAACCCAAACAGGGCATCACAGAATGCGGGCTCACGGGGAACTTCCCTCCACCCGCAGCTTCGTCTCTCTTCCTCCTTAAAATCTTCTCTCCTTCAAACTTCAGACATCTGTCCTCAATCCTGTTGCTGCCCCCACCCAGCCCCTACTTCCTTTTTTTTTTTTTTTTAATCCCTTGCCCTTTCCTTCCCCTGGGCATTTCCTGGAAGGGGCGATTAGCATCTCTTCTCTGCATTTCCTCTCTGGTAGGTTTACACTCACAAGGCTGACCCTTGGGGCTGTTTCTGCCCATCCCTGGGGTTCTGGGAGCCACTCAGATGAATGACTCTCCCGGGCTCACTCTACAAACCCACCTCTTAGGCGGTAACACCGCTCTCTCCACAAAACAACTGACTGAAGTATTACAAACAGAACAAGTCATTCCTCCAGGATCCTTCAGGACTATGTGAGTTAATAAAATGCCAATTTGGTGGATACTCCAGAGCCAGCGGAAATTTAATACATCCTGAAGAGCCCATCACAAGAGAAAAGAACACAACATAGGCCTGCAAAATGGCCAGGACTTTGACACTACTCATGAAGTGATCGGTGAGAGTTACCTTTATAAATAACTGCAGAACATAACTGCTTCGAGTGTTTGTTTTTAATGTGATTTTTAAAAATACTTTATTTATTTGTCAGAGAGAGCGAGTACAAGCAGTGAGAGCAGCAGGCAGAAGGAGAAGCAGGATTCCTGCTGAGCAAGGAGCCTGATGTGGGACTCAATCCCAGGATCCCAGGATCACGACCTGAGCCGAAGGCAGACGCTTAACCGACTGAGCCACCCAGGCATCCCAATAATTGCTTTGTTTTAATGAAACAATCTGATGCCAATGCATAACTAATAGGTATGGAAAGAACAGTCCTTGGTATCTGACAGACTGGGTTTGAGTCTCCACTAATGCTGGGTCACTCAATCCTGTCCTCGGTGTTTCCGTCCATAAAATAAGGAAAAGAATATAAGCCTCACAGGGTCATCGGACAGATTAAATGAGATAGTACACGGCAGGGATATGATGCCCAGGTTCCGCTCTGAGATCCTAACTGCAATTGTCTGGGTATGGGCCGGAAGTTGAAACTTTCCCAGGTGATTTAATGCGCCCAAGGTCAAGAGCCACTGAACAATAAAGAGGTGAGCTTTCAAAACACATGCCAGCTCTTTGTATAATTATTAATAATATGGCCTAGAAAAAAATAAGAATTCAGGGTCTGGGTGTAAACAAGATTAGGCACATAAAAGAAATCAAGCTAAGGCAAGTGAGTTAATAATCAAGAAGCTTAAGCAGAAATAGGTTTGAGGGCCCATAGAAACAAACATGCTTTCTTGTTCCTGCTCTTCTCAGCAGTATAATTTAAAAAGAAAATGTAGTTCCCAGGAATAAATTAAGGACACACTGTATCAAGTGGTGTTCACTGAAGGTTACCCATAGTTAAGCAGTAGGAACTGTAAATTGCTGATATGAATTCCCAGGACCTGAAGATCCAACCAGCTACTAATATAATCATCATCTAATGGGCCACTTTAGCAAAATATTCATACTCTGGTCTAAAAATGCATTTTTCAGTCACTGAAATTTGCACTTGACATTAAAGACACTAACACTTGCTCTTATCACTTCTGTCACTCTGTGCTAATTGTAAGACTCTTTTGGGCCCTGAAAAAAATACTCTAGAGGTTTCTAGGAGGCCTTTAAAAGAAGGGTCCCCTTCCTACAGGAAGCAAGGGGGGAAAAAAGAGAAAAGAAAAAAAAAAAAAAAACCCACAACCCAGAACGAATAAACTGAAAATCTGTAGTAAAAAACAAAAATATGAAAGAAACACAAGTGAAACAAAAGGAGGTCAGCCACCTTAGGAAAGAACGGAGTGCTCAATTCAAAAGGGAACGTTGTGATTTACATCCTCAAGAAGAGAATCAATGGAAACGTATTCAAGAATTTTCACAAAATAAAATTTTATTTTGCCTATAGTATCTATAAGCGTTCTCATCCGTCTTTCACCTAATACAGATACACACAGAGAAACAAAACATGAAACAAGCATTTGTTTCTTGCTTACTGAGATTCATCCATTCAAAAATACATTTTTTTCACATTCTAAGAGATCTGAAATTAGGGTGCACTTAGAACCAATGGTGTGTCATGGCTTAAGTGGCAGTGTTTTTTGATTCATGATATTGCTTTCTCAGAGGTGCAAAAAACAAATGGTCCATCACGCTGCTGATGGCATCTTAGCTTCAGTGAACTATTATATCAGTAATCAGCAGTAAGATTACAACATGCAAGGCTTTATGCTGGCCAGGAGTGAATCATCTTAGCAAGAAAACAAGATGTATACATAAAAACTCAGATTGAGAATAACAAAAATTCACTCCTCATAAGGGCAAATGAATGAAGCAGACAGAAATGGGTAAAAGAAGAGGAAGGAGGGACGGTGGGTGGCTCAGTTGGTTAAGCATTTGCCTTCGGCTCAGGTCATCATCCCAGAATCCTGGGATCGAGTACTACATCGGGCTCCTTGCTCAGCAGGGAGCCTGCTTCTCCCTCTCTCTGCCTGCCGCTCCCCCTGCTTATGCTCTCTCTCTCACCACAAATAAATGAATAAAACCTAATTTTTAAAAAAAAAGAAAGAAAGAAAAGAAAAGGAAGCAGAGGGCACTTGTGCAGTCTAATTCCAGGACAGCAGAGTCGGGGAGCTGTGGGCGAGGCGGGGAGGGCCACACCCAGCAACAGGGAAGACCCCAAACTGTAGAGCTGGGTCTCCCATGACATGCCCTCAGGGGGCTCTGCCACCTCTTCTGTCAACACCAACAGGCTGCTACTCTGTGCCACAGACCACCCCAGATTTCTGGGATCTGGAGACACAGTCCCTGACCCTGAGCTGCTCCGAATTAAAAGTAAGTCACTGGGAGAGTTTCGGTAAGAGATGGTAACTTCTGGAGCTGGCACACAACAATGTGAGTGCACTTTGTACCACCACACTGTGCCTGTAAAAATGGTCCCATAAAAACAGATCCTGTGTCGTGCATGTTTACCCCAATAAGCGATCAATCGATCAGTCACTAGTATGACCGCCAGTACAAAGACAATGGAAAGAGTTGCTGCACAAAGGAGGATCACCGCTGGGTGATGGCAGGCGGGATGCCCCAGAAAAGGGCCTAGTTCTCCAGCTCCCCTCCTCTCACCTCTAGATCACACCATTAGGCCCCAGGAAACAACATCCCACATCCCCAGTGTGGCCGAGATTCCCAAAGCCAACACCTTCTGTCTCCCAGGCTCTGGATCTTTAAAAATTTTTTTTTTTTTTTAATTTATTTATTTGTTAGAGAGAGAGAGAGAGCGAGCACAGGCAGACAGAGTGGTAGGCAGAGGCAGAGGGAGAAGCAGGCTCCCTGCCGAGCAAGGAGCCCGATGTGGGACTCGATCCCAGGACGCTGGGATCATGACCTGAGCCGAAGGCAGCCGCTTAACCAACTGAGCCACCCAGGCGTCCCATGGCTCTGGATCTTTAAAGGCATGCATAGGGTGGGGGCCCCCTTCTGGGGAAACACCTGCTCCCAACGAGAGATGACACAGGACATGACCAGACAGCAAGGCTGGGAAAAGCAACAGTCCCGGCCAGAGAACTCCTGTTCTGGAAAACAGCTCAACGACACAAACCATAAATCTATTTTGAAAATCCCAACAGAGAGGGCATATTTTGTAATCGCTATTCTGCAGTGCATTCTGGTTTACACATGCACACGGGATTTTTTTCTTTTAAAGCCCACCCTTCTTGACCCGGTTATTCTCCCTCGATAAACCCGTCCTAAAGGAAGTAACTAGAAGTCAAACACCTATGTACAAAGTGGTTCATCGTACCACCGTATATAATAGCAACAATAAGCACCAATAGATATCAAACAATTAAAGAGTGACCTGAAAAATTCTGCTCTATAAAGGAATACTATGCATTCCTCAAAAAACATTTTAGAGAATATGTGATAGCACGGGAAACGGTTGTCCAGAAGTGAAATTTACAAGATGCGAGATTACACAGATAGATCTCATAGATCTCATTTTATGGAAAAGTCAAGTCTTTCATATATACATGTATGCACATTTCCTAGAAGACTATAAAAACATATATCAGACATTTTACAAAATAGTGAGGTGGTAGAAATAAAAGATCCTTATTTTCTTCCAAATGTACTTCCATACTTCACAAAGTATATGTAAATGAGTATTATTTGCCATCAGAGACAAATAAACCTTTCTTGCCCCACACAGAAGGAATGGGCATGCCAGGAAAACTCAAGACTCAGAAACTACTGAGTTTTAAATGACAATCAACTCCAGGGGTTTAAGTTAAGGTGTAGTTTTGAGGTTCAACCACATGAGTAAGATCTTCAAGTAAGAAGAGGGGGGTATGAAAAGCAGCTCTGAATTGTGATTCAAGAGGAGAAAACAGGTAAGAAGCAGCAAAAAATAAAAGGAATTCCCAGCTTTATGAAGTTCAGGTTACCAAACTCACCAAGTCATTATTTATTCTAGTTCATTTGCTCATTTATACAATCATTCATTCATTCATAGAATCATTCTTTCAATCATTCATTTAACAATTCAACAAATGTTTATTGAGGACCAGGTACAACACTAGATGGTGAGGATACAAATATACATCTCTACCCTCCAGAAGCTTCCGATCTGGTTAAAAACAATTATAGCGCAGAGTAGTTAGTGCTTTAATAGGGATGCACATGGAGGGATGGTGTCTAAACCATTCTGGGATTTCTGGAAGGCTTCCTGGAGGAGGCGACATCAGGCCTGCGATTTTTGAGAGAAGAGTAGAATCAGGCAAATGAGAAGAAAGAGCATCTCAAGCAGAAGGAACAGTATAGGAACAGCATGTACAAAGGCACAGAGGCATAAAAGAACTCAACATGGTTCCCCTTATTGTAAGGACCTATTTTATGTTTATATTGTGTCAAGAGGCTTTCATTGAGGTTAAACAAAAACTTGTTGTTTAGCCCTTGAACTGTCCTTGCTCCCCTTCCCCCAGGGGATTCACTTAAAGGCGGGTCCCAGAAACCAGCTCCAGGTAACAATGCCCAGATACAAAGGTGGGTCAGGCCAGGTGGAGACATCCGATCAGTAGGGGGTTGCATACTGTCTCCCTAGCTACCAAGGAGTATGGGCCCCTGCCCTTTGGGTACCCTTTTGGCGCCAATCCTAATCAAGGTGTAATAGGCTGATTCAAATGTCTACTAGGGTAAATTATAATTCAATTGGTCACCTAACATCACTGTGGAGTTTCCTGTGTGTGTTACAATCTCATTGGCCACCTGTGCGTGGCCAGGCCCGACCGCATGGTCTTTGCCCTTAAAAGCTAGACTGTGAAACAGACAAGGGTCGCCCTCTCTTGTAAGAGGTGCAGCCCCGAACGTTCAGTTAGATTCTTGATGCTTGGCGCGAAATAAAGCTTTGCTTGATCTTCGCTTTGTATCAGTCTCGCTCCTTTAATCACGGACCCATTATTGGGGCATAACACTTATGGGAACAGCCACACAGCCAGGACAGTATGGTGGGAGCAGAGGAAGAAAGTGAGGCATGAAAGGGGGAAGAGGCTGTTCCATTAATACAGGCAGACTAAGGAAAATGAAGGCTCCGCAGGGAGATTGCCATCTGTGGCATCACGTTGCCCTTCTGATCAAATGAACTTAGTGGATACAGGAACAGGGACCAGAGCCAAGAGGCCTACGAAGAACACAGGCAGAAATCCAAAGCCAATCTATAAATCTTGATCGACTACTTGGTGAAAGCATGTCACTCTGCTGCCCCTGTACTCTCTCCTTTATCCACCCTCTACGATGCAGCCTCCTTCCTCTGCTCATTTTCTCTCCAAGCACCCATGCACTTTGCCATGGGCACGTATTCGTAAGTGGGTCTGCATTTATGCATGTATTTCCACGTGCCTGTCTACAGGGGCATCTCTGTACATGCCGCTACTGACCTACACACTTGTACACACAATGCTTCTTTATATACTCATGTGTCTTCACGTATTTTGTATGCGTGGAAATGTCTGTTAATGCCTATTTCTGACTCTTCTCATCTTTGCATGACTGTCTTCCTCTGGATATATAGGTGTGTTTCTCTCTGATTATGGGTCTGCACATTTGCACCTGCATGACTCACACATGCAGGCCATGGGAGTAGACATTGGTTTCAGTTTCCCCCAGTCTTGTTTTGGGGATGCTCCCTCCACCATGGTGCATGATCTAAGTACATCTGTCACCCAAGAGGCCCACTCTCTCCTGCCCAAGGAATGGGCAGCAATCCTAAGCCGCAGGCTCTCTCCCCAAAATTTGAATCTTGACAGAATAATAAAAAGGCTGAAATTCATCCTATTGGGTGTGCCCTAAGGAACGGTCTCCAACTCCTACAGTCTGGATCCTGGTGGTGCAGGCCCTGGGGCATCTTCTCAAGGCCACAGAAGTAGAAATTGACATATAAATAGATATATAGATATATAGACATATGAATGACTATTTATATAACTCCCCAGCTGAAAAGTTCTATGACTCAGGAACTATTTTACAATCTATCACATACTTCCCATGATGACAACTTCGCCGGAGACTGTCACTTAAAACAGTATTTCTCTCATCCCAGTTCACTTTGTTGCTGCTCCATTATCCCACCTCAGCCACCTTCCTCTCCCAGGTGCAGAAAGGACCAGCTTCCACCTAGCGAGCCCCACCCAGTGTGGACGGCGGACACTACTGGATCTCTCAGCAACGATCCAATGGGACCCAAACAGTGTGGTATGATTCAGAAGCTGTTCCCGTCCAGGTAGGTGCACAAGCTACACTCTTAAGGAAACGCAGATTTGTTTTCGTACTATTGCTAGAAGTTCTGATGCATAATTTTTGAACCCAACAACCCTAATAGTATTACAAAAACCTGGTGTATATTAATTCATTCCCTCTCAGCAACTGACCAACCACCAAAACCAAAAGACGACCACAAATCATGACCACGAACAACTAGAAAAAGTGCCACTCACGCATTCACTCACTCATTCGTCTGCCTGTACAGGACACTGAGGTGGGCATCATGGAACAAAAAGATTACATGAATGGGGTTCCCACTATGGGAAAAAGGGAGTTGGGGAGGTTCATGGTGCAGAGGCCCAAACGGCACAGGACAAAAGGTCTTTCTATTTAATTCCCACAAAAAGCCTGCAGTTCAAACCCAGATTTTATAAATGGAGAAAATATAATCATTGTTATGATTATTTTTAACCCTGATGTTGGTTATCAGTTATTTCAACATGAAGTAAGTCTTGAAAGTTTTGTTGTAAAATAAGATTTAAATTTACATTAAGGGGCACCTGGGTGGCTCAGTTGGTTAAGCGTCTGTCTGTCTTCTGTTCAGGTCAAGATCCCAGGGTCCTGGGATGGAGCCCAGCATCATCGAGCTCCCTGCTCAGTGGGGAGCCTGCTTCT
Source organism: Martes martes (assembly GCF_963455335.1). Lineage (NCBI taxonomy): Eukaryota > Metazoa > Chordata > Mammalia > Carnivora > Mustelidae > Martes > Martes martes. The sequence goes on from NC_137899.1 coordinate 93,366,577, forward strand.
CCCTCTGGCCCTCCCCCATCTTGTGAGCGAGCCCGGGCGTGCTCTCTCTCTCTCTGTCACAAAAATAAATAAAATCTTTTTTAAAAAATAAATTTATGTTAAGTTTGAGACATTGATTTTTCTTGATTAGAGGATCCATTAACAAATGTCTTTATACAGTTATGTAAATTTTACTGTCAAAGAGTCAGAAGTTGGTTAAATTCCAAAGAACTGACTTGCTGGGTCAAGGGAAATGAGCCAACCCCACTTGTAAAGATCACAGAGCGACTGCAGGGAACCGTGCCTCTGAATTAGGCATGACCCCTCTTTAAACACCAGTGTTAAGCGCTAACCATTTTCAACTCCCAATGTCATGGCCTCATGGTTTCAGGTCCGTTCTCTGGACTACAGGGCAGAGATGGAGAAGACTGCCGGTCCCCTGACATGGATAAGATCTGGTCCAGTTAGAGGCTTTAGCTCACACCACGGAACTTAATCCAAGATAGACGAATCAAAGCAGGAATTAGAGTGATATCCCCACTCCAACTGGCCGAAGGTTTATTGGGTCACTGGGGTCCAGGAGAAACAGAATTTGTCCCCTGGAGCCCTGTGGCTTAGGAGATAGTATGATATGTCAAAAAATAACAGACTAAAATGTTTCTAACACCAGCAAGTGGATCCCAGATACCCAGAACCTCCCAGACACCCCAGGTTGGAACCAAAACTACAGAGGTGGGCAACTGATAGGAGTTTATCTGGAACCTTCTGGGGTAAAGCTGTTCCTTGCATATTAAGTGTGCTTTTCTCAAGAAATGCTTTCTAGGGGCACCTGGGTGGCTCAGTGGGTTAAAGCCTCTGCCTTTGGCTCAGGTCATGATCCCAGGGTCCTGGGATTGAGCCCTGCATCGGGCTCTCTGCTCAGCAGGGAGCCTGCTTCCCCCCCTCTCTCTGCCTGCCTCTGCCTACTTGTAGATCTGTCAAATAAATAAAATCTTTTGAAAAAAAAAAATGCTTTCTAAAGCCCTGTGGGACTAGAAAGACATGTGGAGGTACCTTCTGAATTTTCCAAAGAGATCAAATTATTATGAAAATAGACTCCTATGATTCAAAGTCTCCGAGAATATAAGTGGTAAGCACTGGGAGACTGCAGCAACACCATAGATCCCACATGGTACGAGCAAATAAAAGGGGTGGATGGGACCCAAAGCACAGGCTCTTCCTCAATCCCCAGCATGACCCCTCCCTGTGCAGTCCTGTGGAAAGACGGGCCCCTTGCAGGCCTTCGGTGTGGCCTGCAGAGTAGGAGCCTCACTCTGAGCTGGGTGACAGTCAATGCCCACATGCTTCACCCCACCAAAAAGAGTGGCGTCTCTTCTGGGAGCCTATCCGAAGTTGTCCCAGGGGCAGTCTCAAGACTTGACATTTGACACTTGGTACCTGGAAGAGGCACCCAATGCAAGGTCAAGGAACATTTGTGGGATCAACCCAGGGAGTCACCTGGCACTCTTCTTTTCATATCTGTGATGGAAATGCTGCTTTCTGAGAGCCGCTGGGCAAATCTTGTGAGGCGAGACAGTCACAGCAGCTGGAGAAAATATAGATCTAAGCGACTTTTATCATGGGTTCAAAGAGCCGCTCTGGGATCAGCCCCACCGTGTACCTTCTCCACCTGACAAATCCAGCCACAGAAACCCCCACTGGGCCAAGGGAGGGTGCTGCTGCTGCACACCTGAGAGGACCCTCGACCAATCAACAGACCCTTTATAGCTCCCTGCTCTGCCCCTTCCGCTATGATGCACAGATGCTACAATCAGAAACAACTTTTTTCCTGGAGCCCAAACTGCTTCAGCCCCATCGCACTTAAGTGATGACCACAGCACCATCAAAAAAAAAAAAAAAAAAAGAGCCAATCAGACATTGGCTTCCTCAACAGCATGACCCTCCCACCCTTACCTGCACCCACCACTCCTTCCTCCCCACCTATCTCAGTGGAAGAGATGCCATCCTTCCTGTCCAAGGAGCCTGAATTCCTCCGCTCCCAGTTACTAGATGGGCAACCTAAGGCAAGTTACTTCACCTCCCCGTGTATCGACTTCTTCATCTGAGAAAGGGAGTTAACAATTGTACCTGACAGGGTTGTTGTCAGGATTAAATAAATTAATACAGTGAACACGTGCTGAGTGCCCAGAGAATGCCCAGCATATGCGAAGTGCACAGTTAGTGTGAGTTAGCTGTTATAATGCTGGTTGTTATCACTTACTCCTGTCCACTCTGAGAACGTGCTCCAGCAATTGTCTCCTTTCCAGCTCCTCTCCATTCGGGACCATTTTGTGCTTGTGGAGACAATCTCCAAAGATGACCACCATCAATTCATACGCTATTCCATCCATCAATGGGGCGGGGGAGCTCCTGCTCCCTCCCAACCCTTGAGTCTAAGCTGGCTTTATGACTTGCTCTAACCAACAACATTCTCATGGCTTCTTTGGGTAACTTTCAAGCCTAGGATCTTAAGAGAACTGGCAGCTTCTACTTCACCCGTCTTGGAAGCCTGTAGCCCAATATGAAATCCTACTACCCTGAGACCACTAGGCTTCAAGAAAGCCTCAGACAGTCATATGAATGGGGGGGGGGGGCATATGGAGGAGCACCAAGGAACTGGACATGTCAGTGAAACCTTCTTAAACCTTCCAGCCCAATCCCAGCACCAACCACAAGCAGCCAAGTGAGTTACCTCAGTAGTGACTATATGGAGAAGAATCGCCCATCTGAGCCTTGTCCAAATTCCTGACCCAGAGAATCATGAGAAATAATATATCATTATTGTTTCGTATCATTCAGTTTTGGGGTGATTTGTTATGCAGTCATAGATAACAGAACAATGCTCCCCTTCAGCACTAAAAGAATGCTCCAATCTTATGTCCCATCTTAAAACAAAATATCCCACACAGTTCCTTGATCCTACATCTACGACCAGCTCTTGCCTTCTTTGTGTCATCACAGTTGTCCTCTAACACGGCACTGACCACACTGTTGTATAGTTACTTATGTACAGGACTCTCTCTCCTTCCTGAGTTCCTTGAGGGGCATGACTGACTGCCATATTCATCTTCCTATCCCAGCTTCTAGTAGTGAGTGCTCAAAATGCTGGCTGAAGGGGCGCCTGGATGGCAAAGCTGGTTAAGCATCCAAATCTTCATTTTGGCTCAGGCTGTGATCTCAGGGTTGTGAGCTCTGTGTCACGCTCCACACTCAGCATGGAGTCTGCTTAGGATTCTCTGTCCCTCTGCCCCTCTCCCCCTCCAAAAAATAAATGAATCTTTTTTAAAAAATAAGATGTTAGCTGAAAAATGCACACATGCATGAATGAACAGGGCCTCCGTATAACTGGTCTACCTTCAGGCACTCATTCTGGCACCGGAAACCCCAAGGCTAGGATGGAAAAGCAAAATTTCCAGAACCACACAAAATCCAAAAGGTAAAGGAAAGAGACAAAGGGAAATATCAGCATGGTGGAGTCTTGAAGCCAAAAGGCAAAACCCACTGAGATTTGGGGTTGTTTCTGCAACAAAACTAGTCTATCCTGATTGAGAGAATACATATTCTACATGTGGCTTTCCTCTCGGGGGGACTTGAACCTTGAATTGCAAGTGGGAGAAGAGAAACTTGAAGGTTGTCAATGAGTAAAGTCAATATAAACTGTGAGGGGAAAAAATAGAATAGTTTCAGGCCTAAGATTTCTGGAAATTATTCAGAAGGTTAAACTTTAACACCAGATCCAGGCAAGAACTCAAGGAATTAATACACTGTGTTTTACGAAGAACTAAAAAGGCTCAAGGGGCATATAAAACAATGGAACCAGGACAGCGAGTTACACTGGTTGAGTCTCGAACAAGGTATTTATTTTATGGCATTGACTTCCTCCCACCAAAATTTCAGAGTTAATGAGAAATTGATTTTAAACCAGTGGTATATGCCAATTTATTAACAAAGAAAATGTATTACAACCACACACTTTGCAGTCAGAAACAAACCACAGAAAGATAGTGTAGCCGAAACAAAGAAGAAATACTATCAAACCCACAAGGATATGGCCCAGCACGTAAGAGAGGAAATGCAGTACAAAAATGTTACTTGGTATTACAAAAAAATGTTATTCTCCGTGCAGGAGGATAAGGAATATAGGCTCCAAAGATTAATTTTAACTTTCTGAGTTTTTGTGTTTTTTTTACTTTTAAAACTTTTAATTTCTAATCTGCTGGGATCAAACAAAATCACACCTCAATGACGCACAATACTGTAGTTTTCACAAGCCCGCTTCCTTCATTTCTCTTAACAAAGATGGTGAGCACCTTCTACGTGAGACAGGGACCACGGGCACAAACCCTGAGTGAAAGCCATTATGCACACGGGACACCATCATTATCACACGTGCTTCTGTCAGAGCAGACCCAGGACACCCAGTCACAGTCAAGTCAGACTTAAAATAGAAGCCACGGCTCCAAAAAGCACCAATGAGCTGCCTCAGAGGCGAATATCCACCAATCAGGACAAGGCCCTTCCAACCAATCAGGAGGAGGGAACTGTCTATGCAATCAGGGTTTCCCCGTCTGTGCCCTGTCTCTCTTCCACTCGAGATGTAACCCTAATAAAGCCTTGTCTGTGCCTTTGACTTTGGGGTCCAGTCTCATTTCTATCATTGTGTGGGGCCCTGGGCAAGCCTTCACAGCCAGCCAGGGCTTCTGACACACGCAGGGGCCACAGAGGACCCTGACTGCAGAGCTCTACCCAAAGAGTTCACTCTACGCAGCAAGCAAAACCTGTGAGTGGGCATCTAAATGGTAGAGATTATGGACTCATTCTCTAGCATGGACCAAGAGCCCCGGAGGCACTGGCTGAGGTGCACCCCCCCCCCCCCAACCTTGAAGGTAGGAAGACTCTTAATAGTTGTGTGACCTTGAGCAAGTTAGTAACCCTCTCTGATCTCGGTCTTTCTAATCTGCAAAATGGGGATAATAATAGCTCCTACCTCCTGCGGTTACTGTATAGATTTAAAAAGATACATTGTGCCTCCCACAACGTTTGGCACCTGGCTAGCTAGCGCTCGGTAATTACTGGGTATTATGACTCCCAGGTCAGCCCGGAGATTTCTGCAGGAGGGAACCAGAGAAGGAGAGCAAAGGGGCCCTCGATGACAGGCCCGAATGCCAATTAAGAGCCAAAGAAATGCAACTTCAAAGCAGCTATTTGTTACCTAGGAGTTTGGCAAAGATAATGAAGATTGGTAACAGCCAGTAAGATGGAGGGAAGAAGCAAAACGGCGCTCTGATTCATTGCTAGAGAGAATGCAGTGTGCTTGAACCTTTCTAGAAAGCAATTTGGCAATATGTATCAAAATCTAATGTCTGAATACTGCCTAGTCCAGCAATTCTATTTCTGGGAATTTATCCTAAGGGAATAATTAGAAAAGTATGGAAAGACAGAAATACAAAGATGTTCATAGCAGTGTTCTTTGTCACAGCAAAAGCTGAAAGCAATATAATTACCCATGAACAGAGAGCTGGTTAAGTAAAGTATAGAACATCCAGAGCATCGTACCAAATCATAACGTGGATCTATATTTCCTGACAACGTAAAGATTCAATGATAAAGTGTGAAGTGCAAGAAAGCAAGTCAGCAAACAACATGGCGAGTACGACACCATCACTTTGCGTGTATGTGTATGTGCTTGTATGTGTGAACAAGAAGTCTGAAAAGAGAAACACCGAAATGTCATAATGGTTATCTCTGAGTGGTAGAATTTGGGGTGATTTTCTCTTTCTAACTTACATCTTTTTTACCATCTGAATTCATTTAATGTGCAATAAATTTTACATTTTAAGCTTCATCATATCCCTCCTCTGCTCAAAACCCTCCAACTGCTTCCCACCTCACCTGGAGTGATGCCAAAGTCCTTAAGAGGGCCTCTGATGCTCCACCCCAGCACCCACTTCCCCTACGCCCAGCACCCACCCGAGCACCTGCTGACCCTCACCCCCACCCGCTCCGCTTTGGGCACACTGGCCTCCTCCCCCTCCCCCAACACCGGGCAAACTCCCACATTTATGCTGGCCATTTCACCTGCTGGGAACACTGTTTCCCCAAATACCTGCTTGGCTCACCCCCTCATCTCCTTCAAATCTTAGATTAAATGTCACCGTTAAGGGTGCGCCATGCCCTCCCCCCGACCCCGAACAAATTTGTATGTTCAAGTCTTAATCCCCAGTACCTCTGATGTGACCTTATGTGGAAACAGGGTCACTGTAAATGTCATTAGTTAAGATGAGGTCATACTGGGGTAGGATGGCCCCAATCCAACATGACTGTGCTTACAAAAGGGGAAATTTGGACACAGACATGGACACAGGGAGAAGGCCAAGGAGATCAGAGTTGTGCTGCACAAGCCCAAGGAACTACCAGAAGCTCCGAGACACCCCGAGAACAGACCCTTCCTTAACGCCTTCCGAAGGAGCACTGCCCTGCTGACCTTGATCTGGGACGTCTGGCCTTCAGAACCATGTGACAGTAACTTTTGTGTAAGCCACTCCGTTTGTGGCTGTTTCGTGACCGCAGCCCTAGCATACCACCATACCCGCCTTCTCTGTGAGGCCTCCCTAACCACTCAGATTAAAACTTCAATTCCTCACACCCAAGCCTTTTCTCTGCCCCGTTCCTTCCTGGCGCTTACGGCCTGGGAACCCAGCACACAGTTAAGTGGGTTCACCCATGGATCCCAAGGGCCCACCCATGGATCCCAAGTGCCGGCACAGAACAGTCAATGGAGAAAGACGGGACGAGTAAATGAGCAAACAGCACAGAAGAACACAGCTGGCCCTCAGGAAGCTTACTGTCTAGAGGACGCCGACAGGGAATAAAGAGACACACGGTGCTGAGCGCCACAGAGGAAACTAATGCCGAGTCTGGAACAGGGAATTATGAAGGAGGTCACTGTATTTTTAAAACTTACTTACAGAAAGCTTCTCTGACCACATGAGATCTGAGCAGACCTGAAGAAAGCGGGTAGTAAACCGTGTAGATAATATCAGAGATTAAGAATGTTCTAGGCGGAGGGAATGGTACACCCACATCAGTGCAATGAACACATATTATTCATAATCAGGAAAAAACCAGTGAAACTATTGTAATTGTGAAAGTGCATAAAAATATTTAAAAGCACCATTCCAAGGGCTAGGAAAAAGAATCTGATTTTATAAATTCCCAAGATTCTATTCAGATTCTATTCAGCCCCCCCAGCCCAGTCCCCTAGCCCATCCTCCATCAAACAACTGTCCAGGAGAAAACCATTCAATAACACAAAGATGATGAGGTGAAAGGTAAAAGGTGAGATGAAAGGCGAGGTGAGATGGGTGAGATGTGAGGTGAGAAGTGATGGGGAAGGTGAGATAGGAGGGGAAGGGGTGAGGTGAGGAGTGAAATAAGAGTTAAGGGGGAGGTGAGAAGTAAAGGGGGAGGGGTGAGATATGAGGTGAGGACTGAGGTTAAGGGTGAGGCGAGGGGGGAGGTGAAAGGTAAAGGGTGAGAGGTGAAGGACGAGGTGAGAAGGGAGGTACGATAAGAGGTGAGGGTTGAGGTGACGAGTATGAGATGAGAAGTAAAGGGTGAGGTGAAGGATGAGGTGAGAGGGGGGTGAGGGATGATGGGTGAGGTGAAGAGGGAGATGAGAGGTGAGGTGAAAGGTGATGGGTGAGGTGAGATAGGAGGGGGAAGGGGTGAGGTGAGGAGTGAGATGAGAGTTAAGGGGGAGGTGAGGGGGGGTGAAGGGTGAAGGATGAGGTGAGAAGGGAGGTACAACAAGAGGTGAGGGGTGAGGTGATGAGTATGAGATGAGAAGTAAAGGGTGAGGTGAGGGGTGAGGTGAAGTGAGGGGTGAGGTGAGGTGAGGGGTGAGGTGAGAGGTGAGATGAGAGATGACAGGTGAGGTGAGAGGTGGGTGCAATGAGTGGGGGGCAGTTGGGGTGAGGTGAAGCAGTCCTGAGGCAGACAGGCCTGGACATCCTAGCTGATGCCACAGGCCAGGTGCAGGGGCTGTGACTCCTCTCCTGGCCACCAGGCTCTGACCTGCCCCTTCCCTGTCCCCATGCAGATCTGGCCTCTGATGGTCTGCAGAAGCCCTTGCATCCCGCCTGTCACCTGAGCCCACTGAATACCCGTCGTGTGCTCCTGCCCTGTCCCCAGACTGCGGCTCCCAGCTCTCACAAGCGTCCACTTCTGCTACCCAACCAGCGAGTCCCCACCCAGCTTCACTTTGTTTTTGTTTAATAATTGTGGTTAAAAACACACACACATATAAAATTCACCATATCGACCTCCCACTTCTACGCGCACAGTTCAATAACGTTAAGTATATTCACATTGGTTGTGCAACCGACCGAGCTCCAGAACACGTTTGCGGAACTGAAACTCTGTCCCCATCACCCACTACGCCCCCATTCCCTCCACCACGCAGCCCCTGGAGAGCACCACGTCCCCGCGGCGCTGACAACTCCAGATACCTCACATAAGAGGACTCAGGCAGGTTTTGTCTTTTGGTGACTGGCTTATTTCACTTGGCGGAATGTCAAGGTCCGTCCATGCTGTAGCGTGTGTCCGAATTTCCTTCTTTCTTAAGAAGGAATAATTCCATTGTGTGTATAAGCCGCGTTTTGTTAATCCGCTCGTCGCCTGACAGACACCTGGGGCCCTTCCACCGCCACCTCGGCTTCCACACCTGTTTGCCTCCACGAGCTCCACGTGCTCCCGCAGTCCTCCACAGCCAGCCGCCCTGACTCCTGCCACCGGGGCAGAGAAATTAAGGGCTAGAAAAAAGGCTCCCAAACACACTCGGGCCCCATGGGGGTTGGAGGGGGGGATGGGGTGTCCTGTGGGGAGAGGCGGAGTAGGACCAGCGCTCTGACTCGCACGTCCAGCCAGACACCAGCTCAGCTCTGAACCGACTACTCCGCTCCTGCTCCTTCCCCCGTTTTGCCCGATCAACTTAAAATCTGGGCTGGATTTTTACAAGGTAAAGCCTCCTCAGTAACTGGGTAACAACCAAAAATCTTTGAAATGCACCCAGCCTCAAGGAGACACAGCCTAGGCCAGGGCATCTCAAACCTTAGTGCGCACACAAATCCCGGGTGAGGGGTGGTCAGAGGTGGACTCTGGGTAGACGTGGGGAGGGACCAGGCACTGTGCCTTTCTAACAAGCTCCCAGGGGCTGCTGATGCTGCTCGTCTGTGGACCACACCTGGAGCAGCAGAGGCCTGGCGACGTGGCCACCAGTTCACACCTGTCTCCTGGGGCTTTGCCCAAGTTCGCCTCAAAGCTGGCTTCAGAAGATGGTTTGTTTTGTATGTTTGAGGCTTCCCCCTTTGAAAGCTCCCCAGCGGTATTTACCCAGTGTTTTGAAGCCCTTGAGGCTGTCTGGCTCCGAAGTTAATCCCAGCGCCCAAAACGATAGTGATGAAGGGTCGCTTCCACAGGCCCAAACAAGAGACAGCAGAACAAAGACAGAAGCAAGGAGTTTTCTAAATGACTCCACAGGGCTGGGCACTCGCCGCCCATCATCAGGAGCAGGAGCCTCCCCAGTCGGACCTCGCACCCAGACTTGCCAGGAGGTAACCCAGGAGCACTGTCGCCCGCTCACTGCCCACCAAGACCCTGGGCCACCCAGGGCTGCTGGGGGGCGAGCAGACAGCAGGCACCTGACAGCTGAGGCATTCACCTCTTCTCAGTTGTCTCGGGAAACCAGCTGTATGTTCTCGAGCCCCCAATTCCTCCCCTGCTTGCCGTCCTCCCAAAAGGTCATCTTGTCTACCTCTCTCTACAAAGCTACCCTCTCCTCAGTGCTTCTGTCTGCAGGTAAGACCCCCCATTTCTCCCTCCTGCCCCCTTCCCACCACCTCCTTGAGCCTCACCCGGTGTTGCCGTGCTCCTCTCTATTTCCTCAACTGCACAAGTGGTCCCTACCTGTCCACACCCTCTTTTACCATCCCCTTGTGTTCTGCCCTGTTTCACTCCTAGAACAAACACAGCAGCACCACCACCCCATCCCGGCCCAAAGTGACAGATGGCCCAAAACCAGCGGCTGGTCTGTCACCAGGAAGCACACCCTGAGGCTGAAAAACCTGCGTGGGCCGACCCTCCATCTGAGGTGGGTACATCCCAGTCTTCAAAAGTGGAGTGCCTGAGGGGGACAGGGAGGCCCCAGGCACCGGGAGAGCTGGGGATCAGCAGCCATCTACCAAGTGGTATGGCCGTATTTCAGTATTTTCACAACCAGCCAAATGGCCATCATGAATGAATGGGTTAAAAATCAGGGCAGATCTAGAGAATCATTTTGTCCTGAAGTTGCCTGGTCAAAGGCAGTAGGGCTCTTGCAAGCTATTCACACAGACTCAGTCCCTAAGGCAGGTGCATCTCAAGGTCCCTGAAGATCTGGAAGGGCTCCAGAGTAGTGTGGGCTGACTCAGGCTCCGGGGATCCACCACCACTTGCTCCCAGATGGTTGGAACAGGAGGCACCACCTCTTGGCCCAGTGCTTCCCAAACTTCAAGGGCGTGTTCGAAATCACCTGAGGAGCTTGTGAAAATGCAGATTCGGACTCAGGAGGTTCGGGGTAGGACCTGAGATTCTACATTTCTTTTTTTTTTTTTTAAAGATTTTATTTATTAAATTGACAGAGAGAGAGATCACAAGTAGGCAGAGAGGCAGGCAGAGAGAGAGGGGGAAGCAGGCTCCCTGATGAGCAGAGAGCCTGATGTGGGGCTCGATCCCAGGACCCTGAGGTTATGATCTGAGCCGAAGGCAGAGGCTTTAACCCACTGAGCCACCCAGGCGCCCCTGAGATTCTGCATTTCTAACAAGCTGTGGCCCACGCTTTCAGAGTAAGTAACAAGTTTAGATTTTCACTAACGAGGAGAAGCAATGCCTGAAGCCATAAGCCATAGCACTAGCGCACCTGAAGCATTATCAGTGAAGATGGATAAAAGGAAGAGACAAAAAGAAAATACAAGAGAGCAAAGTATGTGTCCCACAGGTGGGGATGCAGGAGGGAAGAGCGGAGGAGGATTTTTTTAAAAACAAAAAGAATTGAGGGGCGCCTGGGTGGCTCAGTGGGTTAAAGCCTCTGCCTTCAGCTCAGGTAATGATCCCAGGGTCCTGGGATGGAGCCCTGCATCGGGCTCTCTGCTCAGCAGGGAGCCTGCTTCCCTCTCTCTCTGCCTGCCTCTCTGCCTATCTCTGCCTGTGAAATAAATAAATAAAATATTTAAAAAAAAAAAAGAATTGAATGAACTGCCTTCGGCAAGTCACTGGGCTGGAACATCTACAGGACAGGCAGACATTGACACAAACATTCAACAGAAACAGGACTGTCGCTGTCTGTAATGAGTGCATTCCAAGGTATCCAACACGTGGACTTGAAATATAAGAGGTAAAGGGAATTCAGAGAACATCTCAGCGACCTCTTCTGACACCGACAAAGAAACCCAGAGCAAGGTAACTCGTCCACAGTCACAAAGCAAGTTACCAGCAGAAAAGAGCTCACTCGGGTCTGCGAGCTCACAGCTCAGTGAGCCCCCCAACAAATCATGATGCTTAAGCCCAAGAAAGCAACCACGTCACTGGGAGCTACACAACGTGAAAACAAATTAGATCGGTTACAGCAGCATCTTCCCATCTGAATCAACCTAGTGTAATGTTAATTACAGTAACTAGCTGCCTCTAGCACCCAGGGCACACTGATAGAAAACCTGTGGCTCCTAGGTCCCTGGTGAGTTTTAACAACTCCCTGGCTGGGTTCTGTTTTCAGGATTAAGGGAGGCATTTCCTGACAAAGATGGCAGCCACTGTTCCCCAGTGGCCAGGACTGAGAATTTAAAATGAAGTTCTCTATGCCCTTTGACTCCCAACCCAAAGAAAACCAAGCCAACAAGATAGAACAAAAAAAACAATTGCAACGTCACAATTTTGAATCAATTGTTCTAATCATGAAAAGACAATTACGAGATATTAAGCAGTGTGTCCCCAAAATTTTCAATTACTGGGTGTACAGTCTCTGGATCGGTGGTTCCAAAGTTTAAAGGGCCTATCAATTAACTGTGACCTTGTTAAAAATGAAGATTCCCAGGCACCACCACTGAAGACTCTAATATAGGTCAAGGGTGAGCCCCAGAAATCTAACTTCTAAACAGGCACCCCCACATTCCTTAGTGATATTGAAGCAGGAGGGCTGGGGAATCACACTTTTGAAACATTTAAAGTCTTTGTTTATAAGATACTAAACCAAAAAGTACAACAAATATGCACCTCAAAATGGCTAATATTAAGTACATTAAGATAAAAATTTAACATGTCATGAGAATAAATGCAATGAAAAAAGTTACAAAAAGAAAAGCAGAACAGCAGGTTTTGCTAATCAAAATAATCAAAACTTATGAATTTCTAAATTGTATAAAATTGAAAAGAAAATCCATTGGAAGGGGGAAAAGGCAACCAACAGGAAAGAAACGGTTGCTATCCTCAACATAAAAAGATTTAAATATATACCAACAACATACATGTGAGCAAAAACACAGAGAGAATTCACAGAATACAAATACAAAATAAACCAAAAATAGCCAACCCAAAATAAAAAAAAAACTTAAGGGGTGGGTTACAAATTTATTCTATGAGAGTTTGTTGGTTTTTTTTTTAAAGATTTCATTTATTTACTTGACAGAGATCACAAGTAGGCAGAGAGGCAGACTGAAAGGGGGGGGCAGGGAAGCAGGCTCCCCACTGAGCAGAGAGCCCCACATGGGGCTCGATTCCAGGACCCTGAGATCAGGGCCTGAGCCAAAGGCAGAGGCTTAACCCACTGAGCCACCCAGGTGCCCCTCTATAAGAATTTTAAAAATAATATCCAATGCTGATGATGATGAAATGAAACAGGCCACTGTGTAAGTTACTAAGGTTTATTTCAGCATCACGGGCTGTACAGAACAAGTCAATTCATTCGACAACCACTTACAGAGCACCTAGTAGGCACCCAACACACTGAACATGCAAAGATTCAGCCTGGTGGGTCTTAGATTTAAATTGCATTCTAGTTCCCCTTTTAGAAACATATGCTAAACACACACACACACACACACACAGAAGTACAAAACCTTATCTACATAGCTATTCATCATAGCATTATTTATAACAGCCAAAAAAGCTGGAAATAATAAAAGAATAAGGAAATTATTAGGATGGAACACTGTTTCCAAACAATATTTAATGAATAGGAAAATGCTTAAGTTAAATATTGAGTGAAAAAAGTAATAAATGCAATTGTGCTTATAATTCAATTTTCACCTTTTGAATGTTAACAAAGAAAAAACTATTTACAGTGCTATCTGTGGGTTGCAGGGTTATGGAAATACCTGTTTTCTGTATCTTCTAGTAATTTCCAAAATCTCTGCAAAGTTATCAGTTTCATAATAACCATAATTTTTAAGAAAGACTTATCCATGAATAAGATGAATAAATCGTGGGGTGCCTGGGTGGCTCAGTGGGTTAACGCCTCTGCCTTCAGCTCAGGTCATGATCCCAGGGTTCTGGGATCGAGCCCCACATCGGGCTCTCTGCTCAGCGGGGAGCCTGCTTCCTCCTCTTCTCTCTCTCTGCCTGCCTCTCTGCCTACTTGTAATCTCTGTCTGTCAAATAAATAAATAAAATCTTCAAAAAAAAATAAGATGAATAAATAGAGTGCAATTTTTTCTTTTTATATTGTAGATATAGGATCGCCTAAAAAATACAATCAAAAGCAAGTCCAAACAAAGTACTTCACGTTGTTTCCACAACAGTGAACAGTCAAGACCAAATTTATAAATGTTTAAACAAACAAAAAAGGGCACATTCAAGATTCTGAATGAGACAGAAAGAGACAAGAAATCAATAAAACACAGAAATTTAAATAAAGACTGAAATAAGGGGACCCACTGAAAGGTGGACTCCATTTAACAGAAGTTAACAAGGAAAGAGAAGCCTGCCTAAGGAGATCATTTTCCGTCAGCCTTGAAAGGGACTGCTGCCTAACCCAGGAAATCCTGCACGGGATTAAGACATGCCATTTTCTGAATCAGGCCTTTAGAAACAGAACCACTACAGCAGGGTTCGCAAAGCCTCCCCCATCCCCACGCCAATGGTGAAAAGGAAACACTCAGGACTGGGAGCCAGAAGGTCCTAGTGGCCCAGAGAGGAGACACGGGCCAACTGAAATGCAACCTCTTCCTAGGACCAACCAGCACCCATCAGCCCACGTTTTCTACATCAGGAAGTGACCCTCCACCACTGTGACTCGTCACAGCCTTCAAGAAGTGGGTCAGGGGCTACCTTTAAGGTGTTTTTTCTCGAAGGAACAGTCCATGCACAGATCTGCACCTGCTTTGAGTTTCTAACTGGATCTCTGGGGACAGACCCAGTGTCCTCTACTTCTTCATCTGCTATTCTATTACCTGGTCTAGAAGTAATTGTCCAAACCAGTGGAGCCCAAAACAAATTAGTGAAAAGAAGACGTCTCCACCTCTGCGATGTCAGCTCTAGCACAGAAATACACTGAATTTCACGTGACCATGGTGAATATTTGTACTGGGGGTTGATGGGAAACAGGAACGACTAAGACAAGAAACTTACAGAGGTAAGAAACATCTCCGCTATATACTTTAAGCTTATCAAAAGAATTACTTATTCTCTGCACAACATCTGTGGTATATGCACATGGGGAAGCTGTGCAGAAGTTAAATGCATAGAGAGTCTGGAATCAAACTAACCTAAACTCCTGAAGTTTCCTCGTCTGTAAAATGGGGCTAATCCCGTCCAACTCACAATGGGACTGGATTGTGTCTATAAAATGCAGCATCTGGCACCGAGGAAGCACTCAGTAAATGGAAATGATTAATGTCGGGTCCCTTCACAGATGAGTCCATTAGCATCAGATGGGCTTTCTTTGCAGATGAAAGCCAACGGCACTCTTCATGATTATCTCTTCTCACAGAAAGCCCTGATTCTCCTCTCCTCTGGACACGCAGGGCTGGAACACACAGCGGGAGGGACTGGGACCTGAGCTGCTAGATTAGGAAAGTTGTTTGCACTCTGTATACTGCTTGCAAGAGACCTGTTTTGTCACCCCAGCTCTGGCAGGGCTCCCTGAGCCAGGGTTCCACCCAGCGACGGGAAATCTTTGCAGTAGCCTCAGGTGCCTATAAGCCTACAGGTCACAGGACAGCAGGGGGTAATGGAAAAGCAATGAGTCTGCAACAACTAGCCAGTGACCTTGACCAAGCCAATTCTCTATCACTCTCCTCTGTAGTAAGAGGAGAGGTTTCACTCTATGAGCTCCAAAGTCCCTTCTTGCGTTTCTATTGTACCATCCCCTGGGGGGCACTGGTTATAATTCCGACAGTGATGTCCCAGGGACACCTTCAAATGTGTTCCATTTCCTTCCAAAGCCACTTGGCAGTCCTTCAGCCCTGCCCCCGCGAAGGGAGCGTTTGCAGGAGCGTCCATGGCTCTGTTTGTGTTCACTGTGCAGCCGCTCTCCACCCAGAGCTGCTCATTCCACCTCTCCTTCTCTGCCCCGACGTGGTGGAGGGTGTGTGCTGGGGCAACCACTGGTTTACCGGGTGTCAGCTCAGAGAAGCTTTCCAGAGCATCCTGTGTGTGTGCTCCGTGCGGACAAGTAAACATTTCAGAGAAGCAGTATGAATTCAATCATTTCAGCAACAAAACCCGCCCACATGCTCCTTCATAAATGATGCCTCTTAATTCCAGGGTGACGAACAGTCAGTAAACTGCATCTATTATAAAACAACCCTTCCTCCTTTCATGCCCCGACACTGAAGAATCACAATATTTTCCCACTCTATTGTACTGATGCCTTTGCAGAAGTAATAGCACTAGCTATTTCCCTGGAAAGATCCATGGCCAGGGCGCTTTCCAAGAGATTTTCTTTGAATGTTCTTTGTGTCCTGGTGCACTGGGGGACACCGCCAGCCTGCCTGCATCTGGGGGACGCCGGGCCGCTCGGAGTAACGCAATACTGTTTTAAAGCCCACACACCCAGGCTACCCCTTCGCCCCTACAATGAAGTATTCCCGAACATCTGACACGCCACACTGGCACAGCCATGAACAAATACAATTCCAGTGCCTGCGTTTTGCAGAGAAAATAAAGGCACATTTGGAGAAGCCACAGACCCGCCTCGGGCTCCGTGGATAACAGGAGAGCTTTGCAGACCTTTGGCAAGACTGGCCAGAATCCGTTCGTTTTCTCGTTGTATTTTCGCCGTGCCTTTTATTGGCTGGGCCCGAGAAGAACGGAAAAGCATCTCAAGAAAGGAGGGCTAGGGAGCCGTGGAGAATAAAAGAGGGTGGGCGGGGAAAGCAGGATTTTTTGGAAAATAACAGCAATAAAAAAAGGCAGGGTCGCGGCCCGAGGGTCTCGGCGGTGCTTACCTGGGGCGCACGAGGCCGGCCGGGCCAGCAGCAGCAGCCAGAGGCCGGGGAGCAGCAGCCCCGGGCGGCGGCGGAGGCGGCGGGCGCGGCGGGCGGAAGGCCCGCGGCCGCTCGGCCCCGGGACCAGCGCGACCCCGGCGCGGGTCTTCCCCTCCATGGCCGCGCCTCGGCGTCGGCGCCGCGCCCCCGGCAGTCCCGGCCGGCGCCCCGGCCCGGCCTCGGGGCTCGGCGCTGTCGGGCCCGGGAGGGGCGGCCGCTGCGGCTGCGGCTGGGACGGGGCGCCGCGCACCGGCGCGGAGGGAGGCCGGCGAGGCGGGGGCGGGCCGGGGGCCGGAACCGCGGACAGGGGCCGCCAGCCGCACGCCGGCCTCGCCGCTCCGCCCCCTTCGGAGCCTCCGAGCGGCTGCTCGGCAACGCGCGGGCCCGGGCGCGGGGAGGCTAGCACCACCTCCCGGCCGGCCCGGCGCCTGCCTGCGGGGCGGCCAGGCGGCGAGCGCGGGGCTCGGGCGCGCCGGGGCTGCGCCGCGCGGGGCCGGTGCCGAGTCTCCCCCAGGATCCGCCTCCCTGGTGGGGGGCGCCGGGGGGCGCGGGGGAGGCGCGGGAGGCCTGGGCCCGGCCGGCGGCCGGTGCCGCCCCGCCTCGCACGGAACCCCGGGGCCGGCCGCCCGGGTGGCCCCGCGCGTTCCGCTCCCGGGGGCGCCGGGAGGGAGGGAGGCCCGCGAGGAGGGGTGAGAGCCGGAAAACCTGGCCGGCCCCGAGAGCGGCGGGCCTCACGCTCCTCCTCCGACGCCTGGCTTCGCTCTGCTCCGTTCCGCGCGGGGCAGCAGGTGTGAGCGGGGCGCCTGCGTTCGGAGGACAGCCTTCGGGGCTGCGGAGGGGACAAAGCGAAGCAAAGGTCGGGCTCCCTTCTCGAGAGCCGACGTGCAGTCGAGGAGGTGGGAAAAGCGCGCACACAGCTCTACGCATCCTTTCTCCCTCCAGAGGTTCTGCCTCCTGTGTGGGTCGTTAAGGAACGACAGGACGCTCTGGGCCTGGGAGGCCCGCAAACCCCGCACGTAGTAGGTCTTCAGAAGGCGCCTGCTGAACCCAAGCGCCGCAGAGCTGGAGAGAAGCGCGCCTGTCCAGGCCCTTTTAGGGAAAGCAGCTATCTTGGGCAGGGGAGAGAAGGTCGGAGGATAAGCGTTTGGGGAGTCAGAGTTTGGGGACGGAGGGGAAAAGTGGAAAGCCAAGAGGGGAGTTAACATTTGTCAAATAGCTGCTACGTGCCAGGCGTCTAACTCCGAACACACCTGGTGTAAAGGTCTTGGAATGTGAACTTGGCAATTTTGGATCTTTGCATCCGTTTAGAAGGCTTGCACCAGGCAAGGGACTAAAGGTGTGAGTTGGAGACACTGTCTCATTGCCTGGGAAACTGTAGTGGTTAGTGGAAAATGTGACTCATCTCCATTGATAAAAGCATCTCCGTTGCTCTCCAGTCCGGCTCCCCTGCTAGACCCAGCCTGGCGGCTCCAACCCACCTGGGCACCTTGCCCCCTGGCGAGATGACTGGAGAATCAGTAATAGTCCTTCCTCTGAAGAAGACTGAGGCCCCCTCCTAGAAGTACCTACCTGTTACTTTCAAGGAAGATAATTAATAAAGGTGAAAGTTAGCTTTTGTTGATGTTCCTAATTTGTTTTGTACTTCATTATGCCTCCCATCATAAACAGTGCTACGTTCGCAACAACTGATTCCCCAACAGCTTCCAGGGAGTCCGGCAAACCTTGCCTTCGGCGCACAATCTCCAGGTGAGTTCCTCTGGGAAAACACTGCCTATGCAGGCATGTCTGGCCTGGGATACCTTGGCCCGAGATCTAGGATCTCTTGTTCAATGCCTTTCTTCACCCTCTGAACTCACTGTGCAAACACGTCATTTGACTATAAACCACTGCCTTGGGGTGGTTCTTAAATCGTCTTGTCCTCGAGTATTAGTTTATCTTTTATAAATGTATCCTTTGCTCTCCAATCAAATTAGTACGAAGTTCCAAGATGATGTTATCCAGCTTAGGGATCCCCATAGCACCAGTAAGCCCTCATTATACATTTGTGGTCTTGAACCAGAGTATCTTCCTGCCCAGGGAAGCAATTCAACCTTTCAGATTTGGCCCCAGCCTCCAGAGAGCTCCCACCTACACTAGTACCGGGGTGTCAGAGAAAGAAGGCTCCCTCTCCGTTCTCAACCAGTTTAAAGAAAATAAAATGGTTGCTGAGCCATTAAGAAGGGATTGACATCAGTGGGATATAAAAATTGCAACTTAGAGATATTGGAAATGACTCAAGGTCACCAACTCTCTATAAAAAGACCCCTAGGGTCTCCTAGTTTCCAAGCTCTGAAGGCATAAAACTGAATGTTACCTCTGTTAGGATTTAATGCATTCTGCCTGAGTGTCTAAGAAAAAGTCTCCTGGGGCTCTAATCATCCAGCTAGCGGGTTGTGTGACTTGGAAGTCCAAGGCCGACTGGGTGGTACAAGGTAGGGGCACATACGTGTGTAAACACACATACTCATACACACTTGTGTCTGAGAAGAGATTAAGACAAGGCTTCAAGGCATTCATACCAAATGAGGCAAAAAATAAATCCAGCAAACTCTTCTGAACACCAGTACTATAACGTGTTAGTGCTGGGGTCGGGGGAGATATAAAAGAAGATTAAAATAGTGATTTCGGATATTATCTCATGCAATTTTCATTGTATAGAGAAAGAAACCAACCAGGCAGGTGAGTTTATTTACCTAGGGCTGACCCTCAACTAGAATCTCCATCTTCTGTTTTCCAGTAAAATACAATCTCTGGGGTGGGGTGGGGGGAGAATTAGCCTGGGTCCTCAAAAGGTTTGCTGTCTGATTTGGGGAGGGAGATAGGATCAGTGCCACCCTTAGACCTAAGCACAATGGGTTCCAGTTTACGGGAGGGCCCTAGAGTGGGCCTCCTCCAACTGTACCTCTCCCCACAGGATAAGGAGTCCGAGAAGCCAAAGGAACACCCCAGCAGGAGCCCACATTCCCCCATGGTCTTATACCCAGGCCCCCAGAATGCCCCACCAGTTGGCCCCACGCTCACTTTCAGGGCCCCTGTGACCTCCTCTTCCCAAAGGGTGAGTGGGCCAAGGTATGTCTGGTCCCAAGGCAGCCATGAGTAGTTGTTTGCCGGGGAGTGAGGGAACTGAGACATGCAGGTAGGATGAGATGAGCCCACGAAGCCCAAGTGAATGAAGCCAAGAACAAGGAGTGGGCAGAGAGGGCGGAACAAGCTCCATATTCATACTCATATGGCTTGGCTGCCATACTACTCAGAATTTCAAGGAGTCCGGGAATTCTGCTTTTGGTTTGTTGTTTTTCTTTTTAAAGATTTTATCTATTTACTTGAGTGAGAGAGAGCACAGAGGCAGAGGGAGAAGCAGACTTCCCACTGAGCAGGGAGCCCGACATGGGGCTCGATCCCAGGACCCTGAGATCACGACCTGAGCCAAAGGCAGCCGCTTAACCGACTTAGCCACCCAGGAGCCCCTCTGCTTTTGGAACCTCGCCTACCAGGTCATTTTGAAGGTATGTTCGTCAAGGAAGGAGGAGAGTAATATTTAATAGGTTGCTTGCGTGGCATATAAGTTTCTGATATTTCAACGAAGTAGGTGTAAACCTCCAGCTGTATTTTTGACCTAGGCCCCCTTCATGCTGAGGAGTAGCATAGAAACAGGAAGGACAGACTGACAACCTGAAAGTTGGAGATGGCCGGAAGGCAGGAGGGAATGGAACGGAGAACCCTGGACTAGGAATGGGAATAAGTTGAGTTCTGAGCGCTGCTCTCTCACATAAAACCTTGTCATCTTGGGGAAAACTTGCTCTCAAACCTCAGTCTTTTCTTTTCTGGTGATAAGCCTGATTATGCCCACTTTGCCTAAAATATACATGTATCGAATCATCACATTATATACCCTGAACTTGTACAATGTTATGTGTCAACTCTACCTCCAAAAAGGCTGGAAAGAAAAGGGAGGAAGAACCATTGAACTAGAGGTTTAAGTCAACATTTTCTGCTAAAAATAAGAAGACAGTCATAGAGAAGAGAGAAAGTAGGAGCTGGGGTAGAACAAGGACTCAAATATCTGGATAAAGGGTCTGGACCTAATTTTCTAGGCAGTGGGGTATCGTTAATAATTTTTGTGAGATATTATTAGAACCAGGCACAAGAAGGATTACTCTATTAACATTATATAAGATGATTTGGAGAGAGAAAGGACTGCGAGTGGAGAGACCAATTAGGACAAGATCTCAACTGTGCGTGCCTGAAGTATCAGGATCATAACATTTTTCACCATCAAATAGACAGAACTTTTAAAAAATTGATTATATCCATTTGTGCCATAGCGTGGGGAAATAGGCGCTCTTGGATTCTACTCATGGAGGTATAAATTGGTATAGCCATTTTGGAGGACAATTTGGCCTTATCTATTCAAATTTGAAATCAGCTCACCATCTGGTATAGAAAATTCCATATATAGATATGCTTTTGTGTGTCTCTCTCTCTCTTTCTTTCTTTCTTCCTTGGTGTTTCATTTTTTATTGTTGTTGTTCTTTAGTTAGGCTTCCTTCAGACAGGTAAATTCAGTCCAGTAATTCCATCAAATAAAATTCACTGTTTTTAAAATTTACACTTTAATGGGTTTTGGAAAATGTATGAAAAATCCTATAGCCACCACCATGTTCAAGATGTAGAATGTTTCCATCACCTTCAAAAGTTCCTTTATGCCAGCTGGCAGTTTACCCCCTGCCTCTACCCCAGTCCCTGATAACCACTGATCTAATTTCTGTCTCTATAGCTTTGCCTTTCCAAGAATCTCCCATAAATGGAATGATACAGTATGTAGCCTTTTGTGTCCACTTTCTTTTACCTATCGTGTCTCTAAGATTCATCCACCTTGTTACATGTATCCATAATTTGTTCCTTTCTACTGCTAACTAGCATTCTATTTAATGGACGTACCACAATTTATTTATCCATTCACCAGCTGATGGACATGTTGGCTGATTTCAGTTTATTGTTTTGGGGGATTGTTTTGCTTGTTTGAGGGCTTTCATGAATTCAGCTTCTATAAATGTTTGATTCCGTGTGAATATATGTTTTCATTTTTCTTGGGTAAATATCTAGGAATTAAACTCCAAAGTGATGTAACAATTGTATATTTGACTTTATAAGAAACTGCCCAATTGTCTTCCAAAGTGAATGTAATACTTCACATTCTCACCAGCAATGTATAAGAGTTCCAGCGGCTCCACATAATTGTCAGCACTTGCTTTTGTCAGTTTAATTTGAACAGTTCTAGTAGGTGGGCAGTGTTATCTGCTTGTGGTCTTATTTTGCATTTTCCTAATGACTGATAACATTGAGCATCTTTTCATGTGCTTATTTACCTTTGATATTTCTTTTTTGATGAAGTGTCTCTTCAAATCTTTTACTCATTTTATAATTGGATTGTTTGTCTCCTTAGTATGAAGTTGTAAGCATCATTGAAAATCCTGCATACCAAATCCTTTTGCAGATAAGTATTTTGAAAATAATTTCTCGTATTCTGTAATTTGTCTTTTCATTCTCTTGACGGTATCCTAAAAAAAAAACCAGAAGTTTTTAAATTTGATGGAACCCAATTTTTATTTTTTCCTTCTTTATTTTTTTGACTCATGCTTTTTTGAGTCCTCCGTAAGAAATTTTTACCTAACCCAAGGTCACAGATATTTTCTTCTATGTTTCCCTCTAGAAATGTAATTTTCAACTCTTATGTTTAGCTCTATGGTCCATCTGAGTCAACTTTTATATTTTTGTGAGATAAGGGTTGCAGTTAATTTTTTTTTTAATATGTTAGTTGTTACAACACCACTAGTTGAAAAGACCCTTTTCTCCACTGAACTGACTTCATACTTTCTCAAAATTAATTGCTATGTTTGTGTGGGTCTATTTCTGGACTTCCTACTCTGTTCCATGGAAGATCTATGTATTACATGTGAGAGAAAGCAAGATATTGTATTGTGTAATCCCATTAATGAGAAAAAATGTGATTATAAATCCACTGCTTTAAAAAAGTGTAAGTGTATCACTGGGTGAAGAAACAGAATTTGGAGCAAAAACATGAAAAGGAATGTTCACTTTTATGAAGAGAATCACTTGCTTTTTACTCTCTATATTAATCCATCTGATTATAGCAATATTATATCACTTGCATTTTTAACACAAGCATGTACTACTTTTGTATTTAAAATTTTTTGAGAGAGAGAGAAAGAGCACAAGCAGTCATGGAACAGGGCAAGGACAGAGGGAGAGGGAGAGAGAGAATCTCCAGCAGGCTCCACACTCGGCACAGAGCCCCACACTGGGCTTGATCTCACGACCCTGAGGTCATGACCTGAGTGGAAACCAAGAGTCAGATGCTTAACTGACTGTGCCACCCAGGCGCCCCATGTATTTAGATTTTTTTAATAAAAACTTTGTGGGTTGGAATGGAAATTAGAAAATAGAGGAGACATACTCAGGATCTTAAATCAACTGATAAATACGAGGGGAGAAAAGAATAAAGGGTTGACGACTCAGAGGCTCTGAGGTCTTTGCTCTTGGCCTTTTGGCGAAGATCAAGTGCAGAGAGTCTGAGGCCGTGTATGTTAGGATAGATAAAGGCAAGTCAGTTCGGGTTAGAGGGAAAGATCCTTGAGGGTAGAGTGGTTGGCTGTGGGAGCCCGGCCAGCACCCAGGGAGCAACACAAATAGAGTGTGGTGAGGGTAAGAGCATCATCTTGGGAAATAAGGCAGGTGGGGCTCAAAACACAGACACAGAAATCATTTGCTGAAAGCTGTTAGCTGCAGATGTGAGGGTAAATGACTGTGTCTGGGAAGACAGGAGAGAAGAAAAGAAGAGGGCTGAGGACAGGCCCTCATGAGAAAGAATTTCATCACGGAAAAGCTGAAAGGGAGTGGAAAAAGGCAGAGAGTCTTTGAGGGAAAGCTGAGGAGAACAAGGGAAATGTAGTGTCTTCAAAGGCCTGGGGGGAAGCTTCCAAAAGGAATGGTCGGTGTCAGGGATGACAAGGACTGAGAAAATCTCTTTGGACTTGATGACTGGTCATTAAAAAGAGACTTTCCATTGAAATGGCGAGGGTGAGAGGCAAACAAAGGAAAAGAAAGAGCTGCTTGTGAAATAATGGCTGCCAAAGAGAATGGTACACAGTAGACTTGAGACATATTTTAGGACAGAGAAGACTAAGCATCCCTGCCAAGAGAAGGTGCCTGAAGACAGTGAGAGGACAAAGTGCAAGAGAAGGTTCATTGAGTCCATTCTCAGAGCTTAGAGGAGACGGACTCAAGAGCAACATGTACATCTTTTGAAAAGACAGGGCCAGTGAACTTATGTCCAGTGTGAGGAGAGCAGCTTGATCGAATATTACAGTAAGGAGGGAATGTGTGCTTCTGTTACAATGACTGTGAAGACACGTAGGGCATGTTTGGGTTATAACATTAAATGGGACCAAAACGAAATATAAAATGGTTTGTGTGTTAATATAAAACAATGTCCATGACTAGAAAGGAATTGCACAACATTTGAGATTGTTGCAGTAACGTAAGGGATTATGAGCATTTTACCCTTTGATGTTGTTGATGGATTTGTCTTTTCCATAAAAAAAATGTTTGGAATGTCTTCCTCCAAGAGAAGATGACACTGGGTCAAGATGGAGGTTTTAGGTGGTCTTCAAAGCGATTTCTCATTCTTCCAACACCGGATGTCTCAGTGTTAGATGACAGGATTTGGACTTGGAAGAGTGAAAACCCAAAAAAGGAAAAGATCAGCATGAACTACAGTAGGTAGGGAAGATTTCACAGACTGGGTGAGGCTTAGTTGGGTCTTGAACAATGGGAATGAGGGAAAACATCTGTTAAAGAGAGAGAGAGAGAGAGAAGGAGGAAGAGGGGGAGGGGGAGGAGAGAGGGGAAGGAGGAGGAGGAGAGGGTATTGCAGAGAAAAGAAAAGTAGAAAGGCAAGACAAGAGGGTAGAAATGAAGAGAATGTGGGCAGCGACCACTTGCCTCTCTGGAAGAAAAGCCATCTAGAAAGAATTTGGGGACAAAAGAGCAAATACATGGAACATGGTGAGATTGTAGCAAGCAAAGAATTCAGGTCTGCCATGGCCTAAAGTAAATAAGGTTCCCCCCACTATTTGAAAGCAGGCATAGCTATGAAACTTTTCTCTGATGGAAATGGCACAAAGTAGAGAGTAAACCCCACTTTCAGAAAGTTGGAAAGACATACATTAATACAGTAACAACTATTTTCATAAAAGCGAAAATCTTCTTTGGATTTCTTTCCATTAGCAAAAACAGGTGCTAATACAAGTCTTTGGTAAAAACCAATTGGCCTGGGGCTCCTGGGTGGCTCAGTGGGTTAAAGCCTCTGCCTTCAGCTCAGGTCATGATCCCAGGGTCCTGGGATCGAGCCCCACATTGGGCTCTCCGCCCAGCGGGGAGCCTGCTTCCTCCTCTCTCTCTCTCTGCCTGCCTCTCTGCCTAATTGTGATCTCTGTCTGTCAAATAAATAAAATCTTTAAAAAAAAAAACAAACAACCAATTGGCCTAATATGAACCTTCAGGAAGTGTAGGATACCTGTCATTACCTTAATTTACCTACGGAGGAACTTCTGCCTATCAAAGGGGAAGCCAGCAGGTGGGGGTTGGGGCAAGCAAGTGACATTGTCAAGCACTGATCACCACAGGTACAATGTGTTTTCTTTATTATTATTTTTCTTTGTGATCTCTCTCAAAGGAGAGGGAGAGGAAGAGAGAATCTCAAGCAGACTCCCCACTGAGCACTGAGCCCAATGTGGGGCTTGACGCGGGGCTCAATCCCACGACCCTGAGATCAAAATCAACAGTTGGATGCTTAACCGACTGAGCCACCCGGGTACCCCCACAAGCACAATGTTTAAAACCAGGATCTTGTCTTGGAAACGGGATGAACATGGCTGTCCTTGCACAATTTAGTAGTAAGTGAGAATGTTCCTAAGGCACAGTCCTAGACTTGCCTCCGTCCATTGCAATTTGCCTCACCTCCTTTCCCCCAACTCTTTCCCCTCAACACACGACTGCCACAGATCCACTGGCTCAGTCCTCTGCCCACACCCTCCATGGTCATTTCCCACTATAGTCCCAGACCCAGCAGCTCTCCTGAGGCATGCCAAAAATCCACATTGGAATCACGGCAACAGTTGGCGAAAGCTGTTTTTAGAATCACCCTCATTCTCTGGCATTCTACTAACTCCAACTCACATATGACTGTGTTCTAAAACTCATCAACTCTGGCTCAGATTCAGAATAATGATTGTAGTCTAGCTCAGTGTCTTTTTCTTCCATCTTTTCATGAGTTCTGATCAATTCCATGAATCAATAAAGCCAAACCCACACTAACTAGGTATCTGTCTTGATCACCCTGATCGTCTAGAAAACTCCTTCTTCACTCATAAACCCTCAATGGACACCCTTCCTGGGAGAGATCTCTGCTTTTGAGCCTCTTAGAATTGTGGGTAGAGCATCACTCCAGGAAGCCTTCCGTGGTCTCCCAGAGGTGATCTGCCCTCTCTCTGTGCTGTCCTAAGTCCCCGGGATGCCTCTGTCACGGCACTGAGCATACACAATAAAACTTCATGTGTCTCTAAGTTCTTCAAGAGCAGAGACCTTCTTGTTTTTGTCTCTATTCCCCAGTGTCTGGTGCAGCGCTTGGCAGATTACAGGGCTCAAGTAATGCTTGTTGAATAAATAAGTAGAAATATAAAAAAATATGCTCCAAGCCAGACTCCTCCCTCACCGTACCCCTCCCTTCTCCCCGATGAACAATTAACCTAATTAGCTAATTAGGTTAACTTAGCAACTTAGCCTAAGGGGAGCATAAGTGTGTCCACAGTTCTTCGGTGCCAGCCCCAGGAGGGAGGCACTGTGTGGGATCTACGTCTCTACCCTCACGCTGATAGGGGACTTCTCAGACTTCAACGTCTGTCCAGAAATGCCAGATATCCCCATGATCCGTGATGAAACACCAATGGAGAGCACATGGAAAACAGAAAAGGTCACTTCCGATATGACATTACCTGGGTCTTGCACAGAGATCGTAAGCTACAGTAATTGGCACCAGCAAACATTTACTAAATGTAGTGAACTTAGACTCTTCCCCAAAGTAGAGGAAAAACACAATCTCTGCCCTTTAGGAAATGACAATCTCCAAACAATAAAATATGCTCACAAAATTTGAATTTCATAGGCTCTGGATGAAAATTGTGAGAAGCCGGATAAAATTATCTGCCTACAAACAACTCTGGGTGGGGCGCCTGGGCGGCTCAGTGGGTTAAGCCTCTGCCATCGGCTGAGGTCCTGATCTCAGGGTCCTGGGATGGAGCCCAGCAGGGAGCTCAGCAGGGAGGCTGCTTCCCCCTCTCTCTTCCTGCTTCTCTGCCTACTTGTGATCTCTGTCTGTCAAATAAATAAACAAAATCTTTAATTTAAAAAAAAAAACTCTGGGTGGAACTCACCTGCCCTTTAAAAGGGCAAGTTACGAAGTTTCTGGACCAGTGCTGCCCAGAAGATAGAACTTTCTGCAACCGTGGAGAGGCTCCATACGTCTGTGCCATCCACGAAGTAGCCACTGGCCACAAATGGCTATCGAGCTCTTCAAGTGTGGCTAATGCAACCGAGAAGTGGAATTTTTAACATTTTTAAAAATTTTTAATTAATCTAAAGTTAATTGTCCACCTGTGGCTACTGGCCACCATACGGGACAGCACAGCTCTGGACCATGGGGAGGAAAGTGTGATGGCTCCCAGGTGGTAAAGTAAATCTAGAAACTGCCAATTTGTAGCATGGTATGCAGATCTGATCACAAATCCTGGATGTGGCACGACTCTCTGTGACAAACACCACTTTCTATACCAGAGTTGCCTCATTTGTAAAATGGGAGTCATCTTAAGTACTTCATACCACCCTCAGCATTGTGTCCTTCTAACCTTCTGAGCATCGACTTGAACTTCAAGGTTTGGGTGTGATGGGCTGTTTGCCTGACACTCAGCATCGAACGCAGCCCCCATCACCCGTGACCACGGGCGTCTGAGGAACTCTCACGTGCCGTACAGAGAAGCCACCAGGTGAATAGGACATAAGAGGTCTGCAGATAAAACATCTCTAGGGAAGACAAATTCTTCATAAATATAAAAGGAAAACTTTGAAAACTCCCCATCACACTTCAAATAAAATCCACTGCTCAGCATGCCCTGCAAAGGTTCTCAGACTCCTGCAGGTAAGTCGAGGCACTGGGACCATCCTTCCAGTGGCTGCACCTGCTTCTCTCCCTGAGCCCCTCATCCTTCACCCATCTGTGATCTGAGGGGCTCCTCCCCTTACCAGCCCTCCCTGACTGCTCCACTCCCACCTAGAAAGTCATTTCTGTTGGCCTCTTTCTCCTTGGCACTTACTACTTGAAATTGCATATTTCATTCTGCATTTGTTTTCACATCTATTTTGCCACTACATCAGAATCCCCATGACAGCAGACACCATTCTGGTTTAGAGAGGAGTTTTTACACAAGGTTGATCGCTCAGGCTCTCAGGCCAGGACTATCTGGATTTGTGTTACAGCTCCACTACTTATTAGCTATGACATACTAGCCCCTTTGTGCCTCAGTGTCCACATCTGTAAAATGGAACAATAACAGTAACTACCTCATGAAGTTGTACGAAGATTAAATGAGTTGGTAGACATAAAACACTTAGAAAAGAGCCTCACATGTAGCAAGCTCTCCATGTGTTAGCTGTCAGGATCCTTTGCCACTACTTGGTTCATACCAAGTACAGTGCCAGCACAAGGCAGGGTCTCGGTAAATGTTTGCTGAATGAATGATGGAATTCCCATCAGGCGACTACACTAAGGTTGTTGTTGGTTTTTAAAAATATTTTCTTTATTTATTTGACAGAGATCACAAGTAGGCAGAGAGGCAGGCAGAGAGAGAGGAAGGGAAGCAGGCTCCCTGCTGAGCAGAGAGCCCGATGCGGGGCTCGATCCCAGGATGCGGGGCTCGATCCCAGGACCCTGGGACCATGACCCAAGCCGAAGGCAGAGGCTTTAACCCACTGAGCCACCCAGGCGCCCTACAGTAAGGTTTTGATCTTTTTCTTTCCAACCATTTTTTGCCATCTTGAAGCAATGACAATAATCTCTAAAAGCATGCTAAATAATTATAATAGAGACCAATTTCTAGTTAACGTGATTTTTCTTTTTTTAAAAGACATAGAACACAAGTGAATTAAGTTATCTACCTGCTTCTAGCTTCTGGGAGTCTTTTAAGTATTATACAATGACTCTGCAATATCCACAAAGTAATTTTCTGATGTTCATTATTCATTCTGTTGACATGATGAATATATTCGGAGTTCTGTGATCTGCCAGTCTTATATTTTTGGAGATAAGTTCTACTAAGCCATGGTGTAGTTTGGAACACTGGGTTTAGATGAAGACAGACCTGACTTTATTTATTTATTTTTTTCAGGCCTGACTGTAAATACTGGTTTACCCCTTAATAACCTTGTAACTTTGGTTGTGACTTTTCTGAGCTTTGGTTTCCTCACCTAAAACTGGAAATGTTAGTAGAATTCCTACTTCATAGTGTTGTATGAAAATAAGTTAAAAAATTCGGTAAGTCACTCAGTAGTGTAATTGGAACTAATAGTTATACCATGATAATTATTATTGTTCAATTCTTCATTGGAATTTTATTTAAGAATTTTGTAACTATATTCAAAACTGAAATTTGTTTCTAGTGGAATTTTCAAGGAATTTTCCTTGTCAGTGTTAAGAATAGCACCTACTTAACTCACAGAATTAATATGGGATCGTGCCATAGCTCTCATTTTTCTAAAAGAACTTTAATTTTTTATTACACATTGTAGAAAAGGTAGGATATACAGAGAATCAAAGTTATAAATATTAAAATTATCTGTAATCTCACTTGTCCAAAACAGACATTGTTAGCATTAGACTATATGCTCTTCCAGGCATTTTTTTAAAAGTATTTATTTGTCAGAGAGAGTGAGAGAGAGCATAAGCTGGGTGAGTGGCAGGCAGAGGGAGAAGCAGGCTAAGCAAGGAGCCCTATGTGGGACTTAATCCCAGGACTCTAGAATCATGACCTGAGCTGAAGGCAGAGTCTTAACCGACTGAGCCACCCAGGCATCCCTCTTCCGGGCATTTTAAATGCATAAATGCGTACACACACATACCTACATAGACTGCTGATAAAAAGTTGGGATCAGACTGTACATAAAATTTTGTTGCACTCAACAATATATTATGAACATCTTTTCACCTTAATAAATAATACTCTCAAACATCATTTTTAATGGTGGCATTGTATTCCAAGATCTAACCCTATCATAAGTTGTTCAGCAAATTCCTATTGCCCTGCGGCTCATCATCTAGCCTTCTCCACCATGCTGTTTGCTTCAAGAAGCTGACCTTTGCAAGACTGCCTCATTGGGTTCCTTCCCCCTCTGGCTTCCAGTGCCTTTAGACAATATGGAAGGGGGGTCATGGGGAACACCAGCAAGAAAACTGATAATGAAGAAAGGAAGGCAAGGGTATGTATTCCCCCAGCCCCCACCCTGAAAAGACTACTTGTTGGCTGTGTCCTCCAACATGAGACCTTGAATGCATCTGGTGGGAGGTTCTCTCATATGGTTCCTTTCCCCGGGTTCCTGTAATCCCCCCATCTTATACCTTCATGCTTATCATGGAATGGTGTCCCCATCACTGCTAGCCTGGGTTACACCCCCAACCTTCATTGGCTTCCCTTAACCCTGCCCATCTCTTTGGAGATAGTCCTTCATTAAATTCCCTCCAATTATCCTGTTTAAGTGTTTCTTAACATCTTTTTCTTGCCAGGACCTAGCCAATATACACAATTTTGTAAGTAAATTCCTCTATACATCTTTTATTATTATATGATAAATTTCTCAAACTGGAATTATTTGATCAAAAAGCATGTATATTTTTAAGACCTTTCACAATGTTGCCAACCTGTCTTCCAAGAGACCAATCCTCCAGCAGTGCACAAGAGCATCGCCTTCAGGCCCTGGGTCCAGCTGAATGTTGTAACTTCACATCATCTTTTGCTGCGTTCATAAGCACTTCTATACTACAGAGATCATGTCATCTATGAAATTCTGTGTTGGGAGCAGATTACCCAGTAATCGTCGCAGTCTGTTTGTTTCAGTTATTCTTGCATAACTTCCTTGGTGTTTTCTTCTGCTATTAACTTTTATAAATTGACATGTTAACCAATATCTGGCTTTTGAGAATTCATTAAAAATACACCCAACATCATCTTATCCATTTGTAAGGGGACCATCTCTTCCCCAGGCTCTGTCAAAGCATGTCTGTGTCACACCTTTCCGTACAGAACCTTGTCTGTCACTCCTTGGATTTCAGTGAACTGGACTTATGACCAGTCTCTTTTGGGCTCGAGAAAAGTTACAGTTTTATAGGTTATCTGGTTTTTCTTGCAATTTTCTACATCCTGAGCTGAAGTCTAACTCCTCAATTAATTTTTTTGAAAATGTAACTAAATGAAGACTATTTTTGTAAGAGACATAAAACCGTATGTCCCATACCACATTCGACGTGCGCATTCAATGGAAGGAATTGAATCCTGTCTCTCATGTGGTACATGGAAAACTGCTTCTGTATAAATATTGAAGAATAATACCCATTGTTTAATGGTGCAAAAATATTCCCCCACTCCTGTGTGTACTTGCAGCAAATACTATACAGTCTGTGGGTACCCCCAGAGCTACTGATTAGGAGACAAAGAGGAGGGAAAATGCACATTGGAAACCACTGGGAAAGATACTTCATTTTGTAAGAATCTATTGTGTCCACGCTCTCCAAAAGATAGGCCTTGACATGTTAATTTGTTTTTGCTTACCCACTTGTTTCCACCACAGAAACCCTCCACGAAGTCCAAAACTGTATCTGTTTCCAGCGATGACAGTGTTTCAAACCACAGACCTGCACAGGGTTCAGAAGCAATCACGTTTTACGCGCTGAGGATATAGGATAAGAGAGGCGGAGGCATTTCCCCGAGGTCTGACTGGTGTAAATCACGAGCAGAGAAAACCTTTTAAAGCAGAGGCTTAAGTCAGGGTCCCCTCTTGCGTAGGTCAAGGCAGTACTGATTTAACTCACCTCGGTTCTGATGACTAAACAAGGTAGTGTGTCTAAAGAACTCAGAACGATACTACACAGTGGTATTATAGGGAATTACTACTACTTTCTGAATACATTCTTGTATTCTCCCAAATTTCCACAATGATATGTTATTTTATTTTCAAAAAAAAAATATTTTGGAAAAAATATTCCTAAATAAGAATAGAGAAATTCAAGGATATAGTAATAATTTTTTTTAAAGATTTTATTTGTTTGAGAGAGAAAGAGTGCACAAGCAGGGGAAGGGGCAGAGGGAAAAGGAGAAGCAGGCTCCCCACTGAGCAAGGAGCAAGGACCAGCCCCCCACCCCAATGTGGGGCTCAATCCCAGGACCTTGGGATCATGACCTGTGCCGAAGGCAGACGCTTAACTGACTGAGCCACCCAGGTGCTCTAAGTAATACATTACTTTAAAAATAAAAATGAATATAAGGTGATGGACGTGTTAACTAAACTTACTGTGGGAATCATTTCACATGATATACATGTATCAAATCATCACCTTATCAACCTTAAACTTATACAATGTTATATGTCAAATAATACCTCCATAAAGCTGGGGAAAAAAATGTAAAATAATAATGACATTATAATCAATTTGCAAAACTCAGAACAGGATTTAGAATAAAATGTATGCTTTGAGCATATAGCAATACAAATAAAAAGGAAATTACTACATACACATATAAAATATAAATGAATTTTATTTATGAATGTATTGATGCATATAATTGTAATAAAAATTACCAAAAAAGGGAAAAGCAATACATTGGAAGAGTATATGCCATAGTCAAGTAGAGTTACTCAGAATTTAAAATGTTTTAATATAGTAAAACCAGTAATATAATCACATTAGGTGATTTAAGTGATAAAAATTACATGATTATGCAAAAGATACCATTGTTACTAAAAGCTTCTAACAAATAATAAATGTAATTTCCCTTATTAAGTAGAGAACATTTGTTTAAAATGAACAATTAACTTCATATTTAATGAAGAAGTATCAAAAAATATCTTCTCACCACAATTTTATTTAACACAAGACAAAATAGAAATACATACGAAAAGCCGAATCTTTTTGCAGCTATGATTTTATATTTAGAAGAAACATAAAGGCCATCTAACACTGTTAGGACAAAGATAATTCAACAAAAGACAAATATTTTAAAAATCAATAGAATTCTAAAGACAGAGATTCCCATATGGAGAAGCCATACAGATGTGTGTAGCCAAGAAAAAAAAATCAATGTAATAAGGGATATAGAAGGCTAGACAAAAATAAGAACAAATTATAATGAAAGAAATCAAGGAACCCATCAACAATGAAGAGACTTAATTCCTTGATGGAAAGATGAGTATCATGAGCATAAGTCTTAAACAGTTAATTTTAGACTTAGATGATTCAAACTGAAGTACCAAAAAGATGTTTACTTTAAATAACACATTCCTTAGGGGAAAAAGACTTTTTGAAAATGGAAAATATCAATGTGGGGAGAAGAAAGAACCATGAAGACCAGTATGATACTGATTCCATGGATTCACAAAGTTTGATTCGTTATATGCCAAAAAAATTCTTTTTGGAGACTTGTCCAAAAAGAAGAAATAATGGCTTTGTTTTTGCTCAAAGCTAGGGAACAGAAGCAGAAAGCATGGCAGAGTAAGTGTTATGCTAGAACGTTGAGAACACTAAGAGAACCACCCTTCCTGGGGTCAGAAAAGACTAACCTAGCATTTTCAAAGAATCTGATTTTGCCAGGTTTTGAGGCAGGAAGAAGGAAGGAGTGGCACTTAATGGGAACATCATTTACAAGCACAGAGAGTCATACAATAAAATGGCACATTCCAAAAATTGCAAATAGGTCAGCACACACAATATTGGTCTGCATTTTTAAAAGTCAGTCAAAAGCTAGTATTTAAAAATCTGAAAATTTATCATAAAATCTGGATCTGGCTTCTTTCGACTAAATGGGAAACATGACAAAAATGGCCCCACATCCCACATGGGCACAAGAGGCAGGGGCCCCACTCAGATGGGACAAATTGTTATGACACTTCCTCTTTTCCCCCATTTCTTCTACATCCAGCTCACATCTTCTACATCACCTCTTCAGCTCCCCCTTCTCATCCAAGAAGGCGTCTGAGTTTATGATTCCTACTTGCCTTATGGGGACCCATGAAGGTTATGGCAGAACAAAGCAATGTGATTAGGTCTGCATTTCGAAAGATCCACCAGGCACAGGATGGAAGACAGGGAGGTAGAAGGGTGGCAAGAGATCAATGAAATCCATAAAAAGCCCATTTTACGAAAAATTTAAAATGGGACCGCCATCACGGAAGGAGAGCAGGGGGCCACCTAGCACCTCCTATAAAAATACTCTCACGAGACACGACTGGAAAACCAGTGAATCGTCCATCTGTGCAACAGATGCAAGAGGCGAAGAGGGTTAGAAAGAAGGCGGTGTGTCCCGGAGGGAGAGAAAGGGGCAGAGGAGGATACAAATTTGAGATTTTTGAAGGGAAACTAATCTCCAACACTGGGTAATGGGTTTGACCCCAGGAACCAGGAGAAAGAAGAGGACAGGGCAATTGGCAGGGTTTTGGGTTAAGTCCGTAGGTGGTGACAACTCCGAAATAAAGCAACCAAAGGAGGGAGAAGACTGTAGGAAAGGTCATCATTTCCCTTAGGGTATGTTGGGTCTGCGGAGCCCACAGATGTGCAGCTTCACCTCTGAAGCCTTGATAAATGACCAAAGAAAACCACGCCCCCAATTCCAATGTGAAACCATTCTAACAGCTGAATCATGAGATGAAAATGAGGGTCAAGTAGGGTTATATGAAATATCTTTACAGAATGGATACTAACAGAACTAAGCTTTAAATGGACTATTAGAGAACTGAAGAAAACATTGCAACAAAGATTACAAAGGGTCGTTTTCATGCATATAAAAGCACAGTAATAAGACACATGACAAGAACACAAGCCTGTAAAAGTCCACCAAGTCTCCTAATGTCCTGGATATACGTGTGTACCCTATACTGTTCCCATTAAGAACTAAACGTGGCTTACAGCAAAAATACACATGGTAAAAGAATAAAATGTGAATAACAATAAAATATAAAAATAATTTTTTTAAAGATTTTATTTATTTATTTGACAGATCACAAGTAGGCAGAGAGGCAGGCAGAGAGAGAGGAGGAAGCAGGCTCCCTGCTGAGCAGAGAGCCCAATGCGGGGCTCGATCCCAGGACCCTGGGATCATGACCTGAGCCGAAGGCAGAGGCTTTAACTCACTGAGCCACCCAGGTGCCCCGTAAAAATAATTTAAAAAAAAAATTAGCACCAGGAGGAATCAGAACTAGGAAAAAGGAAACAAAGTGTGCAGAACCTAAGGGCTTTCGGAAATACTGTTGTGGACAGCAAAAGTGAAAAGGTTCACAGAAGCAGCATGATCTTAGTGTCCGTAGGAGAAAACACAGCAATTTCTCACTTTGCAAAGGATATTTTGGCTCACCTCCCCCCAGCAGAGAAGACAGCATTTCGTGATAAAACATGGTTCTACGCTAAATTAATTCAGCTTTATGCAAAACTCACTCCCTTGTCCCTATTTCTCAGATATTGTGTTATTGCAGGAAAGTCAAAATTAAAAAAAAAAAAACACTTTACACATCAACATTTGGGGATATCACAAAAGCAAACACAGAAAAAGATGTCATCACGCAGCTTCTCTGCGGTACCCTTGGATGAAAACAAAGAACCAAACATCTAAGTGTAACTGGATGATGAGAGCCAGGTGAAAGGAAGAAAAAAGGGAGAAGGAAGGAAAGTTAACATGAAATAGACAAGGTCTATAGGTTTCTGATAGTCCCTCTGGATCCGCAGAAAGAATGGATGCAACTTTGAGAAATGGATGAACAACCCTATAACAATGGGGGTGTTGGCGAAAATTTTAATAAGAAATGCAGAGTAGACACAGTGAGGTAGAAATCTCTGGTGAGCACTCGACAGTTACACACTTTGTGGTACGGCTGAGGGTTGGACCCAGGAGAGCTGGGTATCATGTGAGCACGGTACGACTGATATCCTTTCATGAAAATTAAGGAACCTAACTAAATGCCACCCCACATCAGCCCCAGAAGGGCAGGCACAAAATGCACACACACACACACACACACACACACACACACAGCACACACACTGGAAAAATATTCCCTTGCATATACTTAAAGAAATGCAAATCAAAAGGCAGTGTCATTTAGCACCAACAAGCTAAGCAAAAGAATACATTTAAAAATTCAATATTGCGAGGATTTGAGGGAAAGAGTTCCATTCAAAATTTGTTAGAAAGAACGGAAACATCCAGAATAAGGGAAGTCGTTAAGTAAACGACTGTATGTTAGCGTATCTGTGCATAAAAATGGTTATATACGATAAAATGTGAATAAGGAAAGAGGCTTATGAAACCTTAAGAAAGAACAAGGGGACTAAGTGTCCGTATATGGTCTCCGACAACCGCTATGTACACCGTGTATGTGGGCGTGCAGAAGAACACTGGCTGGGTCACGGAGCAAGGCGGCCAAAACCCGCTCTTCTTGGAGCTCCCGCCAGCCTAGGGGACCTGTCAGGGACTACAGGCCGAATCGGCCATCTTCAGAGTTTGCCCTGGACTGACCCCAACCGTACTCACGTTCTCCCCTCTCTGCCTGCTCCACGTCCCACCACATCCCAACCACCCATCCCCAATGTCATCCACGCAACCTGATGCTCTCCCCTTCTCCGTCATCTTTAAGCTTGACAACAACGTGTGAGGTAGGTATTACTATGACCGTTATTGATAAGTGATTACACGAAGGAACTTAGAAATAAAGCTCAACGGAAGCTTTGTTTTCAGACCTTCTGACTGGACAAGCGTCTTATTTCACGGACATCCTTTCTGGTTTCCCTGTGTGTGGCTTCTTGGCTGACGGAGCGGGGACGGGAGCCACGGGACCAGCCTCTGCAGCGCCAGCCATGTGTCCGCCTGGCTTCTTGAGGCCCTGGGAATACTCAGCAGGAGAAGCTGCATTACCTAAAAAGAAGAGGAGAGAGATGAGCTTTCCTGAGACACCCCTTTTACAGCTCTCAAAATCATTTTATGTGGGGAGCATCAGCCCTGCTAATCAGATCTCAGACAAAAGTCCCAACACTGTGAATTTAGAGAGTTTTGTGTCTTCTGGATTTATTTTACACACATACACACACACACACACACACACACACACAGAGCAGAAAGTCACTATTTCAGTGACTTCAGCTAAAAGAAACTTCAGTTATGAGAGACTCACTAAAGACCAGAGAAAGGTAATGACAGGCCCTGTGCTAGTATAGACGATCCCTGCCACCATTTGGGGTCCCCTTGACAGCCTCCTATACTCCCTCCAGACCACCTGTGCAGGAAGTCAGCCACTACCATCCCAACATAAGAAAACTCCATATTGAGGGGCGCCTGGGTGGCTCAGTCGGTTAAGCATCTGCCTTCGGCTCAGGTCATGATCCCAGGGTCCTAGGATGGAACCCTGAATCAGGCTCCCTGCTCAGCGGGGAGTCTGCTTCTCCTTCTTTCTCTGCCTGCAGCTCCCCCTGCTTGTGCTCCCTCTCTCTCTCAATCAAGAAAGTCAAATAAATAAATAAAATCTTAAAAAAAAAAGTAAAATAAAACAGATCAAAAGCTTAGAGATATTGGCTTTCCTGATTTGGTTTTCCCATCAACAATTCCCCTAAGCCTACCCCCCACTGAAACGGATTTTGAGCTATAAGCAAATCTAATAAGTTAAGCAACCTGAATGCATTGTAATTAAAAGTACACCAGACTACAGTCGGCAGACCTTAAAAAATGAGAGACTATGTAGCAATATGGGAAGATGTTTATGATGTTGTATAAAGTGAAAATTTAGATACTAATGCATACTGCGACCACAAATGGATCAGTATTTGTAGGGTAACAGGAGGGAAGGGCCTGACGTTAAATGGTACTAATGATTATGGATAGAGAGAGTGGAATCATATGCAATTTATATCTCTACTCTCTATTTTCCAAATTTTTCTGTCATATGGTTAATATTTCTTAACAACTGAAAAAGAAAATACCTTTTTTTAAAAAAAGATTTATTTATTTATTTCAGAGAGAGAGTGAACATGAGCAGGAGGGAGAGAGGGAGAGAGAATCCCAAGAGGACTCTGCACTGCGTGTGGAGCCTGAAAACAGAGCTGGACCCCATGACCCTGAGATCACCACCTAGCCAAAACCGGACGCTTAGCCAACTGCACCACCCAGGTGCTCCCAAAGAAAATACTTTCTTAAAAGTTCTCATTACAAGAAAAACTGTGTAACTATGGACGGTGACAGGTGTTAGCTCAACTTACTGTGATCACTTAGCCATGTACACAAATATCGAACCACGCTGTACATCTGAAACTTACATAATGTTCTATGTTAATTATCTCAAGAAAAACAAAGAAGAAGAAAACGCTTTAATTCAAATTTAATAAAAGAAATCTATTCCTATGTCTTCCTTCCCTTTCTTGTCCACTGGCCCACGTCCCTCCTCTTTCTTCCAAACAAAGCCGTGAGGACAATTGTATCTACTTCCTGGCCCCCAGCTTAGCGAGGAGCAACACTGTTCAAACCCTTGGGCAGGTGCTATTGGCTGCCGGCGCTGAAAATAAACTCTATCCCTTCCCTCCTTTGGTTAGAACCACAGTTTTATATCATAAAATGTTGGTGGTTCTGTGTCCCCAAGGACAGAGCATGAGCTGCCACCCCCTAGACTGACTTCCAGGTCAAAACGACACGTGCTAGTGCTCTGTCTCCCTCTGATGGTCTCACCTTGACTTTCAAGCATCTTGTGCAGCTTCATGTGCTTGTAGGTAGAGATGATCTGAAAATTGACGACGCTTGGAATATTCAGTCCTTGGTCCTGCAACAGCTGCAGGGCTGTGGCATGGACGAGCTGGTGGGACCGTTTGCATTTCTGAAGTCTGCACTCCCCTCTGACAAAGGATTTGCACACGTGAAACTTGTTGCATTTATCCTTGAGGTTGCAGTAGCCATAAAGTGCTTCACCTTTGTTGTACAGTAAACAGACCTGGTCCAGAAATGAAGCAACACTTGACACATTTGTTTTCACTACATTTCTTAAGGCAATTGATTGAAGAAAAAAAAAATTTTGTTTTTATTTTTAAGTAATCTTTATACCCAGCGTGGGACTCAAACTTACAACCCTGAGACTGAGTTGCATGCTCCACCCACTGAGCCAACCAGGCACCCCAAGAAATAATTTTGAAAAAGAAGTGTAATGGGCACAGAGTCTTGTACCATCATCTATTAAAATACAAACTACTTAAACAGTATGATACTGATTTCAGAATGCATAGGAGATCAAGAAGAGGAGAACCCTAGACCTAGTCCCCAAATCAAAATAATCCTTTCCTTAAAGATTTGATAGAGTTCAACAATAAAACTATATGAGCCTAATGTTTTCTTGTAGAAGACTTTTTAACTAATGCTCTAGTTTCAGGGTGTTTTAAAATTTTCATCTTAATGCTTCTGTTGTTCAAAAATAAAGACCATTCTGGCTTTCGACTTTTTCTTGAATCAGTTTGGTTTTTTTAAAAAGATATAAAAAAGATTTTTATTTGACAAAGAAAGAGCACAAGCAGAAGGGGAGCAGCAAGCAGAGGGAGAGGGAGAAGCAGGCTTTCCACTGAGCAAGGAGCCTGCTGCAAGGCTCAATCCCCAGATCATGACCTGAGCCAAAGGCAGACGCTTAACCGATGAGCCACCCAGGCCTACCTTCAATCAGTCTTGATGGGCTATATTTTTTCTACAAATGTGTCCATTTCATTGAAGTTTTCAAATGTATCTGCATCACATTGTACATTTTTCCAATGTGTGTTTCTTTCAATACCACCAAGTAATTCTCAGAGGACAATGACCAGGTGTCCCATAAATTTTAATTCAATCTTAATATTGTCTACCTGGAGATAAAGTCAGATCCCACAGGCTAAGGGCGCGGGCCCACCAGGCTGCCCCCATTTCAGATGCCCATCGCGGGTCGAGGCTGCCATCTGCCACTGGCTGCACTGCTATAAAGTTTCTCACCACCTCCTCCGCTGTTAGATTAATGTTCTAGAACAGTTCATAGAACTCAGAGAAACGGTTTACTTACTAGATGACCAGTTTATTATAAAAGAATATAACTCAGGGACATGCAGATGAGAGATACACAGAGGAAGGTATGGGGGGGAAAGGTGTGGAGCTTCCATGACCTCCTGGGATCCCACTCTCCCAGCACCCCCATGTGCTCACCAACCTAGAAGCTCTCGGAAAGTCTGTCCTTTTGGGTTTTTATGGAAGCTTCATAACATAGGCATGATAGGTTAAATCACACTGGCCACTGGTGAATGAACTCAATCCCCAGCCCCTCTGCACTCCCAGGAGATGGGAGAGTGGGGGGCAGAGGGATAAAAGTTACAACTGTCTAATCACAAGATTGGTTCTCCTGACAACCAGCTCCCATCCTTAGGTTACCTAGGAGCTTTCCAAAAACTCACCATTGACTTAACAACAAGACACTATTATAGCCCTCATCGTTTAGGAAATTCCAAGGGTTTGAGGAATTCTTTGCCAGGAATGGGAATGAAGACCAAATATGTTATATTTCTCATTATAAATCACAAGATCACAATATTTGTCCCTACCGTCTTTTTACTAAGTGGTATATCTGTATCACATACTGTGTCTTTCGGAGAGTGATGGAAAAGGGTCATGGAGCATTTTCATACCAGAGATGTGAGGCACCATTCCTGCCTCATTCACTGTGCTTGTCCATGGTCCCTGCTACCTAAGTGGCCACGCTGTGTGCCACATGACATACACCTCCAGTCCTGGGTGACAGGACCAGGGGTGGGCTCCTGCAGTAAGTGCAGCCAACCCACTGGCTGCTCATAGAACATGGCAGCAGTGACATGATGAGGCTGAACCCGGACAGTAGGGAGAAGCCATAAAGAAAAGCGTTCAGTAAGTTAAGCAACGTAATGATGTTAAAACTTCTGCAAGTTAAACAATATCTTAAAAACTAAAAGGTAACTACTAGAAGTGTCACTGCCCCTTCTCTCTGAGAGAGGAAGGACCGGACTCCGCTGCAGACTTTCTCTTCTCCCTTCCTGCCGATAACTTGCTCCGGCTGCTGCTTGGAGCCCTTTTGGCAGTATGGTTGGAACGAATCTGGTTTATGATAACCATGACTGACCAAGCCTGGCTTCGAAGTCCAAAGAAATGAGAAAAGACATGGATGTCAAGAACAAACCTCTTAGCTCTTAAGGCTGACTCCGGTGCTGCCTTCTGTGTATGGATTCTGCTGTCCTGCTGCCCTCTGACCCTAAGGCTCCAGCTCATTCCTCCAGCCTTGTGATTCCCTTCCCTTCCAGGGCCTGAAATACCTTAGCATTAACAGGGACCACGGTCACAAACTACCCTCGATTTTCCCAACAGCCTCCCTTCTTCCCACTGCTCTCCTGGCAGCTTGAGAGTCTGAGACAGCATCACTGTGCTAGAGCAGAAGATTCTTGCAGCTGGAGGGGCTCTTGTAATATTTTCTTCTGGGATTCCTACTATTTTGTTCTTAAAAATTCTTCGTGTAGGGGTGCCTGGATGGCTCAGTCGGTTGTGCATCCAAATCTTGGTTTTGGCTCAAGTCCTGATCTCAGGGTGGTGATAGCGAGCTCCATGTTGGCCTTCGGGCTCAGGGCAGAGTCTGCCTGAGATGCTCTCTCCCTCTCTGTCTACCCCTCCCCCTGCTCTAAAATAAATAAATAAATCTTTAAAGAAAATTCTTCATGTATAGCTAAACAGATACAAACATGCTAATTTCACCAGAATAGCAATTCTAATAGGCACTTGTGAAGCATCTGGAGCTAAATCATTTCAAAACAATTAAAATTAATATCTAAAGCCCCCAAAAAGTAAATGGGGGGACATACTTACAACAAATGTGACCACAAAAGGGATTGGTATCATTAAAAACATCTTATAAATGAATAGAAAAAGACAAATGCCTCAACATAGGCAAAGGCATACACAGGCAATTTGTAAAACACAAGCTTCACAGACAGACCTAAATTCAAATCTGCCATGTACTATGTGACCTGGAGCAAATTAATGTACCTGAGCCTCAGTTTCCTCACCCGTAAAATGGGGACACGTTATTAATGAGCTAAGGTATATGGATGGCTTAGCATTCAGTAAACAATAAAAAAACCAATACTATTACCATCATTTCTTTACCACATGTGTCCATTACTCCCTGCATATCAAAGCCTGGTAAAATCACTGGTAAAATGACCCCACAGAGGTCGGCCCTGCACCATTACCTCCACCTACACACCTGCTGCCCTCTGTAAGCAACTTCTGAAGTTCTCCAGTGAGTTCTTTCATCGGGCAGACAACATGAGGGCGAACTCTTGGTAACTCACCTCTGGTAAAAGGCACGGGTCATTCTGTAAAAGCAGGATCCGAAGCTGGGCCTCATTGAGGCCAAAAAGCCCATGGTTTTTCAGTACTTGGATGTTGACAGGTGTGTGGATGTCATGGGAAAGGGTGCAGGTAGACCTAAGAGAACACAGAGCTCTGGTTCAGGGGCCCAGATGAAGAAGAGGCCGGTCCCCCAAATTCCTTGCCTCTGGTTGCTTTCAACTCACATGGAAGTTAAACAAGTTTCCATGACCCCACGGATACTCCATCCTAATAAGTAAGCACGGATAATAAGACAGCTGAGTTGAAGCCATCTCTTCTCCCAAGGTCATTTTCATTTTAAGTCTGGATGCTTTAAAGCCAAAGGTACCCCTTCCCCCAGGCACCAACTTTGCGGGGCAGAGGATGCCATCTGTTGTCTGAAGGGGGGTGCACTTGCCTTCTCCACCCCAAACAACTGCCCACCCCCACAGTCCACCGACGTTAGGAGGAAAGCGGGCCCACACCCCGGCTTTGGGGAGCTCGAGTAAAACCAAGGAAGACTAGAGAGACAGGAGGCGGCCGTAAAACACCTCGTCCAAACCATCCAGCCCTCAGTTTCCTGGGGGATGGTTCTAGATTGGGCTTTCTAAACCTGGAGCGCACAGACTCGCTGCGGTAAAGCTTTGAGGTTACGCGTGGAAAGAAAGGGCACCCTCCGTAAAGGGTCCACGCATCTCATGGGTCCGCAGGAAGCCCCCCAGTGGGACCCCTGGAGTAAATGAACTCCAAAGCCGCAGTCCTGATTTTCCCGCTGAGGTGCGGAGGACCCTGCGGGCAGGGGCTGAAATCCGAGGGCGAGCAGCCGTGGAGAAACCCAGACCGCGACGGCTCTGGGCCTCGCTCGCTAGGGGAGCTGGAAGCTCCGGGGAGGCCTCGCCTGAAGGACGCTCGCGGCCCCTTCGCGAGGCTTCCCTGCCGCCCTCGGTGGGGGCGGAGGGCGGTGCCGGGGAGCGTGCAGCCCCGACCCAACCGGCCCCGTTCTCACTTCTGCGGGGTCCCGCTTCCCGCCGGGCGCGTCAGGCCCGCGGCCCCTCGCGCGGTGACCGCCCCGCGCCGCCGCCCCCGCCGCCCGCCTCACCAGCAGTCGCGGTTCGGGCACTTGCCCAGCATGTGGCGGCGGCAGAGGTGCAGCTGGTCGCAGGCCTGGCACTCGCCGCGCTGGTAGCGGGCGCACAGGCGCGCCGAGGACACGGCCACCACCCGCCAGGCGCAGGGGCCGCCGCCGCCGCCGCCGCCGCCCGCGCCGGCCGCCACCTCGGCCTCGGCGTCCCAGAGGCCCTCCCTCATCTCCACCTCCTGCAGCAGGAAGCGGTCGGGCCCGGCCTGGCGCAGCACGTCCCGGAGCCGGGCCTCCGACAGCTCCACGTTGCCACGCAGGTCCTGCAGGAACATGCGGCCGCCGTTGGCGCACAGCACCTTGGTG
The DNA here is from genome assembly GCF_963455335.1 of Martes martes. Classification (NCBI taxonomy): domain Eukaryota; kingdom Metazoa; phylum Chordata; class Mammalia; order Carnivora; family Mustelidae; genus Martes; species Martes martes. The sequence goes on from NC_137899.1 coordinate 93,410,358, forward strand.
AGGAAGGAGCACACTGTGGGCTCCGCCATGGCCGCGGCCGAGCGCGGAAACCCGAGGCGGGCAGACTCCTCCCAGTCACGTCCACGACTCCGGCCCCGAGCTCCCCGGCCCGGCCGGGCCGAGAGGGGGAGGGCGCGCCGCGGCGACGGCGGCGGCGGCGGAGGGGGCCCCGGGGGCGGGCGGCGGAGGGGGGTCCCGGGGAGACCCCGGGCGCGGCCGTGGTGGGGGAGGGGACTGTATTGGCCGAGCGCCTGCTCTGTGCCGGCCCCGGGTCAAGGGCCAGGGCCGGGGCCGGGGGGGAAGGGGGGCCCTGGCCGGGAGAGACGTGGAGAGTGGGGGAGTCGTGACGCGCCAGCAAAGGAGAGAATCGGGGTACCCGTAAGGACTGCGGAGATGAAACAGGTGACGAGGTGGAAGGGGCGGGCTGGGGCGCCGGAGGGAGTTGAGGGGGAAGATTCAGTTAGCTGCGAGCCGCCGGTGACCTCGAGGCCTTCGAAGGTTGACCAGTTGGACTTGAGACGCGATGTACGTGTGAGATACACAGCCTGGATTTGGAAGATTTAGGATGCAAACGATCTCAGGAGTAACTTCGTTAGTCATGCTCCACTGGGGCGCCTGGGGGGCTCAGTCGGTTAAGCGTCTGCCTTCCGCTAGGGTCATGATCCGGGGATCCTGGGATCTCGCCCCACATCGCGCTCCCTGCTGGGTGGGGACTCCCCGTTTCTCCCGCTCCCCCTGCTCCTGCTCTTTCTCTCTCCCGTCAAATAAATACAACCTTTAAACAAAAAATATGCTCAATTGATGATATTTAAATAAAATGTCCTTACAATTTAATCCGTTTCTTTTACTAATCTAATGTAGTATGAGAAAATGTTAAGTTACCTATGGGGCTCACTTTATTTCTGTCGGACCGCACCAGTCTAGACGTGTTTACTCAGCAGCCATCCTTTCTGCCCAACACCTTGCTCATTTCGTGGACAGGTTTTGAGCCCCTGCTAATGCAGCGACAGAGTACAAAGTCGCGTAAGCCTTGATCGAGGACTCAACCAGCTGTCTCCCAGGGTGGTTGTGAGGATGACGTGAGTTGATGTCATGTAAAGAAGCTAAAGAGGAAGGCGACTGACTGGCCAGGTGCTAGAAGATCTTCTCTGCCAGGCTTAGAAATTTGAGTTTATGTGCCGAAGACGTTGGGAAACCATTGAAGGAATTTCAGATGGGAGTGGAAGGATCCCTCTGCCCAGAATGTTCCCCCCTGCTCTAGATGTCTCCTTTCTGTCTTTCATCTGTGAGCATAAATGTCTTCTCTTCAGCAAGACTTTTCTGGACCTCCCAATGAGAGTAGTTCCCCAGTCTCTACATGGAACTTAGCACTGACAGTTTTTCTTTATTTCTGTATTTGTAGAATTCAAGCAGGAAAAGCAGGAACCTGGTTTGTCTTGTTCATTGCTCTGTCCCCAGATTTACAAAACAGTACCTGGCCATACTTAGCAGAGGTGTTTTAGAAAGATCAATGGCAGCTATGAGAAGAATGGATTTCTAGAAAAGCAAGACAAGAGAACAGAAGAGGATTTGAGGGACTACAACGTGTTTTTATGATGTCCAGTCTGCACTGGACAATTCAAGGTAAGATGCCTGGTAGGCAGTTACGTATATAGATGTAGAGCCGACAAAAGATGAGGGGAATAGACATGAGTGACATCCAATTATTAGGTAATTGAAGCTGTGAGTTCCTAAGCACACCCAGCAAAATGGAGAGTGCGTAAAGCAAATGTGGGAAGGAAGAGAAAACCAGAAGTAGCTCGTAATGCTCTAAGTCTTGTGACACTCAGCATTTGCACCTGGATTTTCTGCTCTAAGTTCTTTCTCCCCACTGAAGGAGCAAGCTTGCCAGCAGTTGAGGGAGACTGGAATTACCAAGGTATTTACATTCCAGAAGAGTCCTTGACTAGTGATGTTCGGGAATTAGTGGTGTGGCGGCCCACTCAGACCCCCAGAGTTGGTATGAAGATTAAACTAAAGACATTTGAGATTCAGCGGACCCAGGAAGAAGCTCTCCTGCGTCTCTTGGAACTTCCCTTATTTCAGTGAAAAGCAGAAAGTTCTGGAAGTGAGGCTGCCATAGATCCTGTCTCTGGGGCGGTTTTATGGTCATGAAGAAAAAAGTAAAATGGAGATCACTGGCACTTGCATAAATAAACATTATCACAAACTTCCATATCTTGTTTGTTCCTCCAGAAACCCATTTGCTTTTCCCACAGAAGCCTTTTCTCCCCCTTCCTCTCCCCTATTAATACAAATATGTAAACCCCTTTCTTTAACCATTTAGGGAGACCCTTCATTTCCAGATGCATGTGATGAACTTAGAGGGTTGTTTTTTTTTTCTCCTACTAATCTGCTATTTGTTAAATTTGCACTCCAGAAACTGAACCTAAAAGAATAAAGGAAGAGTTTCTCCTCCCAGATAGAGGCTAAATATCCCAGGGCATTATTTCTCAGGTGGAACAACTTCAAGGTTGTTCTATAGTCTCCCAGAGGCCGTTCAGTGGCACTGAGCCCCCGTTGCCTCCAGCTATAACCCTCTCGTTAACAAGCCCTCTGTTGCCTTCCTTTCCGTGTCTCACTCCCCACTTCACCAGTGTTTCCTGCGACCACCTCCCAAATAAACTGCTTGCATTCGATCCTTTTCTGTTTGCTTCTAAGGGAAGCCAGCCTAAGACATAAACCGATAAAGAGAGGGTAGAGAAAAATCAGAGTCATTCGACAGAGGAAAAACTTTCAAGGTGAAGACGGTCAGCATTATAAAATGCTATGGGAAGTTGCCCTACAAGGGTCCTGATAAATTAGGCAAGTTTATTTTGGAGGTATAATGCGAAAAGGCAGATTTCTGTAGGCTAAGAGCAAAAAAGAATAGAAAAGTCCAGCTTTTTAAAATAAGTTATCTGGGGGCGTCTGCGTGGCTCAATGGGTTAAAGCCTCTGCCTTCGGCTCAGGTCATGATTCCAGGGTCCTGGGATCGAGCCCCACATCGGGCGCTCTCTGCTCAGCAGGGAGCCTGCTTCCTCCTCTCTCTCTCTGCCTGCCTCTCTGCCTACTTGTGATCTGTATCTGTGAAATAAATAAAATCTTTAAAATAAGTTATCTGAAAAGGTAAGGTAGTGATAAAATGATGATTAAAGGAAGACGTAAGATTGAGAGCGGTGTTTTATTATAGGAGAGGCAAGCACGCTTATATGCCAAGTGAACAAAGCCAGTAAGAAGGGAAAGTTGAAAATCTGGCTGAGGAGAGAGAGAATTCAGTGGGTGATTTTCGTAAGGCAACTGGGAGACGACAGGACACTGGAAGAATGAACCTCAGGAAAAATACCTCTTCCATTTAGACAAGAGGAAAAGAAGTAAGGGTGAGTATATAAAAAGACAAGTTTGTAGGCTTAAGATGAAGTAGAAAAGATCCAATAGCCATTTGTGGTGTTGTTAAGGGAGAATGGGTGAGGAGGCTGGTGGAGGTTTGACACAGCTGTCCTGTGGGGACGGCGCAACGTGGACGGGGAGGACAAGTGGGCAGGCAGAGGGCTTTGCCAAGTTTGAATACCAGGCATGCGTAGCGGTATTAATCCAAACTGCTAATTCTCTCCGAAAGTACTCAATGTTAAAAAATAAATAAAAATGAAAGCACTCATTTATAGAAAGAGAATTTGATGAATCCTCTGCTAGGTTCGCCAAACGGATGAGACGTAAGGTCAAGGGTTCTGGGTGATTGAAAGTTATTAATTGAAGGAGTGGTCAGGTACTGAATAGCCTCGGCGGGGTAGGTAAGGAAGGAATCGAAGACCAGAAGGGGCTGCCTGTGTGTGGAAAAAGCAGGTGTAGGAAATGTGAGATCCAAATCCAGTGGGTTTTACCTTCGCTTGAATCAAAGTTATGCTGCCATCTAGGGCTCTTCCTCTTCCTCTCCATCCAAAGCTCTGTGATTCAAAAAGAATGCATGGAGAAGAGCTTTTGAAGGAAGGACGGATAGGGTATTTTTAACGTTTGCGCTTCAGCCAGGCCCTGTTCCCACTCCTGGGACCAAAGGAAGAAAGGCATACTCACAGCTTCCAGCCTCCCCTTCCCCAAGCCCCGAGACAAGATGGGCTGACCAACCACGGGCTATGCCATCACCACCACCCTGCTTCTTACTGACAGCTTTCTGGTCATCAACTCCTGGAATGAAAAAGCCAGAAGAGGCAAACACATCCTCTAGCCCCCACTGAGTAAATTAGTGTCGGCCGCTGATTTCCTTTTTGGAGACACCTAGAAAGAAATACAGTCCATTCAGACAGCAAGGCAAAGTTAATGTTTCTCTTTATTGATAGTCTCGAATTACACTTGAAGAAATACAAATCAAGGACTGGAATGTAAACATCTGAGCTTACTTTATTCAACACAATGTATCCAAGGGATCCACACGTCAAACACTCAGCCAAGTATCAGGTATGGCACAGTGAACGCAACGGGTTAACGGGTTGACTCAGCCCTCAAGGAGCTTACATTCTAATGCAGAAAGCAGACAACCACAGGTTGGGCAGATGCTAAACATGAACAAAGGCAGGCACACAGTCTTTTAAAAACCAGGGGGCTTGGAAAGCAAGCATCTCATCTACTATTCCACAGAAAGACTCCTTACGGAATTTAAAAGTAAGCACATCTGAGGACTCTAGACATTAACTAAGTCAGTGGTTCTCGCTGTAGTATTTTGGAAATGGATGCGCTGTTGGCTTCATAACCAGTGGGCACTATTCCTGGCCACTGAGTGGATGCAGCCAGGGAGAACGGATGTCCTGCAGTGGACGGGTTAGTCCCACACAATGAAGACTTATTCTGTACCCTATTCGCCTCCTTAATGTCCCGCCGGACATTTATGTAGGACCTACAGCTCGCCGGAGGGAACACCGTTCATTTTTCCCTCGCAGACAATCTGTTAATCCTTATACCATGAAGGTAATTGCGCTCTTTCCCTAACCACATACAGAGAAGGTATGTGGTCTGTTATGACTCGCCCTAACACTGATTTTCATCCCAGAGTCGCCCACACCTCTCATCTGTCATTTTCCTGTACTTCTTTATCAGAAGTAGCCTCCGAACGACTCTATTCACTGTAAGTAGGAGTAAATAACTATTTCCTGATGTCGTATAGAAAGCATAATCATGCCTGAGCATTTACATACAGGAACTCCTTGTATTTTAATTACAAATTTCTTTCCTTTTTGTGTCTCCATTAAACACAGCTGGGGTGTTAAATAGGTTTTTAAAGACATTCACGTGTGTAAGGAGACTGTATCACCTCGGAGTCCTCTCAGGCCAACAAACGGGATGTGACAAAATGTGACTACCCTGCAAAGGGTGAACAGATCTGATAGGAGCTATGTTGCCCTATACCTGGGGGGAGGAGAGGGTGCTATTGGCACTTAGTACAGGAGAGCCAGGTATGCCAAACATCTTGAAATATACTGGACAGTTCCTCACAATAAGAAATTATTCTGCACCCTACACGAATTTTGAATGTCTCGCTAGACATTCTTGTATGACCTACGGCTCGTCTGCAAAAAATAGACTATTTCCTCATTTTCTCCATGTCGACAGTTTGTAGATTTCCCAGCATAGTGTCTTTATTTCAATGAAGGCTATTTCGATATATCTCTTATAAATACTATCATATGCAAATAAGTTATGCATCACTAGTTTTTTCCCTAAGGTCCACTCCTATCCCTGCTTTTTCATTTTCCCATACTTTGTAAAAAGTCAATTTTAATCTTCTACCTTCTTGTAAACTTGCCCATTATGAGTAGATGTAAACATCTGATTACTTAAGTCTTCTAATATAGTCGTGCCCAAGTAATGTACCTTTTATTTTCCTTTTATGATAATGCTAATTTTAATTAATTTTAAATTTATATCTGAAATTATGTGTAGGTAGAGTATATTACCACTGAATTGCACTTTGAGGATAATAAAGCAGATGTTACAATGTATGTGTAAAAAAAAAAAAAGGGCAGGCATGTTCATTGAGAACCACTGAGCTAGGGGAAAAGGTGTACCAAAGAACTAGAAGTAAGCCAGAGTGGCTTAGATAGAAGAAAATAAATGATAGAGGGCAAGGAACAGAGAAATCATGTGGGGCCATAATAATGATTTTGATCTTTCTTCTAAAGGCATGGTCAGATTTGTGTTTTAGAAGATTATTATGTAAAAAATGTTAAAATATGACCATTCTTACTGCTAAGTAAAGAACTCAGAAGGGGACAACGAAATATTTAAGAGGGAAAATTAGATTTGGGAACAGCTTGGGAGAAGGAGAGGAAGAAGTCAAGGATGACTTCTGGTACAGAACACTCGGGGAGAAGGTGATTCATTTAAAGGAGGCAGATTGAGAATTCCATTCAGGACATGTTGCTTTACAGGTGTCTGTGAAATATCCAACCAGAGATGTCTAATGCATGATCAGAGCTGGATAATTTGCATCTCTGAAAATGTGAGAACCAGGAAACTCCAAAACAGAAGTACCATTTAAAAAAAAAAAAAAAAAAAGCAAATGAGAGTACCTATTTGTGACAAGCCTCCCAGAAAATAATCCTGCCCTAAAAAATCTCTATGCATATGTTACTTGTGGAGTCCTTTAAATCAAGGGGTTGTGGATCTACCACATTGTAGACTGTACTGATTGTACAATCTACAGTACAGATTGTACCGATCTACTATCTGACTAATATAAAATCACCTCTAATGCTAATTAACTTTTTTTTTAAAGATTTTATTTATTTATTTGACAGACAGAGATCACATGTAGGCAGAGAGGCAGGCAGAGAGAGAGGAGGAAGCAGGCTCCCTGCTGAGCAGAGAGCCCGATGCGGGACTCGATCCCAGAACCCTGTGATCATGACCTGAGCCGAAAGCAGAGGCTTTAACCCACTGAGCCACCCAGGTTCCCTAATGCTAATTAACTTTTATAACATGTCTGCTGGCAGGAGATGTAACAGGAAATTTCGGTGAATGGTACAGAATGTGGAAAAGAAAAACTGAAAGGAAAAATCTGTTTCCTAAGAAGGAAAGAAATCTTGGTCCAGGAACCTCAACTGTTTTAAAAACTGATTGTACTTCAATTCCATACAATCCGTGATATTTAGTAAAAAAGAAGCCCCTTACAGGTGTAAGACCTGTTGGAGGCATTGTTCTCTTTGTTCGGATTCCGTGCTCACCGGGAAACAAATCTCGCCTCCTTAAGGGGCCCATCCTTCAGTAGGGATGGCCTGGCTCCTAATTTCACGGTGAGCCTCACCCACTACAGCGAACGACTACAACAGCGCTCAGGTTTATCGGTCATGCTTCTGTGAGTCTGGTTACTGCAACTCAGACCCCCCACAATATAGACATTTCATCAAAGTCCAACCTGAAAACCTTCTCTATAATCATATACTAGAATATAAATGCCTACTCTGCTACAATTATATAAAGAACATGATCGGGCAATTAACTCCAGCTGGCTGCTTCTCTCTGAGCCCCACTTTGCGGCTCTTTTCATTGCCTTCCAGAGCACCAACGTGGATGGAGCCCCTACATGAACGTAGAGATAAAGAAATGTGTGCCCCAACTCGGTTTTACCACAAAGGTATAGTACAGTTACCTCCGTGACAGCATTTAAATTACCTTTTCTCCCCCCACCCAACCCCCACCCCTGGATTTTCCTAAAAATTCCCCCCACAACTTTCCATAATCTTCTGTCCAAGGCAGTACGGTCTTATGTCCTTACTTCCACAGGCATTTTTAGATTTCTCTCAAATTGCCCAAATTACTTTTCTTTCAACTTAACCAAAACCAAACCATGTCCTACAGTAAACGAAGAGGAGCTGGGAGAGAAACTTGTTACAGACGTTTTAGAAATCCGACTTTCCCAGTTATACCTTAAGACAGTGGTTCCCAAACTCTAGGACACATTCGAATCCTTGGGATTTTAAAAAATACCACTGCCCAAGCTCTCACACCAGAAACAGTGATTTAGTTGGCATGGGGTACGATCTGAACACTGGACTTGTTAAAAAGCTTCTCAGACGATTTAAATGTGGAGCAAAGTTTGGGAACCACTGATCTAAGGCATTTGATAACTAGATGAGAAATGTAAAAATGTTATGATCTGGGGCAATCTGGCTCTGTAAGCGAACAGAAGGGTGATGCCCTCCTTTATGACACTGTATTCATCACTCCTAACTAATCACGCAGGCTTTGTCTAGTTCAGTATATTCAATCACATATTCTGGGTAAATCTGATCTTTCTCGAAGATGACAAAAACGGAGGGATTCAACCTTATATCCACATAGCTGTCATACGGCAGTGGGGGAGGGCTAACGCTTCCCGTCTCTCCTTGAGTAAAATCTCCAACCAGGACTCGAGCTACAAACATGACGATGTTTTTCGTATCACACTGGCAATTTTTATGGGCATGGATGGCATCTTTTGTGAAGTAAATGCCTAGAAACCACGAAAAAAAGAGAAAGGGTAAAGAATTATTATGAAAGAAGGCATGTAGTTTGTAAGATTATTTACATAACATCAGATGATGGGCGTTCCCTAAGCATGTGTCAGCAACGCCTTATTGATACTTATCAACGTTCCTTTGTACCGAAAAAAATGTTTATGATGCAAGTAAATCTGAATCTACTATATAACCCTACTGAAATAACAGAAACGCCACTATGCAGTGGCTCCCAGGGATGGTGTGAGCAGCCCAACTCGTGCAAATCATGCAGGGTGAGCTGACTTGGAACTTGTTGGACCAAAGATCCTCCAGCAGAGGCCGTTTTCTGTTGTGTACATTTTACAGAACAAGGGTCATTTACTACTGATGGGAAGGTCTCAGAAAATGTGAAAGAGGGAAGCATAGCACCGGCCAGCAATGGACCCTGTAGACCTTTCTAAAACAGTTGGTCTATCGTCCACAACCTTAGAACAACCTCTGCATCACTGAGGTCTCTTTTTTTTAACACTGTGTTTGTTTATTTGAGAGAGAGAAAGAGGAAGAGAGCGCATGCGTGTGTGCAGTGGGCGGAGGGGCAGAAGAAGGGTGAGCATCCCAAGCAGGACTGCCAGCGGCTCTCAATGCTGAGCCCAGGCAGGGCCCCGTCTCACAACCCCGAAATCATGACCTGAGCTTAAATCAACAGACTGAGGCTTCACGGATTGAGCCATCCACGTGTCCCTGCATCACTGAGATTTCTGTACTCAGCAGATCAACAATGATCTCTTGACAAATTGAAATTTCCTATTTTAATTTTTGTCATTGCCAGATGCTTCTCTCTCTCTCTCTTTGAGATTTATTTATTTGAGGGCACCTGGAAGGCTCAGTTGGTTAAACAGCTGCCTTCGGCTCAGGTCATGATCCCAGGGTCCTGGGATTGAGCCACGCATTGGGGGTCCCTGCTTGCTTGGGAGCCTGCTTCTCCCTCTGCCTGTTGCTCTGCCAACTTGTGCTCTCTGTCAAATAAATAAAATCAATCTTTAAAAAAAAAAAAGATCTATTTATCTGAGAGAGACAGCATGGCGGGGAGAGGGGGGCGGGTGTGAGCAGAGGGAAAGGGAGAAGCAGACTCCCGCTGAACAGGGAGCCTGACACCAGGCTTCATCCCAGGACCATGAGATCAGGACCCGAGCTGAAGTTAGGTGCTTAACCGACTGAGCTACCCAGACACCCCATTTTTCTCTGTCCTTTTAAAAGAAATGTGGAGGCACCTGGGATGCTCAGTCGGTTAGGCATCTGACTCTTGATTTCGGCTCAGGTCATAATCTCAGGGTCATGAATCTGAGCCCAACCTTGGGCTCCCTGCTCAGCAGGGAGTCTGCTTGAGATCCTTTCTTCCCCTCCCTCTGCCCTTACCCCGACGGCTCGTGCTAAATGAAATCTTTTTAAAAATTAAAAAATAAAAGAAATGCATATATATTTGTGAATTCTGATTTTCTATACAAAAGTTAATTAGTAAAATGAATTCATTTTATTTATGGTAACAAGTGCTTAATATTTTTTTCATTTACCTTGTTTATTTTTTTATTACTGATTTTTTTTAAAGATTTTTATTTATTTATTTGACACAGAGAGAGAGATCACAGGTAGGCAGAGAGGCAGGCTGAGAAAGAGGGGGAAGCAGGCTCCCTGCTGAGCAGAGAGCCCGATGCGGGGCTCGACCCCAGGACCCTGGGATCATGACCTGAGCCGAAGGCAGAGGCTTAACCCACTGAGCCACCCAGGCGCCCCATATTACTGATTTTTTAAAAAAATAATTTAGATGTTTGAATTCCAGAAATACTACTTATCCTGAAGAGGTCAGATACGGGATATTCTGGGTAAATGACGTTCAACTCTATTTGGAATAAGAAATGAAAGTCCACTACACTGACCTACCATTTCCTGACCCGCTGTCCCTCCCAAACACAGTCACTGACTTGGTGGGGATTCTTTCACCTGTTTCCAGGCATTTACATACATATACAACACATTGACTCTGGTACAGTTTAATGTTCTTTTATTTGTTCATTAATAGGATTGTACTGCACGAACTGTGCTGCATTTTTTTACACTCTAGTCCTAGAAATTTCACTGTCACCCCATTTAACCCCACCTCATTCTTTTTAGTGGCTGCACAGGATTCCATTGTACGGATGTATCATAATTTAACTCTTGTATTGATTAACATGTAGGTTATTTTTAATTTTTTGCCATTACCAAGAACACTTCTAAATAAATGCTTTTATTTTTTTTTTTTTTAATTTTTTTTATTTATTTATTTGACAGACAGAGATCACAAGTAGGCAGAGAGAGAGGAGGAAGCAGGCTCCCGGCTGAGCAGAGAGCCCGATGTGGGGCTCGATCCCAGGACACTGGGATCATGACCTGAGCTGAAGGCAGAGGCTTTAACCCACTGAGCCACCCAGGCGCCCCATATTACTGATTTTTTAAAAAAATAATTTAGATGTTTGAATTCCAGAAATACTACTTATCCTGAAGAGGTCAGATACGGGATATTCTGGGTAAATGACGTTCAACTCTATTTGGAATAAGAAATGAAAGTCCACTACACTGACCTACCATTTCCTGACCCGCTGTCCCTCCCAAACACAGTCACTGACTTGGTGGGGATTCTTTCACCTGTTTCCAGGCATTTACATACATATACAACACATTGACTCTGGTACAGTTTAATGTTCTTTTATTTGTTCATTAATAGGATTGTACTGCACGAACTGTGCTGCATTTTTTTACACTCTAGTCCTAGAAATTTCACTGTCACCCCATTTAACCCCACCTCATTCTTTTTAGTGGCTGCACAGGATTCCATTGTACGGATGTATCATAATTTAACTCTTGTATTGATTAACATGTAGGTTATTTTTAATTTTTTGCCATTACCAAGAACACTTCTAAATAAATGCTTTTAAAACATCCTAGTAAATATGCCTTTGAGAGCCTGTGTAAGTATTTCCATGGAACAGGCTGAAAAATTGTAGCGGCTGAGTCAAAGGACCTAGGTGTATTCATTTTGACAGATTATTACAAATTGCCGTCCAGAAGCCGTCCAAAAATCTTACCAGCGACAGAGAAAGTCCCATTGCACCAAACTTTGTCAACATCGGGTATCAACTATCCTTTTAATTTTTGTCAATACAAAGCACCAAAAAAAAAAATCTGATTATAACATGCATTTCCCTTAATACTAGTGACATGAAGCAGCTTCTCATAGGCTTATTGGCATACTTCGTATGCTCTTTCTTGGAACGGATTGTCTACATCTTTTTCTCCTGTTGTACTTTTGTCTTTTTTTTTTTTTTTTTTTTTACTGATGTGTGACCAAAACAAGCTTATATTTCAAAGACAGTGACCATATGGACCTTTTTCTAATCTTACAAAGTAGGCCAGGAGACAACTGGAAAATGACCAAGGACACAAATGACAATCATCAGCCCACCACAGTTCTATCGGGGCCACCCACTCTACCTCTGTCACTGCCAACAACCTCCTTCCCAACCAGTTCCAGCTCCTGTTTTATCAGACGACCTACTACAGATAGATTCTATACCACTCTGCTATCCCCTGAGTACAGAGGCTGTGCCTTCTTTATTGTACCGTTATTTAAAGATTTTATTTATTGGGGCGCCTGGGTGGCTCGGGGTTAAGCCTCTGCCTTTGGCTTAGGTCATGATCCCAGGGTCCTGGGATCGAGCCCCGCATCGGGCTCTCTGCTTAGCGGGGAGGCTGCTTCCTCCTCTCTCTCAGCCTGCCTCTCTGCCTACTTGTGATCTCTGTCTGTTAAATAAATAAAATCTTAAAAAAAAAAAAAAAGATTTTATTTATTTGAGAGAGAGAGAATGCACAAGTGGGGGGAGGGGCAGAAAGCGAGGGAGAGGTAGAAGCTGACTTCCCACTGAGAAGGGAGCCTGACTCAGGGCTTGATCCTGGAGCTCAAGATGACGGCCTGAGCTGAAGTCAGACACTTCACCAACTGAACCACCCAGAAGCCCCTGTACCTTCTTTATTTTTATTCTCTCTCTTTTGGTGGATACCCTCCACAAACTCTGTATCACACTACCCAGCTCTGTGCATCATAGTATAGTTGCAAGTCATTTCTTAGTGTCTGTAAAGAGCCATTACTCATATGTCAGTTTCTGGAACTTCTAAACAACTTGAGCTGTTTTGGAAGGAAATCTTTCTAACACACATACATTTCTCTGATGTAAAAAGTAGAACAAGTCATTTTGCCCTTTCTTATCCTGATGCGTCAGATGTAGAGATTAATTCTGATATATGGTGTTACATTATAGCGACACCCTGTTGAGTTACTAAGGGGGACAGAGCCATTTACTCCTATACTGATGGTCCATGCACAGCATGAAAGAAAAATGTTAAGTTATGTTTGTGTCTTGCAGATCATCCCCCCTCTTGTTCTCCACCTAAAACTGTTCATTTGCTTCTTGCTGCCTGACTCTAGCATCTCTTTACTCCCACTCCACACTTGCTGGGCTGAGAGGGAAAAAAAAAAAAAAAAAAAACCACTGTTTTGAAATAAGGCTAAATATTTCTGAGAAGCTCCCAAGAAAAAACATACACAATCTTCAATACAGGAATTTTAAGAAAACAACGTAGGCTACTCATAACACAGTTGTTCACTCTTTCCAATTCCAAGTTGTCTTTCAGAAAGCGAATCTTTCCAGACAAGGGAACTCCACTTACGCATGTAAAAGGTGTCGAATAAATAGTATGGAGTTACTGGTAAAAATATTTGACTTAAAGCAAATGGAATAAAGTCAATAGACAAAAATTCCATCCATATTTTTCTTGAGTGTGTATTTTTTTTTGTTTTTTTTTTTTGAGTGTGCATTTTTATTGCTTGACAAAGCCATAAAACCTATTTGCAACATTCAGAGATAGTTGTACATATTTTAACGGCACTGAGTTACTTTTGTATTTGTCAAATTAGTTTTTTCTATTTTCTAATTAAGTCTCAATACTGATTTGATTACTCAGCTATTTTTTTTTAAAGATTTATTTATTTTAGAGAGAGAGGAGAAAGAGCACACACAAGCAGGGGATGGTGGGGGGAAGCGAGAGAAGCTCAAGCAGGCTCCACACTCAGAGAGACCCCGACCTGGGGCTTGATCTCACAACCCTGAGTTAGTTGAAATCTAGGGTTGGGACACTTAACCAACTGAGCTACCCAGGTGCCCCCAGCTATTTTTTTTTTTTTTAAAGTAAGTTCCATGCCTAATGTGGGGCTTGAACTCACGGCCCCCAGAGATTAGGAGTTGCACACTCTACTGCCTGAGGCAGCCAGGCACCCCTATTCAGCTATTTTTGCTTATCAGTGGTAACCAAATGAAAGACAAGTGAAGCCAATGACAAAATACATATACAGTTACATTTATACAGTTACTCTAGGCCTTTGGAGGACATCTTTATCATTTCCCATTCAGAAAAGAGTAATTATTACCCTAAAGAACTGGTTTTTAAAATGGATCATCAGGTGTTTTTAAAAATCACTTTTATATAATCTAGAATCTACATTTGCTTAAGTGAGCCAACCTGAAGAGCCAACCTTATAGCCCACTCTCCTAAAACCTGGACTCTGTCTTATTGTAAATACCTCTTATGAGTGACAGATTCCCTGAACCCCAATATCCTCTTCATCCCTTCATCCTTCTACTTGGATCTAGGCCACCCTCATTTCTGGCCTGAAGTCTTCTTCTTTTTTTTTTTTTTTTCAAGATTTATTTATTTATTTGGGGGGCCGTGGGCAGAGGGAGGAGGACATAGCCTTATGCAGACTGTACACTGAGCGCAGAGCCCGAAGTGGACTTCGACCTCAGAACCCTGAGAGCAGGAGGAGCTGAGCTGACCTCCACCAAGAGTCAGTTGCTTAACCAGCTGAGCCATTCAGGCACCCCATGGCCTGGACTCTGGAAATGACCTCCCTACCTACTCTCTCCTCCTATAGGCTTGGCCCTACCTATCCTTTCTTACGTGCAGCCCGAGTCCTGGTACTTCCTTCTCAAAGTCACTGGTGGTTTGTGATTGCCCTCTGGATTAATTCCCTCCCCTTCGCATGGGTTGCAAGGTGTGTCAGAATTGGATCTTGACCTCCAGCTCCAGCCTTCTCCTTTGTCATTCCCACCAGAACTTAAAGGCCCTGTGCGCTCTACAGCCTTCCTGGCCTTTGTCAATTTCCAGTCTTCATAAACACTCTTCTCCCAACTATTTTGGTTTGGTTTGGTTTTTGCCTAGACTTCACAATATGCTATCTTCCTATAATCTACTTTATTCATTTTTTTCATTTACTTAGTATAACTGACTTAATGGGATAACATTATGCTTTTTTTTCTTTTCACAATTCTTTATATAATCACTGTCTTTTATTTTAGCCAGACATATTCTTTGCCTCAGAGAGAATAAGAACCACTGGAGGGAATCATTAAGGAGAAAGAAAGAATCATACTCAGCTTTTGATTACCAAAATAGCATCTTGATACGCACTGCAGAAAATGGGTTTTGTTAACTAGAAAGAACTCTGTGGGACGCCTGGGTGGCTCAGTTGGTTAAGCGGCTGCCTTCGGCTCAGGTCATGATCCCAGTGTCCTGGGATCGAGTCCCACATCAGGCTCCTTGCTCCGCGGGGAGCCTGCTTCTCCCTCTGCCTCTGCCTACCACTCTGTCTGCCTCGCTCGCTCTCTTTCTCTACAAATAAATAAATTAAAAAAAAAAAAAAAAGAAAGAACTCTGAATAAGACCAGAGAAAGAGACCTTGTTCTAGGCTGGGATTCCAAAAGGGTCAAGTTGGCTCTATCTGGGTTACTCAGGCATCCAGGCTCTAGCTCGCTGGGCCTGTCAGGGATGACAGACAGGAGTCCAGTGGCTGGGGAACGCATGTGTCCCATTTCGGGGCTAGAATACCACCATTCCAATTCTCTGTAGATCCTTTTGAGTCTTCTACGTAGACACTCGTATTATCAAAAATAACATTTTTGGTTTCTTTCTTTCCAACCAGTGGGCAGTCCAGTCCCTGGGTTGCAGAATCTCGGCAGATTGTATAGCTGTCCATATCTGCAGCACCCTGGATCCCAAATATGTTCTGGGGCCTTATATGCCCCCCATCGGGCCTCTTGAATCCAGTCTATAACCAGGACCGGTCCTTCTTTGCATAGCTCCACCCCCAAACATGTGCCTCTGTTTCTAATTTCACCTTGCTTCTGCTTACTATCCAAATCGGAGGTTTCATCGTCTCCTCTGACTGAGAGGTTGGCTTTTCCCTAACTATTGTCCTTCTCAGTGCAGACTCTGCTCAGCAGGTCGGCTCCCCTTCCCGGCTCCTACCAACTCGACTCCTGACCTGTCTTCCCCTCCGATCCACCATCTCCCATCACACGCCCTCTTCCCACCTCCAGTTTATCAAAAGTAGCCCGGAGCCCTCCTGTCTTTCCAGGTACATCTTACTCTCCCGATACTCTTCTTAACACGGTCACATGCAAAATCAGGCAGAGAACAGCCTAGGGAGAGGTTTCGTGGGTACAAAAGGGGGGCTCTGTTTTCCCTCAGCGGGGAGCAGTATGTCTGAGGTCCACTGCTTGGCCTCCCTTAGGACAACTGCCTGAACTTTTTTTAAGATTATGGGCGCCACGGTTCATACCCACCTATCTAGCAGGGACTGGTACCATCACGGGTGATGGAAGTGGCAAGTTGGTATGAAAAATAAATACAAACAAAACAAAACACCAGGGCGTCTGGGTGGCTCAGTGGGTTAAGCCTCTGCTTTCAGCTCAGGTCATCTCAGGGTCCTGGGATCGAGCCCCGGATCAGGTGCTCTGCTCAGCAGGGAGCCTGCTTCCCCCTCTCTCTCTGCCTGCCTCTCTGCCTACTTGTGATCTCTCTCTCCATCAAATAAATAAATAAATAAAATCTTAAAAAAAAAAAAAAACACTTCCTAACTCTGGGTAACAGGAGACAGGCCGAGTAGGAGGATCACCACCTTCTCAAGGGAGGGTGGCATGGGAAAAAGGGGCACAGTTCCCAGACAGACACCTTGCCCATCAGTGAGAACGGCAGACTCCATCTCTGCCCGTGTTTTCTTGGCTATCAGGAACTCTCCTCTTTTATCAAGCTAAAGGAAAAGCGATAGTAAGTAACACTATCAACTATCAAGATATATTTCAGAGGGTGCCAGTGCCCTTTCATGTACAAAATAGGAAAAACAGACTACACGCCCATGCATGTCACTACCAGAGCCAATTAGGGCCCAAACTGAAGAACACATGTACCATACTTCCATCTTCTGCAGTAAATTTTCCTTTGAGTTCTAACATAAGAGAGACCTGTTTCACTCAAGGTGGCCATCCTGCTTTCTCCAAACATTTCTAAGTAAGTTTTTAGTGAGGCATTTTTTTTTTAAGTTTGTTTATTTATTAAGTAGTCTCTGCACCCAACAGGACTTGAACTCATGACCCTGAGATCAAGAGTTGCATGCTCTTCCAACTGAGCCAGCCAGGTGCCCCTTTATCCATGCATTTAAACTTAATACACATGAAATTCTCATCAAGTCATTCACCTTAAGCTCCTTCATTAACTTCCCATGCCCTCAGGGTCAAGTTTCAACACTTTCCTGTGGCGCCATGTCTTACACCACGTGTCATTCACTCCCCACAGGGACTCTACAGTGTAGATGATCCCTCCTGTGCCTTCCCTTGGGAACCACTCTCCAGCCGGGCTAGGTGTCCACAGAATCTGTTCACTCCCTCTACAGTAGTTGCACATTTGCCATCATTTGATTAATTATGTGAAGTAATTTTGATGGGGGCCATGTCTACTTTGTTCACCGCAATGTCGCCCCGTATCTAGTGTATAGAACGCACTCGAAAATATTTTTCGGCTGACTGACTGGCTTCTTGTTTTCCACAGTGTGTGTGAATTTAATCTTCCTTGTATGAGTTGAGCCCACTTTGAAACTTGATATACTATCTGTTGTTCTCTTAAGATGAGTGATTCATTGTGTTTGTTTGTTTTGAGAATTACATGGACGGTACGACCCAACACCAAAAAACAGTCTTATTTAAAAATGAGCAGAGGGGGGCGTCAGGGGGGCTCAGTCAGTTAAGGGTCTGCATTAAGCTCAGGCCATGATCCCAGGGTCCTGGGATCGAGCCCCACATCATGGGGCTCCCTGCTCAGTGGGAGCCTGCTTCTCCCTCTCCCTGTGCCCCTCTCCTCCGCTCACGCTCTCTCTCTCAAATAAATAAAATCTTAAAAAAAAAAAAAGAACCCATCAGTGGCAATGGCAGGCTACTTGTAGTGGCTTCACAGGGTTGGACTTAAGTCAGACAGGCCACTGGTAAACAGTAATGGCAGCCAATGTAGCCAACAGTTAGAAGAGGTCACAAGTATGTATGAGATGCTTCCATCCTTCTACATCTCAAAAAACCCAAGACAGGAGCAAGGATAAGCTATGGCAATCAAGTCCCAAATCAACCTACCCCTCTAATTTGGGCAGTTAAGGTTAACATGAGCTTAATTCTCCAAGCACGCAAAAGCCTGCACACACTGGTTAGTACGTGATCATGGCTCCCACCTAAATTAGGACTCTACTAGTTAGACTTCTCTATCCCAGCACAAACCTTTTCCATATTTGGCTTCACCAGTTCCATGTAAGCTCCAGTCAAAATTATTCTCACAGATAGACTCCAGATGGACACGGCTTATTGCATAAAACAGGATTTTTTCCGTTCTGTTGTTCATCTTCATTTTTTTCCTAATAGAGGAAATGTGAGACTTAACACCCAGAGCATTCCTCTCCCACTCTGGTTAATGACACTAATCCCAATACAGTCTAATCATCTTAAAATGGGATTCCACCCATTTTCAGAACAGAGCTCCTAACATGAATGCCCCAGGTGCAGAAAAGTAAACTTATGAGGTCCTTTAAATGACAGATACATTAAATCAGAGAGTCCTAACACCGAAGCTGAGAGAAGTTCGAGTTTACAACAGGAAAAAACAACCGGACACTGAAGAAACTCTTGACTGTAAAATAAACCAGTGAATAGGTTTTACACCACAGCACTTCACTAATCCTTTCAAAACTTTGCTTTTAAAAAAAAAAGAAAAGAACACCCCAGAAGGTGGCCACCAACCTTTCAAAAGCACTCAAGAGCTTTGTGTTCTTGATCTTCTTTATCTTTTCAATCTTGAAATTTTTCATGGAAGCTTTAAAATATTCACCTATCATGCCATATTCCGGACACCGACTATCGATCTCTAACAACTAAAAAATTAAAAAAATACATGTAAAATGGGAAGCAGGAGACATTGAAAGCATGTATGTCCACACACGTGACCCCCTACACCATGGAGTGTCCTTGCCAAGCCTCTGATAGCAGGTGGGATAAGCTGGCTTAGGATCTCCACATCTGGAGGTTCATTTTAGTAATGAGCTGGCTGGCCCTGGGCCCATCTGTGCAGGCTGACTTAGGGCTAGCTTTATGCTTAAAGGCAAAGGGACACCCCCCTGAAGGTGTCAGATTTACTCGAAGGACCTGGTGAGTTCCTTGCCTAAAGCTAGAGCGAGGCACCCAAGCAGAGGGGCCTGTATCCGAAGCTGGAGCATGACACCCAAGCGAAGTGATCTAGAAAGAGTCCTGCCCCACCCAAGTTAGGTGATGAGGTGAGGCGGTGTGTGGGTCCCACAGAAGCCTGCCTTTGAACTCCAGCTAACAGACAAGGGCTTCCAGTACTCCCATCCATGAAGTGGAGATGATAACATGTGTGTCAGAGGGTTGTTGTAAGGATGTGCGGTAAGAGATGGTGTGTGGCTGGATGGTGAGGGACCCTGTGGAGGGCGGCGGTTCTCTGGGAAGGTAACACAGTTACCATTTGGATGTTCTCTGGGAAGGTAACACAGTTCCCACTGGGATGCCACTGAATCTTGACCGGAGTTTTACAGAAACCACCCATCCTTTCATCCAAACAAATATACACAATGACAGCTAAATGCTTCCCCCCCCACCGCCTTTAAACAATTTATACACCAAAACGTAAAAACCAAGTACCTCATAGCCACCAGAGCCAAAGTCCCACTGAGGAAGCAGTGTCGAGGGTAAAGGGTCCGACTGGGTCGGCGCCAGCTGATAGCTACAAAGAAGAGAAAGAATTCACTTCGTTCCCTGTTCCATATGCCCAAGTTCTGTCCCAAAATTCCAGCCATGAAGCAAGGGTTTCCCAGAGAATTTTTTCTTTGTACTTTATTTTGGGTTATATTCCTGCATATTCCTGGTACAGATGTACTAGTAATCATGCTTTTTTTAAAAAAAGTCGTTATTCATAATTTGATAAATTAATGTTATTTTCTCACTGATTTAAAATGTAAAGCACTCATTCCTTTTTAGATTTCTGCCCAACCTTCAGAGAACCTAATACATGAGCAATAAGACATCTTATAGCATCTTTGTGAAACAATAAAGACTGAGGCCCCGGGGAGGTAGGCTGAGGCATGGGGGAAGAATTCTGCTATCTTTCCTGGAGGAGCTATATTTCGGGGTACAGTTATCAAGGAGGAAAAAGTCTTCTTTATAGACAATTCATAGCTATTAACTGCAGATCTGACAGGATTAGAAAAATCACCGTTTTGTAACCCCTAATGAAATAATGGATTGAAACGATGACCCCCCCCCATTAGCTACGATAATGATCCAGTGAGAGATCAGATGCTGGGACAGAGGGGTCACACTGGACCAACCTGGTCCCCTCAGCTCACCTCCATCATTAAAAATAGGACAACTAGACATTACATACTTCTTACTATAGTGTGGCAGGAAACAAAGTACCACATCTAGTTTTCTTGACCAAAAATGGAGCCTGAGTCTAATCAAGCCTCTACATCTAACCATCAACTCGCAGAAATTACTTATCAGATGCCCCCATGGGCATACAATTTGGTACATTTTGAATTTGGGAAATTCTATAAGGATGAATCACCCAATTTCTTAAAAAAAAAAAAAAAAAGAAAGAAAGTGAGGGGATGTAATAGATTAAGAGGTTTAAGAGACAAATCTACCAAATCCAAGGTACATACCTTGTTTGGATAAAAATTTATATAAATCAACTACAAAAATGCCATGCTTGATTTTACACCTGCCTTGAAATCTGTTTTACATAACCACATTATTACCCAGGGGCGGGGAGCGGGGGGCATCCATCTCCACAGTGGAACAATGTAGATTTCACTGAGTTTGGAGCAGACAGAGGAGAGTGACACTGAACCCCCACAGCAAAGTGTCCTTTAAACAATCCCCTTTCATCTCATGTTTCATCTCATCATTATCCAAATCTCCTCCCTCAGGCAGGTGACACATCCCTCTCTTCTTCCATTTCTTTCTCTGCCGCCTCCCCTTGTTAAATCCACTCAGCTACACTAAAGACACACAGAAGAACCCACAACAAAACAAAACCCCTTTAACTGTGCACTTGACTACTTCCGAGGCTCACCCCATCGACCGGGCCATTCACGGTGAAGAAGCTGGGACCCCGGTATGGGAGGTTTGCCCCAAGTCCCCTGCAAGTCCCAGGGAGATGGATTTCCTGCTCGCCCACCCCTCTGGGCCCCCTAGACTGCTTCAAGGGCACAGATGATGCAAGAGGAAACCACCGCGGAATGAAAGCAGGAAGAGTTCAAAAGCACAGACTGACGAGTAAGTTGGTGAGGTCAGTGGGTGATTGTCTTGAGGACCTGCTGGTAGGCAGAGTTTCCAAACACTTACTTGAACCCACTTTTAATCCGCTCCACATCCTTGTAAGACATAAATTTTGGCCTTCTGACCACACCTTTTTGGGTCTTGGAAGCTACGTTTGTCTGAATCATGCCTTTAGAGAGAAAAAGGAAAACAAACAAGAACCAACAATTAGTCCTAGAAAATGATGTCCTGTTCTTTTATTTTTTTTAAGATTTTATTTATTTATTTGACAGACAGATCACAAGTAGGCAGAGAGGCAGGCGGGGATGCAGGTTCACTGCCGAGCAGAGAGCAGAGAGCCCGATGCTCTATCCCAGGACCCTGGGATCATGACCTGAGCCGAAGGCAGAGGCTTTAACCCACTGAGCCACCCAGGCGCCCCTC
Organism: Martes martes; assembly: GCF_963455335.1. Taxonomy (NCBI): domain Eukaryota; kingdom Metazoa; phylum Chordata; class Mammalia; order Carnivora; family Mustelidae; genus Martes; species Martes martes. The sequence continues at coordinate 93,432,025 of NC_137899.1, forward strand.
CTGTTATCCTCCTTAGGCTAGTAACACAGCAAATATGCATGGCTGAACTGTAACAGGTATGAACAGAGAAAATCTTTTCGGATGGGAATTGCTCATGATTAAAAACTTGTATCCTTCCCTGCCCTTCTGATAAGACCCAGGAAACAAAGAGGCAATGAGAGGAGCAGTCAGCAATTAATCTAATCTGTAAATCAAAGTCAGAGAGTAAAGGGAAGGACGAGGGCAGCCAGATAACAAGACATCCTCCCGGTAAGCTGCCCTAAACCATGCATCAATGATTTTGGGTTGGAATGTGGTAGCTATATCTTGAAGGATCTTTCCATATCAAGTGTGAAATGTCATTGTCTTTCTTTTTTTTTTTTTTTAAGATTTTATTTTATTTATTTGACAGACAGAGATCACAAGTAGGCAGAGAGACAGAGGAGGAAGCCAGTTCCCCGCTGAGCAGAGAGCCCAGGGTCCGATCCCAGGACTCTGGGATCATTACCTGAGCAGAAGGCACAGGCTTTGACCCACTGAGTCACCCAGGTGCCCTGAAATGTTATTTTCAATTCATGCACCTTGCTGACCCAGGCTCAAGTTGCAGCCAGAGGGAGCTCTTTACAAAGTAAATCATCTGGGTGCCTGAGCATCTGATTCTTGGTTTCAGCGCAGATTGTGATCTCAGGATGCTGGGACTGGGCCCTACATCAGGCTCTACACTCGGCGGGGAGTCTGCATGGGATTCTCTCTCCCTCCTCCTCAGCCCCTCCCCCCACCTACACACTTGTGCTTTCTCTCACTCTCTCAAATAAATAAAATTTAATAAAATTTAATTTAACAAAATCAATTTAATTTTATTAAATTAATTAAGTTTAAGTTAATCAAAAAGTTAATTTAATTATTGAATTAATTTAAATCATTAATATTTAAATTATTAAATTTAATAAAAGTAGATTGACTTTATTAATTTAAATTTAAATTAATTAAAAATTTAACTTAATAAAATAAAATCTTTTAAAAAAAGGAAATCATCTTACATTGCTAGTGAAAGTATAAAATGGCACAAATGCTTTGGAAAACAGTTGGGCAGTTTCTTATGAAGTTAAACACAGAGTACCTACTTGATCTAGCAATCCTGCTCTTGTACTTAACCAAGAGAAATGAAAACTTACACCTGCACAAAGACTTGCATTTAAATGATTCAAGTAGCATTATTCTAATAACCAAAAAGTGAAAACAACCAAAAAGGGGCGCCTAGATGGCTCAGTCATTAAGCAGCTGCCTTCGGCTCAGGTCATGATCCCAGGGTCCTGGGATCGAGTTCCGCATCGGGCTCCCTGCTCCTCGGGAAGCCTGCTTCCCCCTCTCCCACTCCACCCGCTTGTGTTCCCTCTCTCACTGTGTCTCTCTCTGTCAAACTAATAAATAAAATCTTAAAAAAAAAAAAAGAAAAGAAAAGAGAAAAAAAACAGCCAAAAATACTAAGTGTGAATAGATAAAAACAAACCATGGTATAGCCTTAAAATTAAGTATGACTCAGCATTGAAAAGGGAAGAACTACTGTACGTGCAACGACATAGACGGGTCTAAGAAAAATTCTGAGTGAAAGAAGTCAGCCCCATGCAGAGTTCATATCATAAGATGCTCTTTATATGATGTCCTAGAATAGATAAAACTAATCTATAGTGACAGAGAGCAAATGGGGGTGGGAAGAGACTGCAAAAGGGGCGTGAGGAAACTTTTTGGACTGATGGGAATGTTCTAGAGCTGGATCAGGAGAGCAGTTGCATCCATATGTCAGCGCTCATCCAATTGCACACTTAAAATGGATGCATTTGGGGCGCCTGGGTGGCTCCATTGGTTCAGCGCCTGCCTTTGGCTCAGGTCATGATCCTGCGGTGCTGGGACCAAGCCCCGTGTCTGGCTCCCTGCTCAGCGGACAGTCTGCTTCACCAGTCTGCTCCCTCTGCCCCTCCCCTTGGCTGTGTGCTCTCTCTGTCTCTCTCTTCCGCTCTCTCAATTAAATAAAATCTTTTTTAAAAAGGAAGTATTTTATGGAAGCAAAAACAGGTGGCTCACTTGGTTAAGCATGGGATTCTTGATTTCGGCTCAGGTCATGATCTCAGGGTCCTGGGACCCAGCCCCAGTCTGCCTCTGGGATCAGGCAGGAATCGGCTCTACTCCCTCTCCCTCTGCCTGACCCTCTCTACCCTTCCCCCACTCATCCACATCCCCCTCAAAATAAATAAATAAATAAATGGCCTGGTGGCACGACTCCGTTCCAACCCTCTGTGCAGCTCTCGTCTCTTACAGACCTTCTCACTGTTCTTTGAAACCTCCAGCTTGTCTGCCATTCACAGTCTTAGCTCCAGCCCCTCCCTCTCTTGGGGGCCCGCCTTCCCCTGTGCACGGGCTGCTCCCTCCCTTCCAAGGGTTCCTCTGGGGACAAAACTGGGTGTTCTCGTAGGGACTCCTCCAATTCCCTGGCTTCTCCATCACACTGCTTCATTTTCCCCAGAGCTGTCATTACTTTCAGAAATTGCCTGACGCCCGCACCCAGAACAGTGCCTAGCAACAGAGCTGGCACGCCAATACCAGTTTAACGGATGTCAGAGTATAAGAAATGAGAAAAAAATCACCTAGAATACCACAAACTGCTCTGAACTCGTTTCTATGAACCAAGTGAACAAAACTGCAGGTCAGATTTTTTATTGTTCCAGATTCGGGAACAAGGTACATTACTGGTTCTCCTCTCTCCACCCCTTTTTAAAACTGCCAAAACAATAGAATAACAACCAAAGAAAAAAAATTTTTTTCGATTTAAGCCATTCTCAATTTCACCATCAACAGAAGAGAATTCTGTTTTTTCCTATTCCCTTCTGGCCTTGGTCCACGTGCATACACTGTTGCATTTACCATGCATATTAAATTTAAAAAAACAAAACAAAACACTTCTCATTTGAAAAAAAAAAAATCTTTTCATTTGAAATGCAACACCTAACGAGAAAGGCACGAAAGTTTAAATTTGGGGTTTCTGCCTTTTTCATTTAACAACATTAAATTTTGGTTTTGACTGTGCAGTTTTCATAATCATAATTTTTTACTAGTACTCCACCAAAATTTAATACCTCAATGGGTTTGGCCACTACGCTGCTACCCTACAGGCTGTTCCTCTACTGTCGTATGTCAAATAGGGGCTTTACTAAAGATCTTCATGCCTGTTGCTTTTTTTTCCCCTCCCAGTGAATTATTTCCTTAGAAAGATTCTTAAGAAAATAAAAAGCAGGCTTCATGCCCAACAGGGGGCTTGAAATCATGACCCTGCGATCAAGAGTCACATGATCTACTGACTAAGCCAGCCAGGCACCCCAAAATAAGCATTTTTTAATATCTCTTGATATGGAGAACCAGACTGCTTTCCAACATAGGTAATTGGTATAACGGCCTTTCAAAGCTGCATTCCTCAATACACAGTAACTGGTACAGGGTCCAGATCTCAGGTACCACCTCAGGTACCACTCGAATGTCAAGGACCTGAGAAAGTCTTCTTTACCTCTTTCAAAGCACCTGCAGGGCTGATCCCGAAAGGGAAACCATCTGACCATATGCAAGGAAGTGTCCCAGGGGTGCAGCCGATGGGACAGTACCTTCAGAGGGAGGGCCGTTCCTGCCCTGATCTCTTGCTAAACGCAATAGACTGATAAAAGCTAAGTGGAAGGCCTTTCCACGGTGGCTCAGATAAACATGGCAGAAGGCCAAATCTTCAGTCAAGGAGATCGATAAGATCAGTGACCCAGATGATGAAGCGCAAAAGGTACAACAAGGTTCTAGAGTTCTGAAGGCACCAATGGGCCCAAGCAAAGTCTCTGCTATTGTCAGAGCCGAGGCTCTCGGGCACAGGTCTTCTGACAGCCGCTGGCTGCCACCCCACCGTGCCACCTGCTGCCACCCCACCGTGCCACCTGCCTTGCTGAAAAGCACGGCCTGCACCTCCGCTCTGCTCCCACCCCCACGTGGACACCGCATGCCACATCCCAACAACGGGCACCACTGCCCGACGCTAAGTCTTACCCGCAAAACTCAGCTCGTAGTTCCGGGAGCCCGCGTGAAACGCCACTACGCCCCTGGGATGGCACAGAAAGAAGGACTCCAGGTAGGAAGAGTCAATGCTAGAAGCTTGCTGACTGTCAGCCTGATTAAAAAAAACAAAAACAAACCAAAAACAAAAACAAAAAGTTAGAGACACTTCAGGGTAGGCTTTTGAGAAATCTCAACCACGATATCTTATACAGTTGTATTTTAGCCACGGCATTTCAACAGGAATGCATCTTGGCTTGGGGCCATGTCAATGGTCTTGTGGCGTCCCCATCACGGGGCTAGAAGAGACCAGTCTACTTGCAGAAACGGACCCTACGCTTGGGGGATGCCTGAAAACCAGGACTCTTTACAATGTCCTTTTCACACCTTCTATAAAATAAGACCCAAGCGTACAGAGCCCCCTAAACCCACGGAACAGAAATCGTGTCTGCCGTCGCTGTCTAACAGAATCCAACACTCGGGCATGAAGTCAGACACCGTAGCTGTTTTTAGCCCATCACGTGTGAGGAAGCAGGCTGCAGTTGTCCTAAAAGGCAGGGACGCTCCCATGGGCCCACTGTGCCCCAGTGTGGACGACACACCCCTTCTCCTCCGCCCTGAACCACAGTAAGCAGATAAAATGGACCACCCCCTCCCTCCAGTCGGTCAACAACATTGAAAAAGCACTTGGATCTGCCTCTCACTGGGACTGTGTAATGAAAGAAGAAAGGAGCACAGCCCCCCAACAATGTAAAGACAGAATCTGGTCTCAAGGCCTGTACGAAGGATCTGAACCTCAGAACGGCTGGGGAAAGGGAAGTGTGTTGATTCTGGGAAGGAGACGAGCCAGGCCACCATTGCACCGTCCACACCCTGTGCCGGGGTGGCAGACCAGGGCAGACTGGATGTAAGCCCGAACAGCTGGGGTTCCCGATATGTAACGGTGAAGGGACACTTGTTCCTTATGATCTAGAACGGAGGAGCTAACGACAGACAATTCCCAGCCGGTGGCAGGGAGGGTCTCCCCATCTCTTTAAGGACAAGACCTCAGCTACACCCACCCGTTCCCCCTTCCCCAGTGAACACGCCTGCTGGATGTAAGGGGAGGGGGCCACCACGAAAGCCTCCAAGGAGAACGTCCTGGATGGAGAAGGGCCTGAACTAGGTCTCCTTAGCCTGGAGAGGACTACGGTGAGGTCCGGGAAGCCGGGTTCGGGTATCTGCATACAGCGTAAAGCGGAATAAACGAGAATGAGGTTCAGAAGCTAGAACGAGGACAAATGGCTGGGAGTGGCACGGAGGCTACCGTTAGCAGAACTTCCTAAATGACAGCATCCAACCATTAAGCCACACCTCGAAGGGGTTTGTTGCAACAGCTGCTGGGACATTATCCACCCAGGTAATTGTACAGGAGATTGCCATCAGCAGTGGGCAGGAGGAAATGAGACTGCCACGATTAGATGATGGGGGGGTGAGTCACATGGCCCCCCCCCAGGATCCCAAAGAGCAGCCGATGTGGGCAAACGCCTACAGACACAGAACATAGAGGCCGGCAAGGCAGATCTGTCACCTCTGGGGACCCTGGTCTGCCACCTCGAATCTCTGTCCTAACCTCCCATTCTGACAGATGGAGTCCCGGATCCTTCAACCACCAGCTCAGCTCAGCAGGACCCTGTTCCTGGCCCAAAGGAGCCTCACAAGCTCTGGGCCAGAGCCTTTCACACTTTAATTTTGTGTGAATCATGGTGGGTGGGGCGGGGAATCCTGTGAAAATGCAGACCAAGATTCAGGGAACAGGGTTTTTAACTCTGCTTGTCAAAGGGCTCCCGTGGTGCCAATGTTGCTGGTCTGGGACCTGACTTCAACTCGCAAGGCTTTGGGGTCTGCACCCGTGTTGTCTGCTGGAACTTTCTGGAATATTTCCCTGGAAATGTTCTCTTGTGTTTTCCTGTTTGATAGCCACTAGCTACAGGTAGCCTTCTGGTACTGGTGTGACCAAGGAAATGAAGTGCTCATTTTATATGAACGTAATGAATTGAATGAAAATGAAATAGTCACCACAAGTGGCTAGTGGTTGTCATACTGGACAGAGCGAGGCAACTTCTGTGTCTGAGTGTCTGAACAGCCCAGTGTGCCTCCCACTTGGTCCACCCTCGGGCCCTTCCCTCACACGTACTCCAGTTCTGAGTAAGTGAAGGAGTGAATGAGCGACTGGGCCTTCAATGATTTACTCTCCCAAAAGACCTGAATGTGTATCTCCATTTCCGTAACCAGGTCCTGCCTTTTGTCCTGGGCCCACATGACTGCCTTGGTCTAGGTTTCTAAAGCGATGGCATGCCTTGGCCTTGGGTGATTTTCTCCAGCCATGGACTCCTGCCCCTCACCCCAGCTGTCACACCCACTAAGCTTGGCTTGCAGCCAGTCAGCATCTCTGCGGTCTGGACCTGCAGGGGCTGCCCGAAGCAAACCCCATGGCGAACAGGCCCTGCCCTCTGGTCACTCCTGCTGCCCCTCCTGCTGTCACTCCATCCTGCACCACCACGCTCACCTGCCCAGCTATGCAACCATCACTCCTCCCAATGCCACATCCTCGCCCTGTTTACTATCTCTGTAGGGACAAGTCCTGGCTCAGCACCTGAACTTCCATAAAAGGAAATCAAGGCTACATTCCAAAGAGTTCACAGTCAAAGAACATGCACCTACCCTTGGTTGGTAAAAGCCATTCTCCCAGTTTCTACTAGGGAGACTCCTAACCCGGAAATCTGAGTTGCCCCAACTTTTTTTTTTTAAGATTTTATTTATTCATTTGACAGACAGAGATCACAAGTAGGCAGAGAGGCAGGCAGAGAGAGGAGGGAACAGGCAGGAAGAGCCCTAACTTTTATTAAAAATTCAGCTGCAAGAAATAAAACCTGTAGGACTCTCCCCATCTGAAGGCTATACAGTCCATTCTTCTCTCCAAATATTCTAACCTCTACACTGGATCAAACCAGGCCATCAAAGAGCTACAGACTTGACCCATTTTTACTTCACCTGGACAGACAGCAAGGAAAAGATCAAACCTAGGGCCTATTTTCCTTTTTTTTTTTTTTTTAGTAACAGAAGAGCCAAGGGCGCCTGGGTGGCTCAGTTGGGTTGGCGACTGCCTTTGGCTCAGATCATGATCCTGGGGTCCTGGGATCGAGTCCCACATCGGGCTCCCAGCTCCACGGGGAGTCTGCTTCTCCCTCTGACTTTCTATCCTCTCGTGCTCTCTCTTATTCGTTCTCTCTCTCAAAATAAATAAAATCTTAAAAAAAAAACAGATTAGCCAACTCAATTTATATAATGATGGGTCTAATTAATATGAGGGAGTCATAATTTATTCACATCACCAAGAACATATGCCACAGATTAAAGGAATCCAACAACATTCTACGTGTTTGCATAAAGTTCCAGGTTACATTCTAGAACTCTGCACTTAACGCAGACTGAATGTCCCAAGAAGAACTTCGTATCAAGAGGTTCTATCAGACGGGACTCCTGGGTGGCTCAGTTGGTTAGGTGTCTGCCTTTGGCTCAGGTCATGATCCTGGGAGGGATCCCGAGATAGAGCCCCACAACAGGCTCCCTGCTCAGCTGGGAATCTGCTTCTCCCTCTCTCTCTGCCTCTCCCCGCTGTTTGTTCTATCCTTCTGCCTGCCACCTCCCCCCTCCTTGTGCTCTCTCCCATTCTCTCTCTGACAAATCAATGAAATCTTTTTTTAAAAAAAGTTTCATCAGAAGTTTCTTGGGGCACCTGGGTGGCTCAGTGGGTTAAACCTCTGCCTTCGGCTCAGGTCATGATCTCAGGGTCCTGGGATCGAGCCCCGCATCGGGCTCTCTGCTCAGCGGGGAGCCTGCTTCCTCCTCTCTCTCTGCCTGCCTCTCTGCCTACTTGTGACCTCGGTCTGTCAAATAAATACATAAAATCTTTAATAATTAGAAAAAAAAAGAAGTTTCTCGTTTTCTTGATGTTTTACTAGGGAACATGAGCACTGGAACTTGTATACATTGAAGTATCATCTATTCCCCACTGACAGTCCTCCTTGGCTTCTGGGACCCCTGATGTCCCTAGAATGCAAATCTTTTCCAACCCTCTTCCCTCTCTCACCAAAAACCACAAGTATTTGACATAAGAACCACTGAGGCCTATCGCTGATTTTTATTTTAACCAAGGCTAATTAATTTGAGTTTGTCATGCCTATTTCCACAGTCAACTCACAGAATCACTTTTACAGAACTGCACTTTGACATCATCCTTGGCTGGACCATGGAGAGAACCTGGACAGAGGTCGGCGTCACAAGGGTTTTCACTCCATCCTGTTCTACAAGCCCCCACAGGACAGAGAAGAGTGAAGGGGACAGAGACCGAGAGACGGGGCTCTGAGCCCCTCTCCTATTTCCACAGGGCAGCTCTGCTCTACCCCAGCTCCTTCGTTTGGGTTCTGTGAGCAACAGTTTGCTGACACGGATCTGCTGCGAAACCAGCGGGGAAACCACTGTACCACGAAGAGCTGAGCCGGGAGGGCTCCTGGGGACCTCACCGGCTGCGCCCCTCTCTGTGGCCCCAGAGGAGAGGGTCTCCTCAGGTTCCACTGACAGAAAAAAAGCAATGCTTCGCCTGAGGAACTGCTGTGTTCTCCCCGTGGAGGCGCAGCTGATCCTGTGACAGTGTCCCCACTGTGTGACGGTGTCCCCACTTCGGCTCTGGCTTCATTTTTTTTTTTTTTTAATTTGTGTTTCTTTTATTTATTTATTTATTTGTTTGTTTGTTTGTTTATTTTTAAAGATTTTATTTATTCATTTGTCAGGGAGAGCGAGCGCACAAGCAGGGGGCAGACGGAGAGGGAGAAGCAGACGCCCCGCAGAGCAGGGAGCCCCTATGTGGGGCTTGATCCCAGGACCCCAGGATCATGACCCCAGCAGAAGGGGTCAGATAACTCCCTTCTCTGAACTTCTATCGTCTGTTTCCATGTCCCTGGGGTGGGGAAGTGGGGAGGTAAACCTGCCATCTCCCAGGTCTGGTCCATCCGAATCCAGACCCCCGCCGGGACCCTGGAGACCAGTCTTCTGATCTCTCACCCTGCCTTCTCCCCCGGCTGGAAGCAGGAATCTCTGTGCAGTTACAAACTCCCACAGAGGAAGCTGGCTCAAGGTTCCACCTCCGTCCCTGATCGTGAGGAAAGAAGGGTGTGGGCCTATAACTCAGGTCTCAAGGGTTTCCTTGTAAATAATTCACAGATGCTGTCGCTTATGACCACGGAGTATACGCTTGCTAAGAAAAATGCAGATACAGCTGTGCGTAACATGAAAAAGCACTATTGCCACTACCCCGTCCCCTCTCGCGTCAAACATTCTACTAGTGGTTTTTCTGAAGATGTCGAGAGCCTCCACGAGGAGGAAGGTACTCACCTCTTCTCCATATTCAACCCATTGGTCCGATTCACTCTTCCAGTACCAGATCCATTTCGTGGCAAAGACAAAATTGGTCAGCGCTATGACAGACGAAGGCGTGGATATGCGTCGGATAGGATTAAAATTACAAGTCATTTTCTGGAAATCGATGTCTTTATCTCCAATAGAAAAGCTGAGAGAGAAAAGCTTAAAGTTAACAGAATACTTCAGCGACCTCCATCTTCTACAATCTGTTCTTCCCTAACAAAAGCACAGAATTAAGATCTTCGAGTTGACGGAGATCTTTAAATTTTCTTTATAAAGCTCCAGGTCATACATAAATAAGAAGAAAAAAACTAAAATGCAGAGAGGGTAGGTAAGTTACACACCCCATATAGTTAATGATGTCACAAAATATATTCTCTCCTCAACAAATATGCCAGAATAAAATGGACCCATACACACAAAACAATGATTGGCTCAATGTCAGAAACTCACATTAGGTCGGGTTTTTCAAGAATTATTATTTAAATAGCTACAGGAAGCCTGGAAGGTTAAAGTTATTTTCATAATAATATTAAGACATTATTTTGCCTTTTTCACTTTCACACTCTCACAGGTGCACAGTGGAGTTTTCCAGAGGCTACAGGATGTGTGATTCTACAACAGATTAAAGAGATTTTTCAAAATATAAAACAATGTCATTCTTCTGAATGACTTTTTCTGTTTCGCTTTGGAAAACAGATATTATTTAGTTATACATACATATATAGTTATTACATGTAACAATTTTAGTAATTATATCTACTTACAGGCAGATGAAAATATGGTATTTATGTTACCATAAATGAGTTTATTGTTATTTTTCAATGAATCCATAAATATTTAATTCTTTTCAGTTTTTATTTTAATATGGTAAATACTGACAGCTATAATTCACATAAACAGAAGTTCTTTGGGATCCTCAATATATCTGAAGACTGTAGAGGGGTCCTGAGACCAACAAGCTGGAAAATTGTTGCTCTAAGAAACACCTCCTAAATCAGTGGTTCCCAATATAGAACAGTTTTATCCCCCAGGGAACACGCAGCACCGTTGAAAGACATTTTTGGTCCACAACAGGAATCTAGTGGATAAAGGCCAAGAATGCGGCTTAAACTGCCCCCCCAAAACAAATAATTATCTAACCCCAAAAGTCAACAGTGCTAAGGTTGAGAAAGCCAGCTTCAGATTTACCTAGGGGGGAGAAACACACCTCCAAACAAGAAAGTAGCTGATGCTGCCCTCTAGTGGCAAAATGCAGTAACACACTCTCCACCAAAAATCACTCTAAGATGATGGCATGTAAACCATTGCCCCACCCACCCCACCTCCACCCCCGCAAAGAATTTCCTTATAACAGAAAAGAGGAGGAGGAGGAGGAAGAGGGGGAGGAGGAAACAGAATCATAAATACAGAAAACAAATCGGTGTTGCCAGAGTTGGGGGGGGGGGTGTTGGGGGATGGGCAAAATAGGTGAAGGGGAGTAAGAGGCACAAACCTCTGGTTATAAAAGAAGTCACAGGGATGGAAAGTACAGCATAGGGAATGAGAAGAAAAAACGACTTTCCTTAATAAAACTAGGATGCACCTTATAAATATGGTCATGAGTGCTATCACCCAGTTCACCCCCTGGCAGAAACAGAAATGTAAGGTATCCTTTTAGATACCTCCAGGATAGAGAAAATAGCAAACATAAAAGAAGATATAAAATGCTCAAGTAGACAACAAAATTCTGCACTAGAACTATATGAAATTACTCAACTCGTGTTCTACAGCTATGAAATTAAGCCAGAGGCTCTTCTGAGCTATCATCACTGGTCCTAGTGTGAGTTCACAGGAATACCCACCGACCTCTGCAATGTGCGTTTTGTTATTTTTTTTATTTTATTTTATTTTTGATTTTTTAAACTTTTTTTATTTTGCAATGTGTTTTTCTGCAGGACACAGTGATGGTAACTGTGTCACTGCTTATATCTAACACGAGTTAGCAAACAATCTCAGAACCCCTAGTATTAGCCAGGCTCTGTGTGACTTCAGGTCTAGCTCGTGTTTTCCTTCATGAACTCAGCAGGCATCTGCCATCTTTATCTCAAGAGGTACCAGAAACCTGAGTGTGATTCTGAAGGAAAATGGTTTTTTTTCTTCTTGCCGTGAGCGTAGCACCATGCTTTGTTTTGATGATGCCATGGACCTCACGAGCCAGAGTCCGGCCACCAACTTACGTGTGGATTTGGGGGTCACAATAGGCCTTCTCGATATTCTCCATGGGCTGGAGGTCCATCCAGGTGTTTCCAAGCCACATCTGCCACCGGTAGGGCAGGTGGAAGTGAACTTTGTTGCAGCTTTCTACAAAGACAGAGAGGAGGTCTGAGGGTCTGCGGAGTGGGGGCTCTTACCAATTTAACCAAGTTCGCTGCTGACTTTCCCCATTTAAGCCCTGCCTTTCCCTCTCTGCCAGACCTGCCTGCAAGCACATTTCCAGTCTATGCCTTTGCCCATGCTGGTTCCTGCCCACACTGCCCCTTATCTGTATCTTCAGCTTCCCTTGTGACCAACAGAGACTCATCAGAAAACAGAAATTCCCCACTCCCCAAGGAGTCACTTTATCACATGGAAATCTGACGTCATCGTAAATGTACTATTACCGCTTCTGGGGTACATCGTAAAGGTACATTGTAATAGTACATCAGAAATGTACTATTACCCCTTCACGGTACCAAGGGGTACCATGGAGACAAAATGCTCTCTAGCATCCACAACTGTATGCATTTTCTCGAAGCCCTGGCCTAAGATACGGCTCTTCGAGAAGATTCCCTCACTCATCTCACTCTGCTCTTATCTGACTCGTCCTTTGCATTCCCTCAGCCCTAACTCAGTCCCCAGCTGATACTTCTGTTACTTATGCATTTACTTGTGTCATGCAGTTTTCTCATTAGTGGATGTTTTGATGCGCCCTCCATCACAAACTCACTGAAGAAAAGCCTGCCTCACTGCGTGGCTTTCATCCCCTCTGCATGACTGGCACAGGGCTCTGCACAGACGGCTATGAAATGAGTGCTTGCAGGCGTTAACATCATAAGCCCGTTAACACAGGAATGCAGAAAATAGTTCTGTCTTCGAAAATCTGCATTCCCTTAGGTTTAAATCATTTTGAAATGCTCAAAAGACATGTGATTACTTTAGTGTTTTTCTTCTAAGATTTTATTTTTAAGTAAGCTCTACACCCCATGTGGGGCTCGAACTTACAACCAGAGATCAAGAGTCGCATGCTCCACTGACAGCCAGCCAGCCACCCCGGCGTGTGATTACCTTAAAACCAAAAGAGACAGGTGGTGCCTGGGTGGCGAAGTCAGTTAAGCCTCCGACACTTGGTTTCAGCTCAGGTCCTGATCTCAGGGTGATGAGATCAAACCCCACGTCGGGCTCTGCGCTTGGCACAGAGTCTGCTTGCGGTTCTCTCTCCCTCTCCCTCTCCCCCTTCCACTCATGCTCTCTCTCTCTCTCTCAAATAAATTCATAAAGCTTTAAGAGTAAAATAAAATAAAACCAGAAGAGGCACACTGAAAACCATAGAACCATTCATGACAGTCCACATCTCACACCCATTCCAATGGCGGCTCTAAAACCAAAGCAACACAAAACAAAAACAGGTGTTGGCAAGGAGACGGAGAAACTTGAACCCTTGTGCACTGCTACAGAAAATGGAAAAAGGTGTAGCCGCTGTGCAAAATGGTGTGGCAGCTTATTGAAACACTTAACATGGAATCATTAAAACAAATTGTTTATTTTTTTAAAAGATCTTATTTTTTTATTTAATTGTTGGAGAGAGAGAAATAAAGAAAGAGCACAATCAGGGTGAGCAGTAGGCAGAGAGAGAAGCAGACACCCTGCTGAGCAGGGAGCCCAATGGAGGGCTGGATCCCGGGACTCCGGGATCATGACCTGAACTGATGGCGGATGCTTAACCCACTGAGCCAGCCAGGCAACCCCCAAAACAAATTTTTTGGATAGACACCGAATTACCGTGCTATCCGGAAATTCCACTTCTGGGTGTATATCCCAAAAAGAAGTGAAAGCAAGGTCCTGAGCAGCTCTCACACACCCAAGCCGTTAGCAGCATTATTCACGACAGCCAGAGGGCACGCAACTCAACTATCCATCACAGACGACTGGATAAACAAAATGTGGCAAATATGCACAATAAAATATGATTCAGCCTTAAAAAGGAAAAGGTAATTCTCACACAGGAAATTCTCTTTCCCATGGATGAAACCTGAGGACGTGACACAAAGTGAAATAGGGCAGCATCCCAGAGACAAACCCTGTGTGACTCCCCTCATGAGGGACCTCTAGTCGTCCTCCTCAGAGAAACCAAAATTAGAACAGCAGCGGCCAGGGACTGGAGACGGGGGGATAAAAAGCTGCTGCTCAAAGGGCAGTAGAGTTTTAGTCTTGCAAGAAGAAAAAGAGTTCTGGAAATGGGTTGAACAATAATGTGACTCTAACCCTACTGTCCTATTCACTTAAAACCGATTAGGATGGGGCCCCTGGGTGGCTCAGTCGGTTAGGCGTCTGCCTTCAGCTCAGGTCATGATCTTGGAGTCCTGTGATGGAGTCCTGCCTCGGGATCCCTGCCCAGTGGGGACCCTGCTTCTCCCTCTTCCCCTGCCCTCCCCCCACTCCCGGGCACACGAGCTCTCTCTCTCTCTCTCTCTCTGAAATAAATAAATAAAACCTTTAAAAAAATGATTAGGATAGTAAAATCTATGCTAAGTATATTTTACCACAATTAAAAAGGAAAAAAAGCATGTAAGTTACAGACTTAGGATTTCAAGAACACAAGGCCAGAATCTTCCTTTTCAGACACCAGGTGTTGAGTCTAAGACCACTAAGGGGGTCCAACAGAGGAGCTCCAGTGGGATGCCGGGGCCCGGGACAGAGGTGTGACAGTGAGCAGGCGGTCTCAGGCTACAAGGGCAGCCATCTGTCCCAGACATGGTTCCACGGGACGCAGCTCTGTAGGAAGCCTGGTGGGACGGGACAGCGAACAAGTGTGGCTCCCAGACTGTGGCGTGCAGGACTCTCAGTACATGTGTGAGAAATGGCTGCAGAGAGCCTGTGGCCCGGAATAGATACGACGCCTAAAGGACAGGACGTGAACTGTGAAAGTGTGTCGGCTGGGACACTTTTATTTTTTTGGATTTGTTTTTTTGTTTGTTTGCTTTTAGCATATGAAAAGAGGGTCCCTGGCGAAGTATAATATTTCACTTAAACGTGAATCCCAAAAGTTTAATATCACACAGTGATCAAGAACACAGGCTGGCTGGGCAATTTAGAGTCAAAACCCAACTTGGCTACTCTAACCTCTCAGTGCCTCTACTTTCCACATCTGTGAAATGGGTTAACAACAGAACCTGCTTCTAGGGTTGTTGTGAAGTTTAAAGACGATGAACTTAAGTTTCTTGGCAATGCACCTAATATACAGCAAATGCTCAGTAAATGTCGGCTTCTAGAAAATCCTTAAGTTACTCACCAACTTGACAGCCTCTACACAGATGGTCAAGACAAATTTCCTTTGAGCCATAATCAGCCATCCTGGAAGAGCTGGTGCTCTCAACGTCCGACGCAAAATCTATGAAAAAAAGAAGACGTGCGTATGCCAATCACAGTGCTTAGACCAAAAATCAAGATACCTGATCTCACAATGAGAGAAAGTATATGTAATTGGCACCATGTTCAAGAAAATTCCAGATTCATGTGTTGCTCATGAGAGCCTATACAGCCCCTCCATAAAAGCAAACACGAATGTTTGGGTCATGCGAGAGGTATGCTTACTGTTTAACCCATGACCCAACTACTCCCGTTCTCAGTACACATGGCAGCTTACCCCACATGATGCAACTGTTGATACCTGAATCTTCACATCAGTCTCCTCACCAGGACCACCCCTTCACCAAACCCTCTAACTCTGTGCCCTTTAGTAACTACTGGGGAACGTCCCCAGAGAGGCCACCAGCCATAACCGCTCTGCTGCCGACACAAGACATGGTGCCCCCGTTGTCCTTTGGTGACTTACATGGAGCACATCTTGGGGTCCTCGCAAGCTCACTGGCAGGGCTAACCAAGACGGGGGCAGAGTTCTGACCATGACTTGCATACGCTGCGCTTCTGTCACTTGAGTTGGACGTAGAGCATGGTACCTTGGATGGAGTACGGACTTGTGGTGTGGGGACAGTGGTCTCCCAAGGTGTCGACACGACCTGGCCTTCCAGATTCTGATTTCCAAAGCACGGCGCATTTTTATCCCCTCTGAATGGCAATGGGAAGTCAAAACCAGTGGCCCCGGTTTTACTGACTTTGGAGGTTTCATCCGCAACTTGACTGGAGCCATCTGGTGTGCCATGGACAGACTTATTAGCCCACATTGTCTTCTCTCCGCATTGACCATTCACAGATGCCATGGCAGGGTCACCGCCACCTGCAACTTTGCCAGTGGTCTGGACATTACCGTGAGTGGTTCCGGCGTCCCGATTCCTAGGGAGCGATTTTTCCCTCTGTCCGCTGGTTGAGGCTTTGTAATTGAAAGATCTTGTGGAAGTTATATCTGCGGCCGTTCCATCAACATTATTATTAAAAAGCGGGCCATACTGGACATTCTGCTGCTCGCTTCTGCCCTCGGCGTTCACGCCATCAGAGGAGAGCAGGCCCGTGTTCTTCCTGGCCGTCATGGCATCGGGTGTCCGTGGAGAACCTAGAGGAGAGCCAGGGGCAGCCTGACTCTGGGAAAACAAACTCTCTCTCCCGGTGCCTTTGCCATTCAGCCAGAATGCAGGGCCCTTCCGGCTGGACGCAGGCTTTGAATCGGAAGGGAGGTAAACGCTACCTTGATTCCCATAAAACAGACCCTTCGGGCTGCCATTCTCCAAAAACCGCTGGCTTCCTCCCACTTGACCTCTTCCTCTGACATGATCCGTCTGAGGCGGGACAGGGGAAGGCTGAGGGCCATCCTGACTTCCCAGATGCACGAACTTGTGGGCCAGGTCCTCTACGGGCACGTCCTCCAGGGGCCCTGCGGCCGCGCAGGACTTCTGGCTAGAGGCTGAAGCCGATGGAAGAAATTCCATGCTGCCCTGAAAGGACCGGTCTCTGCTCTTGCTTCTCCCTCGGTAGGCCGGGTCTCTGCGATAGGCCGGAGGACCTGGGGAAAGAAAGATGAAACCAGGAAAATGAGCACAGACCGGTGGGGGTTCTCACCACGGCTCCTCCTCAGCTCCTCCAAGTTTGCTATCTGAGTTCTGTCAAATTAGTGTCCCCGTCTAGTGTGTCCGAACCTTGAGAAGGGTGTTCAAGATGATGAAGGAATCTGTTGTCCTTCTGGAAGGGCAGGAAACACCACCCCCACGGCCTAGTTGAGACTCAGAGTGACCCTGGATCTTCTCGACTTCTCTCCTGGGCCTCAGATGGAGCCCCCCCAGCCCCCAGACTCTTAGGTAGGGCTGTCAACGGTGGCTCTGGTTCAAAGTCAACTTTCACCGCTCTGACCAAGGGAGACACACACTGAGTGTGAGTCAGGGGGGATTCTCCAAGTCATTAAGATTTTGCCCATATTGTGACAAAGGTTCCCAAACAAATTAAAGATTCATCA